>NW_005187493.1:336215-379455 GCF_000239375.1 Pundamilia nyererei
GCGCGCGCCACAAATTAACGGCCAGAATGAGGGATGTTCTTTACCCTGGAAGCTCTTACTCAACTGCAGCGCACAAGAAATCTAGTGCATCATTTCACAACACACAGTACAGTGAAACATGCAGCACACGCTTACTTTACACTCGTGCTTATTTAATGAATTGTCGAATTAGAAGCTTGGGTGCATTAGGCAACGTTTAATTACAAAAGCAGAGAGGAGAGATTAAACCGAGGCTGAAAAGAAAGAGAAGTTCTCTGTGCAGTCAGAGTGATGAAAACCATCTGTATCGAGCACACTTGCTACTTTTGCTGAGACCGCAATTAAAACGCACACACGGACACGGCTGAGGACGTGCCTGTATACACACACACACACACACACACACGCACACACGAATTTTAACACTTTGACAAAAATCTTGGGAACCCCCCTCCCATTTACTGGTTTGACCTCAGCTTTTAAGCAGCACAGACACACACACACTCATACACACACATAGACACACCAAAAAAAACACAACCGCCCAGTTTGTTGGCATGTGGTGTGAATTACTCCTTGAACACCCTGTCTGCCCGGGAGTGAGTATGTGTGTTTGTCTGTGTGGGTGTGTGTGTGTGTATGTGTGTGCATATGGCTGTATGTTGGCAGGAGCTGGGGAGGCATGTCTGGCAACAATAAGGGACAATTCCACCCAAATTACCACCCTGATTACCACTATATTAAAGAGCCATTTATGGCTTTCATAAACGCTACAACCAAGCAGAGGTGATGCCTGTCTCCTCTCGTGTGCCTGCATCCATGCATGTGTGAGTGTCTGAGACACAAGAATTAAGTTAAAAATGCAGATATTTATATACATATAAATAATCTGCAAGTTCTGCTGGACAGCAAAGAGGAAAAAATTCCCAGCTAGCTACCATTAGGGCATCTGTATACACCATAGATACAAAAAATGTTTACCGACTAGAACAGATGGTAATACAAGGCGGCTTAGCGTCGGGTATTTTTTCATTATTGATATTTACAGAATCTATTCTATATCGTCAACATCCAACAAAACCTTTCAGCCTTCCCTAATGTCTAAAGCTGTCTGTTTTTAATTACAACAATCTTGGTAACATTTATTTAAACTTAAACCGTAACAAAAGATGACCGTAATACCATGCTGCTATTCCACTGAAACTCACCGAACAATATTATTAAATTGTTTCCTCTCCCTCGGGTACCTGAACTCACTAAAAGGCAGTCAATCATAAATTTCCTGTATTTTTCCTCATCTTGCTCGGTACAGCAACTAACCATAAGTTTGGAGAGGAAGCTCAAGAAGTAGCTGATTATGTAAACATTACTTCATTCTTCCGTTACAAAGATTGCGGTTCAAGAGTGACAACACAAATCGAGATGTTGGGATTTAGAAAATAATGACCTTAGTAAGTTTAAAAAAAAACAAACCTCCTCCTCTTCTTGTGTATTGTCACTTGGAAGCTTGTCTTTAGCACTATTGGCACCATATGTAATTGTCACTCCTTGCTTCCACCACATGTATGGCTTATATTGTGAGGTTTTACTCACACTGTAATAATTCCCATTACCTTGTGGATGAATAAACGGAACCTTGAACTTTCAACTTTGAACAACACTAGAAAGAGGGCCGCAGGCTTAGTGCGCACGCACACAAATGCCACCAGCAACCGCAGCCAAAGCCTCTCAGGTCTACTTTGTCAAGAAGCACTTCTCTTCTCTGACCCTTCTCTTTCATTTCTACTCTTTATGCTCACTCCTTGCCTTTTTCTCTGTGTGACCTGGGCGAGCTGTAGCATTACAAAGCATGCCTCCTGCCCCCTTAACCCACCCACACACTTACACCAGCTCCTCTAAGACTCCCCCCGCTCCCCCTGTGGCATTCTTGGGGGCGCACTGCACCTTTAAAGAAAATATGAGGGAGGCCTAAGAGGGAGGCCCAACAACAGAGTCTTTGTGCTGCCGCTGAGCACTCACACACACACACAAACGCACACGCGCACGCACACACATATACACACATCAGTGGTGTCAGACAGGTTTTATTAGAGTGAGAGAGGGAGGGAGGGAGGGAGGAGGAGGAAGGGGAAGGAGGGGTGAGGAGGTCACTGCTCAGCTTGGAGGCTCGAGAGCACACTGAGTGCGCAAGTGTGTATGTCAGTTTGGTGTGTGAGTTCTTATGACTTGTCATCGCTCCCCTCTGTAAATCATCGCCTCTGACACAGCCTTTAATAACAGTGCATTTTTTAATTCAGCAGGGTCACACACACACACACACACACGGCTACTTTCGCTCAGGTTTCCAAAAAATGCCCGACAACTACGCGTTTAATTGAAATCTGAAAACGACTAGAAGAAAAGAGACGAGAATGGTGATTTTTTTGCTGCAGGTATCTTTACTGCAGTATCTTTATGAACATGTGCACATCTGTATGTCTGAAAATAGCTTCACCTTCACCTACAGCTGGGATGTCACGAATTAAATGTTAGATACAAACTAGAAGGTCTCAACAAACATGTAGCAAATCCGAGCCTCCTAAAGTAGACCTGTGTGTGTCTGTATGTGCGCACCCGTGCCTGGCTCAGGTTGCTAAAGCAAACAGGTCTCTGTGTGTGTGATGAATCTGGCCTCTAATCCGCCCAGTGTGTTTGGGTGACAGAGAGAAAGAGAACGCAGGAATAAGCAAAGAAATCTAAACAGAGAGACACAGTGAAGGAAAAAGGGTGGGGGGGCAGACGCAGGGGAGGGCGAGAGAGAAAGAGACAGGTGGGTACCATATGTTGGAGTAATCCGTCAGCACTGACTGAGGTCCATTGTTGACGGCCGAAACGAAACAAAATCGTCCCCCTTTTACCCTCTCCTCCCCGCATCCCCCCATAGATAAACAGCCCCCGGGGCAGACAGTGGGCTGTCCTTGGGGGAGAAGGAGGAGGAGGAGGAGGAGGAGGAGGCGAGGGAGTTAGGAAGGGCAAGGGGGAGGCAGGTGGTATCAGATTTCTTTGCTCTTAGACCAAGAAGAAGAGTGTACAAAGAAAAGGAGCACAAGTGAGCGCGAGGGAAAAGCTTATTGTTGCATTTAGTGACAAGGGAGCTAAACTAGGCTCTAGCAGCTGGTGATTCACATGTCTGTGCAGCGTCTGAGGCAGTAGATAACTTCAACACCAAACAAATATCCCCAGTCCGCCCCTACTAGCTCAACAGCCTGGGAATGGTGGCTCGTAATGCACCTCGTCTCCAGTGCTCTGTCCGCTCCCTTCTCCGGGAAAGAGCAATAGATGGAGACACGGGCAGATAGATTCAGGGTGAAGATGCAGAAAAGAGCATGTCACACCCTGCTGCTTCTCTAAGGTCTGCATGCCTTCTGATTTTGGATCAGCAGGAGAGGCTGGGTTCAGAAAGAAGTGGACCCCCCCCCCCAACTCTTCCCTCTCTCTTGCTATCTCCTTTCTGGAGGGCTGTTATTGAAGCTGAAAGCCAAGCTAAAGCTGTGTGGATGCTGCCATCCTCCTGGGTCATCCAGTGATCCCTTGTATCCATGTGCACTGCTTCTCCTCACTTTGGCACCAAAAACACCCTCAAACTCCACTAAAATCCCCCCTCGACTTTAATTTACTCCCTCTTTCTCTTTGGCTCGTTCTGTGCTACTCCACTAGTTTTCCTGGCTCTAATCTCTCTTATCTTTGATTCCTTCTCTTTCTCTTGCTACTCAGAGGGAATCATGATCAGAGAGAAGATGAAACAAGACTGAACAGATGTAATACAATCTACAAAGCATGTAAATTTGTTAAAAGGATGATGATACACAGTATAGTATCAGCTCACCTGCCTACAGAGATAGGCCCAGTATTTACACACACACACTGTACACAAAGTGAGATTCCTGAAGAGGTGACAGTTAGTGAGATTGCTCTATGACTTTGGGGCATATATGAGTGAGGGCTTGGTTACAGCCACAGTGAAATCTCATGTATCAAATGCATCACTGTCAGTCACCACATAAACCAGATTGCTTTCCCAGATCACTTTATTTCTCTCCGTCTACATCACCTGATCTGTCTCCCACCTTCACTCTACCTCGCCATATAATGCACACAAATATTTGCTTGGCACTCCTCCAAGTATTCTGTCTTTCTGAACCCCTGGCCTCTCATCTCTAGAAATCTGTTATCCATACCCTTCTTCACAACAGCAAATTCTGACAGCAGGTACGGGTTAGGCGCAGGCCTAAAATAGATCGTCTGGGTCTTCCAATGGAAGCAAAGTCTTGTGAATGCAGCTGTTGGGCTTAAGAGGGGACCCTCGCCTTCCGCCTTTGACTGACAGACAAAAGACGGCTATAGTGACGACTGAATGAACGGCATTCTCGTGTAAAGTATTTAAAAGTTGTTGTAACAGATATGTATTAACCATTTTGCACAGTTTTATATTGGTAAAGAGCTTTTATGGAACTGTCGTCATCAAGGCTGCAGTCAGGAAGTTTTTATTCCAACCAAACATTACAGCAGCTGATTTCACTGATGCTCATTTTTTCCAGCAGACATTAAATTTAATGGGAATTTTGCAGGATTTTGCAAGGACACAAATATAGGCTCCTTTGTAGCACAGAAAGGAGGAAAAACAGTCTGCTGAGCCACTGCGACGGCGGTGTCTACAGAAGGAATCATCGCGGAGAAAATAAAGGAGTTTTAGATAGTGTTATTCACCATGCCAGTCATGACCTTATTGATTTAGCATACATACAACAATGCGACAAAGGAAACAGGCAATGGCGAGTATATTTAAGACAGATCAGGGGTTTCCACGGGGTAAACATATATGCAGAAGGAATTTGCAGCTTGAACCAAAGCCTTCTAAAGCCTGTCAATTTCACGGTGGGTTACAAATAAACTACCCTCTGCCAAGCCTTCAACCCTTTCCTCGACTCCTCATCGTGCACGCCTTCTCTTTTTCTGGTATTAATCAGGTCTTTCCGCCCTCCCCTTCACCAGCTTTCCTGTCATTTGTTTTCGCTCCCTCAAACGTGGATTTCAGACCAGTTGTCCACCAATTTAGCGGAGCTTAAGCAACACCGAATGCCTCCGTCTAAACTATCTGGGACACCTTCGGAACCACCGGCCAGCGGCAGGCCCGTTCAGCTATTTAATGTAATGTTTCCGCAATATAAAGGCACCGTTTGAGTGCTGAGGTTTTTAAAATGGCTGAAGCAAGCTTCTCTGGGCCCCAGACTGACCATTAAAGAGAGGAAAGACCGTATTCAAGAGCCAATGCTATAAAAACTCACAAACTCCAAAAGAACTTCAAAATACGTCGTAGTGTTTGAAAACCCTGGCTGATTTTAGATTTTTTTTTTCACATACTATTTTTCACAGAAGGGACCTGTTCTAAACTCCGGGGACCCTGCCGACTTCCAGATGGTTCTCTTCAGTTCAAAACTGTTTTGTGAAACGAGAAAACCTCTCCCCTTCAACTATGTCCCGACACTCATCTAATGTTTCTATTGATTCACGGGGGTATACCCATGGTCATAAAAAAAGAGCTGAACGAATACCCAGAACTGTTTTATATCATGACACAATTCATCATCATATACACACATCTTAAATCCAACACGAGAGCTTTTCGGCTATTTTCTGTTAAGTGAAGGGAAAAGGGCACGGAGAAATAGACAATTAAAGATAATGATGAGGTGAGGAGGGACAGAAAGAAAGAGGAACTCCCTTCCTAGGGAATATAAAAGCAGCTCCCTCTGTACTGTAGGCCTCAGCTCAGTCCAGGCGGCTAATTGATGGCAAATAGCTCTACAGCAGTTTCCTTACACACACGCGCGCGTGCGCACACTCACACACAAATACACGTCATATATTATATACACATATGCAGTTTCCCTGCGGTTTTCAACACAGCTCGTTTGGCAGGAGAGGAAGGTCTCGCTCCAGACAGACCCAACCCATAGAGGAAAACACACACACACACACACACTTATAATATTTAGCACTCATCTCGTATAAGGTAGGACAGTTTAGTAGTCGGGTCATGCTCCTGGGAAGATAAGGCCACATAGGTGCAGGTCTTAGCTGGGTGACGTTTCAGCCATTTCTCCTGCCCAAACCATGATGAGGATAGCACTAGCCTGGCAACCAGGCCTCACATATGGAAACCGTTTAACTCTTATTATTAATAACCGAGAAAAAAAAAAACGTGGGGGGAAAAAAAAGCAAACTAATAACACATGCAAGACACTGCCAAGACCCAGCGCGCGAGACAGAGGAAAAACACATACATACATACACAAACAAAGACTGTCTGCCATGTGCACATGCATGCACAAACACGTACACACAAAGAGAAATGCGCACACTCAGAAGTCTATTAGTTAAACAGAAAAGCGCAGTCCTAGTCAGTGGCCTGTAAAAGCATTAGCCCGCCTGCCTGCTTCGATGGAAATAAAACTCTTTCATGTTTTTGGTTCAGAGGGTTTTTACACCTGGTTGTGGCTGTAGAGATCGAGATAGACACACCCTAACACCCACCCTTACCACACACACACACACACACACACACACACACACACACACACACACACACACACACACACACACACACACACACACACACACAGCGGAAGTGGGCAGTACAACAAAGGCTGGCTGCTGTACAATAAGTTTAACTAAACAAGCACAAAATCTTTAACTTCCCCAAATGAGGAGCAGGGTTGGGGTGTGCTATTAAAAAAGGGGAAATGGGGAACTATGTGTGCACGCTAGACTGTGTGATTTAGTAAGAGATGTAGTGAGGCACATTTTTAGGTTAAAATAATACAAAACCAGAAACCAGCCAGAAATAAAAGGAAATTTCAGCATGAAAAGTCTGCTCATGGCAGTTTTTATGGCTTTCTTCAGTCTTCATCATTCACAAAACATCTGCTTTAATCCATTTCCCTGCTTAACATATTACTTTTTACTAGATTACACAATTTTTTATACTTTTCACTTGCAACACTTACAACTATGGCTATTTGTCATGTGTTTCAGTTATGGAAAACTTAACTAGCAAGACAACAAAGGCATTCTTTCTATCAGGTGAAAGGAGGGTGCCGTGCACGGTTCCAGAGCTCAAGAAGAAGGCAAAAAAAGAAAGGGAAAGAGAAGAGCTACATTCCTCTCGTCCTCCCTGTTGACTCTAATCTCTCCTTTAAAATGGCTCGCACAAAGGACCAGCACAGACTAGCTAATTAGCAACACTTTAGGCCTCTGCAGCTTTTGTGTGTGTAGTGTGTATATGTGTGTGTTCATTGTGTGCATCCTGGGCTCTCAACTGTTTCCAGGGTAACTGCTTGCCCGGCAGCCTTGCAAGCGTTGCACATTTTGTCTTTACTTTCCTGTTGTTCCCCTCTCAGTGTCCATCTAGTTCTGTAGATTTAAGTAGTAAGAAGTAACAGCACAGACCGGGCACTTGGACCGGGATAGGAAATGGTAAATGGCCTTTATTTGTATAGCGCTTTACTAGTCCCTAAGGACCCCAAAGCGCTTTACAAATGCAGTCATCCACCCATTCACACACATATTGGTGATGGCAAGCTACATTGTAGCCACAGCCACCCTGGGGCGCACTGACAGAGGCGAGGCTGCCGGACACTGGCGCCACCGGGCCCTTTGACCACCACCAGTAGGTAACGGGTGAAGTGTCTTGCCCAAGGACACAATGACGAGACTGTCCAAACCGGGGGCTCAAACCGGCAACCTTCCGATTACAAGGCGAACTCCCAACTCTTGAGCCACGATCGCCGCAATAGGAGGACCTTAAGAAGTTCTCCTAGAAGCAAGTCTCATCCTTAGGCACACATCTGGATAGATTATTTTTAGCTAACAAGACCAATCCTGCAACTAAAGACACGGAGCAAGAGTTAACATTTTAATGACTGCACGCATAGCATCAGCAGTCAAATTTGATCAAACTGGAGCAAAACATTTTGTGAATATGCACGACTAAAAGGGTTAAAAAGCTGCTTTCTTTACCAATTACCCTTCTACATATGCAGGCAAGAACTTTTATGATCGTGCAGATTTATTTGCGGCTCAATCCAGAGTGCGTAAGTATCAGTTTTTTGGGATCGTCCCACCAAAGTGCTTGTACAAAATGCCATGCTAAGCCAGGTTATGGATACAGTAACCCAAGAAAAACAATACACATTGCCACATTATTTCTATGATACTAAGTAGATTTGTCTGCCGCCACACACGTGAAACATTCATGAACCTTAACTGTGCGCGGCCACCTGTGCAACAACATATTTAACTTATACGTTTCCTTGTTTGGGTAAATGAGTGGAGTGCATGGTTGCAAACTAAAGCTGTCCTGTCTTGGTGCCTTATTCCAGATGAACTCTGCAACAGAGCACCTGATCTCATGTCAGTTAAAACCAATTATGTCTGGAGAAGCATCCCCAGACACACGCACACACAAGCTGTTACTAATAATAATGAGGTCTTTCAGCTTTGTTTTGTGACCTGTGACCTTATAACAGCCTTCAGTCACCATGGTGACAGGTTGAGGAGTGGAAGTCCTATTTCACTCAACTTTTTAACCTCCATAAACTGTGTCTGCTGCAGCCCATTCCTCGACGTGTCTTGTGTGCATGTGTGTGTTATTTACCTGACAACACCGCCAGGCCTACCCAGTGTGAGTGCTTTCAAACACTCCCATGGCAACCAAACCCAACCTAACCCCTACAGGTGCCCAGGTATGTGTGAGTATAACACTGTCTCCACAACAGAGACAGGACAAACACACACAAACACACATTTTTTGTGTGTGTTCGTGCTGTCTATTTTCATCTCTGGGTCCCTTGACCGGTTGGATCAATCAACCATGACTATGTCCATGCTAGCTCATCTGGTCTGCTGAACCATGTCCACTCTCCGTCTTTTGCTATAGTCCTGTAGCATACTTATGTGGAAGACCGTATTAAGGAGTTTACAGTTTTACAGTACTGCTCAAGTTGATGTGAAAACTGTGGTGAATATTTCTGCTATAATTTCAGAAATGTGCTAAACTATGGTGGATTTTTCCTCTTTAGCTAGAGAATGAGCATGTATTATGAGGAGGTCACGGGGGAGAAATGCAAAAGAACTGAGAGAACAAAAGTGCGAACAAAAAAACAAACTCCGCATTTCAATAGCTTGGCTGGAGAAAGCATTAAAAATTCTTTTATTGACACAAAAAAATACTATTAGAATTAGGTATGTGGAAAAAAAAGAGAAATTTGAGGAGGGGGGTCAATTGAACACCTTTGAACACTAAAGCTATATTTTGGGTATTGATGCATATTTGTTCTTTAGGTAGATGTTTGTATGCTAATAAGCAAGCACCCAGAAGCTTTAAAGATTTGCAGTAGAGTGCTTCCGTATATCCGGATCTCAAAAAATAGTCAGGGTAGCCGATTATATTTGTTGTGTGTTCATGTCTTAAATCATCCTGATTATTAAGTATGAAGTACTGGTTAAGACAAAGATTGATTTTCTGAGATCCCAACGAGTAAAGAAAAAGTAAAGAAGTCAAATTCAAGGAAGACACAAAAAGGGTACTGCTATTCCTTTTAAGACTCCTAGAGGAAGTAGTTGCTCTATAGGTCTCTTTGTATCAATGCGGTAATAGCAGTGGGTGTTCTGTGATGGTAGGCAACCCTATTTGCCCCTCCTCTGTCTCAGCATGACCTCTGGTGACCTGTGAACCATACTGACCTCCCACATAAAAACGAAGGCCTGGGCAAGACCAAGGGAAAGCTTTTAGGAGGTGACAGCACTCAGGGAGAAGAGCGGGACTGATTTAGTGACCAGAACACATGACAGACAAACAGTTATGGGTTTATGCATGCATGCATGCAGACAGGCAAGAAAAATGCATTGGTATATAAACTGTTGTGCAGATGCACTAAAAAGGAGCTGAATTTGATTATTCCTAATAATCCAGAAACAGTAACTGAAATGATCTTTTCCCATCTACCTTCTCTTTTCAAGTCACCCCTTCACCTCAATCTGCTCTGCACTCCTGACCTGAAATTGAACTCTGTTGAGTGCTGGAGGTCAAACAAGACACAACAGTCCCAGTGACCAACATTCACCTTCCATAATTCAGCAAAGCCTTTTCAGCCAAAGCTAGCGAATCCCATATGGCTCAAAACCTCCCCACCTCCATTCATACGGGCCATAATTACCGAGTCTAGCCAATCTAACAGGAAGCCATACGTTATATGAATCATCCAGCATCTCTCATCATCTGTTAACATGCTCACACACACAGCATTCTCATACATCTGTCCGCAAAGCACTCCCAGCATCAAACCCAAATGTTCACTCTTGAACGT
Source organism: Pundamilia nyererei (assembly GCF_000239375.1). NCBI lineage: Eukaryota > Metazoa > Chordata > Actinopteri > Cichliformes > Cichlidae > Pundamilia > Pundamilia nyererei. The sequence continues at coordinate 346,601 of NW_005187493.1, forward strand.
GCACACACACACAATGCACACACACACACAAAACAGCTATCTTTCATCAGTGTTTGTGTATATCTGAGATCTGTATCGGTTCCCCCTGATCTCCAGTCATCACTGCGGCTCCTTAATTACACCCTTCATTAACTCACATCAGCTCTGTGCACGTGTGTAACTTCCTATATGTGTCTGTGTGAGCGTATACGAAAAAGCGAGCGTGACAAAGATCGCTAGTATCCGAGTGTGTGCGAGCGTGCACACGTGCGCAACACGAGGGAAGCACTGAGGAAAAAATAGAACATGACAAATGGGAGTGGGGATCGAAGCTCCAAACCAATTTCTAAAACTGCCTTTTTCTCAACCAATGTTCCTTTTAAACCCTTGGGGGATGGAGACCACTGCTACAGTCTGCTTCTCACTTTCTATTTGCACATAAGAGTGAGTTAAGCACAAGAGAGAGGGGAAAAACTCCTGTCTGGCTGGTTTAGGCAACTGATGAGTAGCCCTGCCAAGAGGAAATGGCACCTTTTTGTCACCATCTCACTCTCTTTCCTACTTTCTTCTCCTCTCTTCCTCTCATCACCAGAAGCGATTAATTGACAGCAATGGGAGGGGGGGGGGGGGAGAAGAGAGAGACAGAAATGGGTGAGAAGAGAGAGGGGGTGGCAGCAACGTACAGCATAGACTTAAAATCTGCCAAAGACAAGGAAAAAGGTGGTAGGAGAGACTTAAACGGAAGGAGAGAATAGGAGACACCTGGTTCTCGTCAGTGAACCCTCCACCCAGCCACACATACACACACACTTTGAGGTTTGTTAGGATTTATCCTGCTTACATTTCTCTTCTGCTATGCATCATTTCACGTCCACACCCGGCACCTCAACAAACTGCCATACACTCTCCACCGCACTCTCACTTTTCCACCTCGCTCTCCTCTCGCTCTGTAACTCGGCTCATTGTTTTCCCTCCTTGCCCTCCCTTCATCTCTCTCCACGATGATGGGGCAAAACTGGTCTTCACCCCCTTTTCACTTTCTTCCCTCTTTCCTGCTCTGTTCTTTCTGGGGAGGCAGACAGGCCACATTCCACAGGGAGGCCCAGGCGCCCTTTTCTGACACGTCTCAGCATTACACCCCTCCCTCATCCCTCTATTTCTTCTTTCCAGCCCACAAATGCCCCCCACCCCCACCCCACCCCCCTTCTCTGTCCCAGTGCTGCCTCTTCACCCGTCCTTTTACCTTCATTCCTGCTGACTGGTAGTCCCATCTTCCAATTTCTCTTCTCTGTTTATCCCTCATCATTGACTTTCCTATCTTTCTGATTTTCTCTACCTATGACAGACAAAAATAAAAAATAAAAAAATTAGACTCCAAAGACAGAGGCCAGTTTAGAGGTTTGATGGCTGGAGATGGCTGTGATTTCTCTCAGGTTCCCAAGAGGCCCAAGGAAAAGATGGCTTTGTGTTCTGACAACACTGAGCTGTCAGGATCCCAGTATGTCAGTGTGTATATCTTTTCTGCTCCAGTGCGCATTGGCAACGCTGGTCTACACTATAGCTTCAGGTGAGAGACTCAAGCGTGGAGATAAAAGGAGGAAAGGGAGCAGGAGGTATGTCCATGAGATTTAGGTAGCGTCTTAAGTTAAAAAAAAATGTATGCATGTATATATATGTATATATATACCATTATTTTACAATCAAGTCTGAATATGAAAGGATGAAAATCAAAAGACCAGTACAGACTAAAAAGTTAGAAATCCTAAATTGAAATCTAAAGCTAAGACATTTTCCTTCTAGTTTTTAAAGACTGACTATGAAATAAATAAATCTAATAAAACTTAGTAAAGTCGTATGAAAATGTCTTAAAATAAGTATAATGTTCTCTTTTAACCTCCTAAGACCCAAACTCTTCCACGGCATGCATTTTTAATTTCTCTTTGATATTTGGGCATATTTGGGGCCGATGAATGTAAAAACAAAGAATTACCAGATTATTTTTTTCACCTTATTTTTGTTTTTAAGAAAAATAAGAGCCACATATGAGGATATTCATTTAAAATTTTGATAGAACAGTAGCAGTATAATGTCCTCGTAAGTGGATATCAGGCCCATGTAGAGCAAAATTGAGTATTTTGGTCTAAATGCCCCAAAATGTGATGTCCGCATATGTAGACGGCAGGTCCTAGGAGGTTAAATAACAAAATTCACTCTTAATAAAAGTTAGGATACAACAACAAAAATAACATCTTAACTCCTGCTGCATTTAAACTACATATAGTATATTTTAATATTTTCTAAGATCTTTCATTTAAACATGGATAAAATATTAATAATAACAAAGTTTAAAAAATAAAACAGATGAAAGATAAAAGATAAACTTAAAAAACTCAGCTCCTATCAAAGAAATAAACACTCCAAGGTGCTTTAATCTTATCCAGGGAGTGAGGCAACGAGAGCGGAGAGTTTGGGAGGTGTGTGGGGAAACAAAGGCTTGTGATATTTCGAAGGGCTGAAGGTGGCACGCAAGCTTGTAAATGTACGCGTGAATCTTAAGTCAGTGAAAAGACACGGTACAGGTGATTCTAATAGCATTTTAAGCAGACACATGTTTAAGAGTCCTCAACATAATCGCATGTATGCAAAAACTACGCGTCACAATCCAAAATGCATTGCTGTGAAACACCCATAAATCAAGTAAAAAAGAACACAATGGTTCCAGACGAAAAAAACACAAACATGTACAGCACAGGAAGACCACACCTTTAACTCTTAACAAGTCAACTTCGCGAGAATCGAGTTAAACTAAAAAAAAAAAGCTGTTCATAAAGAACTACCACAATGCAAATTTACAGTCACATATGTGGATGTAACATTTTTGTGAGGTGAGCGTTGGGATCTGGAGGAAAGGTTGTGCTTGTCTTTCATGGTCCATAGTGGCTGGGGTGGGGGGGTGGGGGGTTAGTACAGCAAAAGAGAGGAAGAGAAAAAGATGGAAAGAGAGAGGGAGCTATGTTTGTGGTTGGTAACCCGCTCGAGAGAGGAAATACCAGGGTTCACGCACACATACACACACCTATATACACACACACACAGGTGCAAAAACATAGAGAGCATAGACACGTCCAAGAGAATAAAGACCTGCTTTGTATGAGCTACAGGTTTGGTGTTTAAATGTGTGCATTTGTGCGTGGCAGTGTGTGTCTCTGTGTGTGTGTGTGTCCTCGGCTGAAGGTTGCTGAGGAAGCAGGGTGAGGATGCAGTCATGGGAAGGAGGAGGGAGGGCAGGACAGGAGTGAAGGGCTTCGAGTGTTCTTCATTCACCTAAGGCTCCATCATTATAATTAGGGGGGAATAATTTTAGCAGCAGGGAGGAAACCCTGATTTTTTTGCCCCCCCTGGGTTTCCTCACTAGAAAGAACCCAGAAACCCACACTGACCCTCTGTGACGGGCAAACATACAAAGCATGCATAAAAAAAAATAAACAGGAGGACAAAAATGTGTTCTATCTATTAATCTACTCAATAAAGAAAACGCCTCAACATTTACTGAAAAACGTGAATCACTAAGTTTCCACCATTAGATCATTAGACGACAGCATGGCGGACATTTTTGTGTATTTACGGACAAATGACTAGTGTAGAGACCTTTATATGAAAAAAAAGTTGTGAAATTCTGTGTGTGTGTGTGTGTGTAAGTTTGTAGTACGTGTAAAGGTCCAGGGTCCTTCAGACAGTAATCAGTAGAGAGTTCTGAGGGGAATGAGAAATAAAATTTTCATCCAAGAAGTTCCGGGAAAAGTTTGGAAATTCCATTTGACGCAGTGGCCAGTGTGTGTGTGTGTGTGTGTGTGTGTCTGTGTGTGAGAGAGAGAGAGAGTGAGAAAGACAGAAGAAGAATAGCATAACTCCAGACGTTATGGACACACATCCGAGTGCTATATGGAGTGTGTCATAAAAATAAGAATCTGAAATGTACACACACACACAGAGCTTACCTACAATAGCTCATTCTTCCCTGTTTTCTTCTTCAGGATTGTGAGGACTGTGTAAATATCCATCACTGGGAATCTCACGAGTAGGAATTAATGCGGGGAACTGTGTCCCAGTGGAATTATTTGGCACATTACGAAGAGTGGCTAATTAAAGCAACGACCAGCCAACCTGTCAGAGCTTTTCACTGTTCGCACACACAAAGCTAACTATTACTGTGTGGCCACTCGAGTGCTGTCACATCTGTACGTTATGCAATGACCTCACGTGTACATGCTGCTCCATACGATGTGCCATATATACAATCACGAGTTGCACAAGGGTTGCAAAACAAGTCTCATGAGTACATACAGACAGGTGGAAACACAGTGCAAAAAGCATGCATTACACCCATAGGGAGACCCCACAAAGGCCTAAAAACAACATGCGCACACATATATGCAACACTAAAGCACACACCTGTTGCTGTTGCAGGTGGAGTAAGTCAACTGGGCTGATCTCTCCATTGGTGTCTCCGTTGGACCCACCCTCTCTACCGCCCCCTCCATCCGACTGGCTACTGAGGCTGCTGACTCCGTTCTGGTTGGACGGCGTCGTACGAATGGTCTCAGAGGCTGATTCCACCATCATCACTGGCACCTGAGGACAGAAGGGCGTGTCACAGGTTGAACAAAACTGACCTGGGCAGTTTCAGCTCTTATCTGATAGAACGGATCAAGTTGGGAAACTAAAGTTATGCTGAAGGAGAGAGAGAGAGAACAGTGTGCGTATACGTGCATATACACTTTCCTTTCTAAAAAGGGCTCGCGGTCATGCACAAACCTGCCCAAAAGGCCACAAAGCAACACCTAAAGCAGACACTTTTTTGTGTGTGTGTCTCCATGTAAATGTGTGTGTCTCTGAGCATACACAATGGATTAGGATCACATGTGCAGCAAATCTAAACTGACAAGTCTGTTAATACTCTGCTATATAGTTAAATAACACACATTTCTCCAATAATCAGAGGTGGCATGTGTGCGCTGTGTGTGAGACATGAGCTGGTTGCTCTTTGAGAAAGATCTGTTTGATGCACCTTCAGAGGGCCTCTCTAATTAGAGCGTGTTCCTTCCACAAAACCCGACAAAACGAGCCGTTCCTGGATGTGTTGTTGTTTTTGAGAAACAACGCCTCGCAAACACACAGGCGCATTTGCCATCGTTAGGAGCTCGAGCGTGGGAGAGAGGAGACACAGAGACACACACTCTGCGTGCGCCGAACACACACAAGCTCAGCTAATACAAAACAAAACAAACCTTCACACAAGCACGCAGGCTGTGAACTCCTAATGACAAGCTCAATCTCGTCTTTCTGCCTCATCCAGTTTTAGAAATTAACACACACAGACACACACAAACATGCAAGTGCACACTTTAAAAGGGGAAAGTTCTCTTTGCTTTTACTTCAGCATTCCGGAGTGGGTACACAAAACGCCATCGAGGCATTCTACCTGCCGTCTGCGTCTGTGTGCGCGCATGTAACGCATGTGTGTGTTGTTTCAGAGGCGTACAACCCATGCCTTCTGGGGAAACAATAAAAGCTATTTCATGGGAGAATCTAACTTTTCTTTTCCTCTGAGGCAAGAGTAGGTGAACATGAGTGTGTGTGTGCATATTTTTTTTCTCTCTGACAGCAGGTGAGGGTGAGAAATCGCTGGTGGCTTTGTTAATGGAATGCTGCCAAATGTTTGCTGGGGGATAGGGACCTTAGCATGTTTGTGTGCATGTAGGGGGAGGTTACAAGTGTGTGCAGGTGGATGGGCTTGTTAAATGGTCAGTTCTCTCAAATCATACTCCCCCCTCCCATAAAAACAAAAACAAAAAAACAAAACAAAACAGGTTTTCTCATTGATGAGGTCTTCAGCCCTGCTGATAGTCTGGTTCCACTTTTAAAGGTTTTACAAAACCCGGATATAAATTTTCCGCTCTTTTGTGTCAGTTCCACTCTATATCACTTTTTTTTCTGGGGATAGAATCAAAAGTATTGGAGGCAAGCGTCTCAAGGCCTTAGAACGTGGATATAAATCCATGCAAGCTATCAGTGCCACTTAAGCGCACCGGGCGAACGTGGATCATCGAGGAATTCTATGAGAAGGATTCAGAATGTGTTCGTTTATATGAAAACCTCTCTCCGGTTTCAGTCCCAGACGAGCTACTGTTTGGCCACTGTGGCGAGACCATTTTTTGCCATACGGATTATTATTTTTTAAAATATTGCGAGCTAAACCTTTAAAAGTACAAGGTGCTTACTGACATATTTCACCAGTTCGAGACTCTTCCCTAACAAGCAGCGCCATTCGAGAGCCACAAATCACACTGCAGTATTTTTCCTCCCCATTAACTCTCCCCTGTCTCCCTCCTGGCACCCATCCGCCTGTGAAGTTAAGAGTGAGAAGTAGAGCGTTATTGTGACATTTAAAGCTAGTCACTTAATCTCCAACCTCACTCCTCTCCTCAGTGCGCTCTCTCGCTCTCTTTTTCATTGTCCCACCCCCACCCCAACCCTCATCTCCTCCCGCCTTCATCCAGACCCCTGCTAGGTCAAACTACTCCCTGAGGTAATATTATGAAGCAAGGCATAGTGCTGAGTGATCAACACATCTCGCCGCACAGTCCACTGACTTTGCACTGCGGTAGAAAACTCCTCACATCATCACACATTTCACTAAGCATGAATCACCGGTCTGCTATCTATCCCACACTATATTGTGCCATGCCGTAATGTACTGTAGACCCATCTGCTTTTTACTCTTTCTCATTGACCTTATTAGCAATGAGGGGAAGAGAGATAAAGACAGACAGAGAGATGGAGCTTGCAGGTGGACAAGGACCTAATGGGAAAGTGGGAAGTGTTTAAAGCTGCAAGCACATGCCTTGTCTTTTACACACACACACACACACACACACACACACACACACACACACACACACACACACACACACACACACACACACAGGCCAGTGTGGTGGTATGCCCATCTAAAGGGTGTGTACTCTGTCATATCCTGTAATGGGTGTATATAAGTTGGTGTAATGGAGGTCGGGAAAAAGGCAGGGGCATAAATCTACCCTGAAGTCTTTGATTAGGGTTATGATACACACACACACAGACACACACGATTTTTACATTTAAGTGTTTCTGGCAGCGAAGAGGAGCTGCCCGTGCAAAGGCCTGCCTCAGCCCGCTACCCCGCTCTCAATCTGCGCCTCTTTCTTGCTCTCTCAATCTCGCTACATGCTCAGACCCTCTCTTGCTGAACCCCTGACCTGAGAGTGTGTGGGGAGAGACATTCCCACTACCCCGAGGGGACTGAGCAAGGGAGGGCGGAGTGCAGATCAGAGAGATAAAGAATGTGTTTGGAAGAGAGGGAAATAAAAGGCCTCTTTTGCCTTTTAATTGGGATGGAGAAGAGAAGGAGGGTAATGGGACTCAACATGTTTCTGATGACTCTGGCGTATACGTGAGTGTTTGTGTGTGTTTGTCTAAGAGGCTGACACCTACCTTTGTACTGTAATGGATTAGCTCACTGCGAACGCTTGGTGCATGTGTTTATGTGTGCGTCTGGTGAGATTGATGAGCCGAGAGGCGTTGGGACGAGTCTTGTTGCAACACGTACTGTAGCTTGTTCAGATGTTCCCAAAAACACAGCATTAATAATAATGATCAGAACAAAAAACTCTCACTCTGTTTCCTCCCATTGCTCTGGGTGTGTGAAGTTCAAACAAGCCGAGCCAAATGCCCAGTAAGCTGGCTCACCGCGGCTGACTCCCAGGCTTTGTCTGTGGTATTTGCTCTGTCAGATTCCTCCTGGTCACTGCTCATCAGGAACTTTGTAAAACCGGACCGGTTTCACTTTCTGCGAATGCATGTGTGTTTGTGCGAGACGGGGGAGAGATTTGTGTACGGCGTGTATTTATGTGTGCATCTGTGTTTACAGCAGCTTAGTGAGATAATAAGTCTTTATCATGTTATGCCTCATGTGGGAATATTTCCTGCACTCCCAGAACGCCTGTTCTGTTTCCTCCGCCTTGCATCAGCTCACAGGAACGCTGCTTATTAGGCAAAGAACTGAGGGAATAAGAGTGGGAGGGAGAGTGAGTGGAGGAGGGAGGGGGTAAGGGGGAAAAAATGTCTGTACCAGTATCTACACTCCATCATCTATCTACTTTCATCTGACTCTTGAATTATCTCTCCTGCTCTCTTCATGCCGTCTTTCTCCCTCTGGTTATGCCTGGCAACTAGTGGCAGGTTCAACCCTGGAAAACATTAAAGTTTTCACCCTGAAATAGAACCCACATAGGGTATGTCTATGATCTCTGATAGTTCAATCAATATTTGTGAGCAAGTGAGACCGTCTTCTGAAGACAGTATCTGAGGAGCCACAGCTCTAACCTGTTTTGTAATCAGGAATCTCAATTCAGAGTTGACAAAGAGTGGCTCTGTGGATGCACAAAATATCTGGTTAACTGTTACAACTGCGAGGACTTTACTTCATTACAAATGACAGTCTCGGAGGAAGGAAAGGGAATCGCAGTCGTTATTGTCACTCTGTCCAGAGAACGTCCTATTTACTGTCACTGGGGAAAGCTAAAGGATTTGTCTCCTGAAAACATTACAAAGAGCCTAAGCTGCTCTACATTTGCGCTTTGACAAGGACAGGAACACTGTCATGCAAAGACAGATCATGATTTAGTAAACACTTACACGCCCATATTCTCACACTCTCACCCAACAAGCTGTCAGACTCCGGTGCTAAATAAACTGTGACACTATCCCCGAGGGAATCTGATTTAACCCCAAACGCCAGAACAAATCCAACTATCAGATCTGGCCACTTATGTCTTCATAAATCCATTTGTTGGTTAATGAGTGAGAAACACAACCCGAAACACTGAGCAAATTGTACTTATCTGCCACAATGACATACTCTGCTGTTGGGTGTAAAACAATAGAAAGAAATGAAAAGCAATAAGTAGATATATTTGCTTTAATAAATAAAGCAGTGACTATTGGAGGAGTTCTACAACATCTTGCTATCAAAGCACCTAACGCTTTACCTTTTTACACAAGCAAATGACTATTTAACCAATGAGGCTACCGTGTGCGTGTCAGCACATGCTTAGCAGACTTGTTAAGAACAGTCACTCTAAAGTCAGTTAAACTAATTACTGTCAACAGAGCATGCATTGTTGTGAAGCATATTCATAGTGCTAACTATATTTGCCTTATTTCACTGCTTATTAACAAAATGTTACCTGTCAAGACACCGAATTGCTTTGTTGCATTCAGTTTAATCCAAAAATATTCACCTAGCCTCTGTGGATGTTTCAGAGATCTTAAGCTGTCTTCTCCTTCTATCCTTGAGAAGAAAGCGAAAGAAGAGAATGAGAGGAAGAGGAATAGGAGGGATATCTGTGTGGCATTTCTGTGCTGACGTGTATTAGTTTCAATAAAAAAAAAAGAATGAGGTCAAAGGTGAAGTGAGGAAATAACACACTACATTCACACACAGGCACAAAAGAAAAACAAAAAAACGTGTGCGCATAAACCAGACATATACCAGCCAGGTAGACTTCAGCAGAGAGCTAAAGCTAGCAGCTGCTAGCAGCACTGCTCCGGGCTACTTTGGCTGTCAGCCAGCGCTAACAGGTTGGCTAACAGCAAAAGGGCTAATGCTAGATGTCTGCGGCTGCCCTGGCCCTGCTCCAGTGCTAACAGGTGAACTCCATTATCCCAGACAGATAGTCAGTCAGATGTGGGCCAATATCTACTACCGGCTGGCTGGCTGACTGACTGGCTTCAAAGAGCATCATCAACCCAGAAAGAGGAGCTAGCAGCACTGGCCTGTACTCTGACCTCCACTGTGCTGTGCAGCTGGCTAATGAAGAAGCCGGTGCTTTTGTTAGGGAGTGGAGAGAAGAAGAGAGGGGGCTCAGAGTGCAGATGATAAGAAAATCCCTCACTATGAAAACACGAGGAGTTTTTCTATACTTCTGCAGGACTGTCTGCCATATGGTGTTTAGTTTGGGTAAGCATTTAATAGCACTTTTGCGTGTGCATGTGTCTCTGCACATGCATGTGCGCCTTTCTGTGTACTGTTGTAGAGTATGTATGCTAACTTGCAGTATGCTTTTTGCCTCTTCTATCTATTGTGCACGTCTATGTTTGCATGCTGTGTGAATTGTGTGTCTTCTTGCCCTCCTGCAGTTCTCAGAAGACAAAGTCCCTGTTTACAGAGCCCATAAAGATTAGCCTCCCTCGGTCAGGTGGGTTCTGGAGCCATAGGTAAACACACAGCACATTCCGCACCGATGAGATCGCTCCGTATGTGTGTATGACCGGGGCAAACATACACTCCTGCCTTCACCTCGACCCTTCTTTTAGAGTGCAGTAAGTGATTTACCAGCTTGGAGACTGCTGTCTGTTCACAATACTGGAAACAAAGATACACACATACATAAACGCACCACACACACAAATATTTGTAGAAAGCATGGGCTTCATGCACACCTCATTTATCTCAGCCTAAGATCACGGGTTGTACATTCCTAAAGAGGTAAAACTTGTGCACGTGCATGTTCATGTGCCCATTTGCCAGTTGAAAATCACCCCGTGATCATGAAGGTACAAAATCCCAGATTTTACCTTCATCTCTTCCCTCTGTCTTGAGAGGTAATGGAGGCTGAGGGTCAGGCTAATACGGTTCACACAAATATTACTCAGATTGTACTTAACATGGTGGAACAGAGGTGAAGAGGGCGGTGGAGGAATGCAGGGCAAGGAAAGGAGCTTTTTTGAAAAAGGCGATGTGCCTTTATTTGGATCTGAAACCAGCTAGAGCGCCGCGGAGCAATTAGCAGCTCTGTCCTACGAGAGCTCTTTATTAGAATGACCTTCACTGTGAAGGGGGAGGGAGGGGTGAGGGGTGCAGAGAGGGACAAAGAAAGAGAGAGGCAGAGAAATTTTTTTGAGGAATACGGATGAAGGGTGTCAGCTGGGACACAGTCACATGGCATGAAGGTGAAACAGATGAGTAAACTGAGACGTAAGTACCCATATGGAAAAGATATATATAAATCTTATAAAGTTTGTATCTGTCTTGTGTGAAACTTGTATGAAAAGCATATAAGAGTGAAAACAGATATAAGATCCCTTGAAAAATTATATAATGAAACTTGTATGTTTTGGATACTTCCTAAAACAATATATGAAAGTAATGAGAAAGTGGCCACTTTCATGAGTAAATCATGTAAGCCCTATATGATTTATATATGATTTACTCATGAAAGTGGCCACTTTCATGACTAATCACATATAAGTTTTTACTATTTCTTTTCCATATGGGTATGTTGAAATTTACATATTTGGGCCACAGAAGTGACACGCAAACAATATGCGATGTGGTCAGTGTGACCTAATATGCAACCCTTAATGTTAGAATTCAAATGCACACATTCTAACACAATTTCAGTCTTCAGTCGTTTCAAATTTGATAAGACAAATATGCCCGTACATTCGTGTGCGTGTGTGTGTGTAAAAAGTGGAATTTCATTTGCTTACTATGTAGAAAAACCTGACACCGATATCCTCCACTTTCACTGAATAAATTACCAAGTACCTAATTTCAATCAAATGGGACGTTTTATGTTTTATGGCGTGAAAAGGCAAAATTGTGGAGGAAACAGAAAGAGGAAGCGTGACGCGTACGTGTGTCGTAGTAGCCTTTAGGTGAGGCGAAATTTCATTTACGATCAAAAATTTGCATTGAAAGGAAGATAAAGTGAAAAGATTTAATATTAGCGTAAAATGGGGGAAGAGCAACCTACAATAATAAAGGGTTATGATGGATTATTCGAAGAAAAAAAATAGTGGTGTATAAAATATAAATAAATAAATATCAAAGTGGACATGATATAATTTTGTACATCGGCTTTCAAGTCGGGCACTTTGCATTTCCTAGTTAATTAATAGATTGGATCGGAACGAGTTTAATCAAATATAATTGAATAAGTCCACAGTAAAAACAGGCCAGACTTTAAAGGAGACATGCAGAGAAAATGATAGCATGTCCAGTTTTCAAATTAATTGGATTTTAGTACTTTTGAACTTGGTCCAAGCTGCTACAGACTAAATTAACTCACATTCTATCCAAAAGTGCTAAAACAAGATGATATCCCTGAGCATTCAGAGCACTCACACAACTTCTTGTGCCCCCCCCCTTTTTAGAAAATAAAAATAAAAACCAACAGTGCTGCAAACCAATGAAAGTCTGTAATGTATTGCATGTTATTGTTAGTTTTTCTGTTCTTCTCGCTCTTTTCTCCTCACTTTTGTCTTACAGGCCACAACTAAAATATTAATCATTTCTCAGGCAGTTCTCATTGTATTAAAAAATGTCTCCTTTATAATTTATCAGAGAAAGAAAAATCTTTGTTATAGTGACAAGCATGCTAATTAATAGAAGTAGAAGGAACACTGAGAGAAGTAATACTAATTTGGTACATGCTAATATTAATAGAATAATTTATGGCACAGTATAAATAAATTAATAGAGTAATTCGTTTGAAAAGGGGATGCCTTCAATTCAATTTAGGAGAAAAGAGTAAAAAAAAAGAAGTCTGCCTCTTGGACAAGGACATTAATAGCTGTGCTCTATCACCAGAACAGAAAAGGAAGAGACAAAACTAAACACGCACAGTTCACTTTTAAAACGCATCAATATTTCAGTCAGCTGATGAAAATTGGATGAGCAACACTTGTATTTGCTGCCTTGTTATTTTCATTTGCTGTTTAAGGACTTTTGGAGTTGTGCAGAATCTGCAAAAGGCATCTACATGCATTTAATTGCCCCCCCCCCCCATTTTTTTTCTTTAAATGAACTCTTCTCATTGGCTTTATGTAAACTAACAGCTGTGTGCCAGGCAGTGGGCAAGAGACGCAGGGAAATAGAGGGAGTAACAAAGACTGAGAGTGAGTGAAGTGGACTGGGTCATTACCATCCTTATTACTCCTCATTAAAATACACCCATCACAAAGACATTCTTCTGAGTGTGTGTGTGTGTGTGTTGCGCGTGCGGGCCTACGTGTGCGCCCGCACGCCGCCGTGACCGAGCATACACGCGTGCACGCTCGTTTCTGGCGCTCCTGATGTGCACGTGTGCGTTCGTATGCAAAAGTGACAAAAAAAGAACAATATAATTGGAGAAATGTACGCAGTAATAATAGGTATTCACAAAATGATAATTCATATTAAACAGGGTGCACAAAGTCAGCCTCATTTGCATGTTTTAGATTATATGCATTTCAAAAGTAATTTCCGCAGGGCATATGAATGACATTAATTCCCGGGCGGGTTCTGCTATAGACCTCAAACTATCAAACACTCAAACATTTAACAGATGAAAAAAAAGAGGGAGCTAGTGCCTTGGCAGGGGAGATTTCAAGGTTAAAGTGTTTGAATGTGAATTTTTAAACTTCTGTCTTGGTTTGTTTAAAGTTGCTCTAAAGCTAGACTAAGAATTCCATTAATTCGGAGACTTTGGGTTTTTTTTTTGCTACTCAGCTGTATGCGCGCATAAGTGTGTGTTGGGTGCGTGGGTATGTGTGTGTTTCCTGTAACAACCCGAGAAAGACACCTTCCCTCCTAATCCACCACCATTTCCTCAGCAATAAGCCAGAATTGGTCTGACTCACTTTGTGAGTCATGTGCTTTTTTTCACTCCAGAGGCAGAGTAGCACGATCCAACAGAGAGAAAGAAAGTCAGAGCTGCGATAGCCCACATCAACTGACCCCGACCAATGAGGGGGGTGATGAAATGGATGAGAAGAAGGATGTGGCGAGGGAGGGGATAGGGACAATGGGAAGAGCAGGGAGCAGGACAGGGAGACAGAGGGTTCCCTCTCCTCATCTGCTCATGCCGAGAGGAAGACCCCGGGGCAGGAAACAGGCTGGATGAATGTGTGATTCCAGTGGAAAACTCTGGATGCCACGGACAGCATTCTTCTCTTATTAGGGAATCTGGTCTGCAGCCACATTATAGCGCTTGTCTCATTACTGCCTATGAGCATTTCTATCAGACACACTCACTGGGCGCGCACACACAGAAACACACACCATCAAGATGTTCCCCACCTGTTATTCTCACAATGTCTTGGCGAACACACAAAGTCATAACTCGGGAAGAGGGGAAAAGAGTAAAAGGAAGAAAAAAAACGAAAGCGTGTAGGAAAAAAAAAGAAAGCTAAAGGGCTCAGCATGTCTGTGTCTTGTTTGTGGTTTGTCTTCATCTGTAAACAGAGCTGCTGCTGTGAGTATGTTAGCATGTCATTATCTCATTAAGAATTGAGGGCTTCTGTGCGAAGGATTCTACTGTTTTGTTTGTGAGCGTTCAGCGACTGATGTTGTACAAACACAACAACCGCAAAACACACATATCCTACAGTGCAGACACACGGGGACGCGAGGAGACGGTGGCAAAGACTCGCATATAAAAACACACGTAAACACGGCTCCCGTCAATGTGTCTCAATCTGGAAATGTGCAGATTTTAAAGAAATAAAAAAGAGGGGCCAATTTGCGGTGCACTATGACTAGAAAGACTTCATAGAGTAAAGAGGAGGGGGTACATCTAGGGTCAATAAAAGTGAGCTAATTGGGGCCTGGGAAACATGTTTGTTTTTTTCACTTGTTCTTCCCCCCCCTTCTTTCTTTCTTTTCCCTCCAGCCAGTCACGGCAGATCCGTTAATCTGAGAAGGACGAGTGGAGAAAGCAAAGAGGATTACATTCAATAAGACATTAAATGTTGCTCACACATGCACGTATGCGGACCGATTTAACATGCCATAAGGCAGCCGTAGGGTGTATGTATTGACCAAGATCTGTCTGTCTTAACCGATGACCAACGGGATGCAGGGCTCTCCGCTGGTCCACTCTGCTTCATCAATACTCCGCTGCTCAGTCTATTCAGCAGCAAAGAGCTTTCCTACGGCTGCAGTTCAACACAGGATCAATGTTATGAGCAATGCAGACAAACTGCTGCTAAACAGATCGGCCCCTGCCTCGAAAGGCCCGCCACAGGACCAGCTCCCCCTATGCTTAGATCGTTCCACTAATGGAGCTCTCCGCCGGGGCCCCCAAGGGCCCCTAACCACTAAACAGGCCCCCAGGGAATCATCCCCCCCTTCTCTCCCTCCTGTCATCTCCAAATCCCTCAATCATTTCTCCATCCGCATGGTTGTATTGACCTACACCTCTTTAATCAGGACCGCTTACTTGTCCTTCTGCGAAACTGTGTGTTCGCACTCAAATGTGGAGTCTATGTATTTCAACTGCTGAGAGGAAAAGTCAAGCATGACTGTTTCAGGAAGTGAAAAAGAAGGGGGAGGGAAAAATCCCTCTCTCTCTCACTCACTCTCCCCCTTGAATGTTTCTGGGATCCCTCGCTACATGACTCCCGACTAGTCATTCTCCTGCATTTGTCTTCTGTAATAACACTGAAAATAGCAAGAGATGAAAAAAAGAGCAATGGAAAGAACCTGCATATTTGTCATTTCCGATTGTTTACCTTTTTCACGGCAAATTGACTTTTACATCTCCTGTTACTGGAAGCTCTCTGGGCTCGACTGCCAGGGCTGTCTGGCTCTGGCCTCGGCTGCCAAGCCCGTCTCTGGGCTTTATGACCTGGCTCTAGGGAGGACTTTTAAGGCTTTCAACTCACAAGTCATTCCAGTGATACAATACTGCTTTTGTCCTGACCACCTTTGTTGTTTTCTTTCTGTCTCTGCTGCCTCTCACTCTCTCTTTGGCTCCTTCACTTTTCATCTCTCATTCCCAAATCCTTTTTGTTTTTTCACCCGAGTGTTAGTCACAAAGGCTGGGGCCTGTATCTTGCCCGTTCCTGTTTGTTTGCAGAAAAAAGTGGACTTGTTGCATCATGACTGGTTGACTATCAAACAGAAAGGATGTGCTTTAGAAAACACACATTAAAGCCCTCCAGCTGACTTTTAAGGCTTGCTGTGGGGTGAGCCTGGTCGAAGCAGCTAGAGTTTCCCTGTGGTGGCTAGGCGGTGCGCTGTGGTTCGGATCTTCCTGGATTCTGGTAGGACTGAGGTTTGCCTGCAGGGACCTCCAAGTGAGCCAGGCAGCAGGCCTGAGCTAAACTAGGGCCAGAGCCAGGAATAGTCCTGAGAGCAGAGGACATGGCTAATGGTGTGTTTGTAAGGGCAAACCCAAACAAACAACCTGCAGTTTGAATTGAAGGACCGAGCAGGGCTCAGGCCAGATGCTGCGGAATAGGAGAAACACACACAAACAGATGCAAACGCACACAGAGGCGATGGCTGAAATAGACATGCGGCAAAAGAAGTGCACCATGTGCTTCCAGGCTGAAGTCATGGCATTAGCCTCGGCACTGCGCGCACGCACACACACACAGACCTCTGTGTGTGTTTTGTGTGTTACTCATGCAAACTGAGGTCCTACAATTTCTTTCCATATTCACACTAATGAGAGAAAGCGGCCAGAAGATCTCCTCTGTAATTACTCCCCAAGGAGCAAGGATTCAGCAATGACCATAGCGCATCAACAAATGCACACTCATACACTCACACACACACATCATCCAAATATACAGCATGCTGAAACATCTGAAACAGCATGTGGCTGGCATTTAAATATGTTCACCTGTTGGGTACAGGAGCATTTGTGAGACTGAGCGAGGCAGAAACACCAGTAATACCATCGTATCATTAACGAAGGACATCTGCTAATTAGAACGCCGCCGAACAGGTAATTGTGTGTGAGGCTGCGTATGTGCATGTGTGCACGCCGTAAAGGGCATTTTGTAAACAAACGTTAACACCATTCACCTCGCAATTAGACCCTTATCACCGTCGCCTACGCAGAGTAGCTGAACTCGGTCCAATCTGTCGTGATGGCAAATCTGCATGGAGCCATAAAAAGGGTAGTCCTGCAGGAGATGAGGCTGCGTGCTGGAGCACGTGCTTATGCCAGGGAGAGAGAGGAGCAGAAGATGGGCTCTACATGAGGTCGGTTTTTTGATGAAATCATTCTTTTTCCTACTTTTTTGAGCCTTTAATTCAGCAGCTTTGAACAACTTTGATAGTTCAATAGTCAAAACACACTGTTTTACACCATAGTTAAAAACCTGCTCGCGCTCAGACAAAGAAGCAGAGGTATACAACAGAATCATTTTGTCTGTCTGAGAGTGAAGAGTTGAGAAAGGAGCCTTTGAGGCGCACACGCACACACGCTGCCTGCCCAGTGTTTGCGGTGGCGGAGCACAGCTGGTAACATCTGGATGTATTTTGTAAGTGTTTACATTTCCAAAATGCAGAAAAACTACACAGAAAGAGAGAAAGAAGAGAGATGGAATTCTGAAAAACACTACAGGTGCCAGAAGAGTAATAAAATAGGAGAGCAAGTCCCAAACGAAGATTGTTTAAAATCTATCATGCTGGAGTCACACACACACACACACACACACACACACACACACACACACACACACACACACACACAACCGTTGGCCTGTTGTAGTTATTGCCATAATCTTAGTCCAACAATAACTGACATCTGGTGCACTAATTGGCAGACTGCAGCTTCTCCATCTGAGTTTTAACCCATCAGACTTCCCGTACTGCAGCAGCTCAAATGAAAACTGAGACTTGCACACCAGTTTCTCTATATGCACCGCGTCTCTGCTGCTCACCAGCTGACAACCAGTCTTACACACTCGCCGGCACACACCACAAACCAGTTTTCTCCAACACACACACACACACGCGCGCACAACACAACAGCTGCATTTCCATTTTACTTCCCCTAAATGACGAAAACACAAAAACAGTTGGACTTCATACAGTTTAATCAAACCTGACATCGAGAACAGCTCTGCGAGATGACGTCAACAATCAAGACAAACGCACACACGCACAGAGAGAGAGAGAGAGAGAGAGAGAGCAAATAGGATGTAATTTCAGTGATTGGGTGTAATTTACCAGTGTAAGTTGAAACCAGAGAGGGCAACTAGAGTGATCCTTGGAGGATCAAAAACAAACCATACATACCGGGGTGGGGCGCAATGCACACACACACACCCACACAAGCATACCCTCTAGGTATGCTCGTCTCGCAGTGACTCATGTTCTTTTGGATAGAAAAGGGCCCGGGGTGTGTGAGATGTTACAAAATGGCACTGTGCTCGGATTTGCAAGAAATTAGTATTTCAATCTGTCCCACGGAAAGCTGTCCTTGGGATCGTTGTAATCCGCTCAGGTATGCCACTTTCCCATGGCCCACCCTAACCTCCACACACACACACACACACACACACACACACACACACACACACACACACAGGGGAGATTATTAAAGCGACCTCGTGGCACATGGAGGTTTCTGATGGATTTAACATCAAGAATGATTGTTAACTTTTAGGACTAAAAAGACTTGGAGTGACTCCTGAGAAAAACTGAGCTCTTAGCCAGACACATGGATCACATGACAACTGGGCCGCAATAGCAGCTGCAGCAGGGACCCCTGGGAAAACGGCGCAGTGCCATCTCTCAGATCGCACAGACTCAGCAGCCAGGCAGTAATGACGCTGTGCAGATATATCATATTTAGGTATGAATATACCATTCATGTGCAAAACGCTGAAGCGGATTTTGCTGTGAATATGAACATCACAGTCAAGTGGTTTTAAAAAAAAAAAAAAAAAGAAGAAGAAGATAATCACCGTGAAATAAATTAAACCTATTAAGAGGAACGTATGCTCAAGGTGACAGAAGAAATTAATTTGGCTCAACTATTGAGACCCATACCTCCACCCCACTATAGGATTTCAACCAAACTAATTATCACGCTCCACTTTCAGAAATAATAAGGAAAGTACTTAATAGGTTAGGATTCACCCCTGCATTCATATGTCCATTTAACATCCCTGCTTTCATGCCCACACACTCTTGCCTTAATGCAATTTCACATCCATGATTTAAAATAGGGGAAAGAATTATATTTCAAGTGGTGTCAGGATTAGAATATACAAGCAGTGATATTAAAATACTGTACGGCCTTCTGTGTGTGTGTGTGTGTGTGTGTGCTGAGCCTTTCTGAGTGGCTGAAGTGGAGGTAAAGATGTTAAATAATGTTTTTGTCACAGTTTAACACGACGGAGGAATTCTAATAAAACCACAGATCTCTGATTAGTCTTCTTTCGCTGTATATTAATTTTTACCCTCTCTGCTTAATGCTGGCTAGGAGTTAAATTTTTAAACAGAGCACAGATATGAAAAAGACCCCCAAGTGGGTGCTCCTGCGCCAGCAATAGAAGTCTGTTTATCTAGTCAGCCATTCGCTCCATTTATAACAACATCCAAATGCAACTATTGTTTCATTCCAGTCGTTAAAATTGAAATCTTTTTTTGTTGTTTTTTTGTTTTATCCTCCTACGTACACACCACAGAATTAGCATTTTAACACCCCCCCATGAAATAACTCAAAATGCACATTAAACCACTTTTGCTAATTAAGTTCAGCAAAAACTAACTAAATAAAACGATCAAGTCCTCATAGAAGGTTTTTATCAAAATTACACTTTTTTACATAACTTTAAATGAAATTAAACTTTAAATGAGGGTTTTAATCGAGCCCTCTTTTACCAAAACACTTCTGTTCTTTGCCGGCGTGATATGCCTCTGTGCCACTGCGTCTCTGTACCTTTTGTGCCACGTTAAAGCTAACAGGCTGCTAGTCAGTGAGGGCAAAGAAGTCTATATCCCGTTGAAGTCTGAGTGGATTACTGATCTATATGTCAGTTCAGTACAACACGAATCCACAGGCTACGCTACACGTGTACACAGAACCAGCATGACCTGTCCAAGTGGATCAGCTGAGCTTCTGTCAGAAACATCAAGGAAATAAACAAATAATTTAAGAATAAAAAGAGACAGAGAGAGAGAGTCTGTTATTTCTGCAGTTTTGTATTAAACTCTAATGGAGGTGGTGGAGAAAAGGGAAAGAGGAGTTCACATTATCTAAGAGAATTCCAATTAACACTCTCCCCCTCAGTAATTAGCTACTAAAATAGCGAGCGAACAAGCCCAACATCTCAACCCTGACGCCACCGCACTGCCTAATTAATTCCCAAATCAGGAGCATCTGATTCAGAAAATAATCTGATAGGGTAGATGACAGACAGGCCAGTCAGAATAAAACATGAGTAATAGTGTTCAAGAGTAAATAAAATGCACATATATATATATATATATATATATAGATATATATAGATAGATAGATAGAGTGATATATAGATACATTGATTGATATATATATAGATAGATAGATATATAGATAGATAGATAGTTTTTAAAAGCTGCCAGCTCTCAGGCTTAACCGTTTTATTCCTTGTCATTTGAACTGCATTCACGTGCTACTTTTCTTTTAGGCCCATTAAAGTGTCTTTATTTTAGAATAGAAAAAATGCTGTCAGACAAAAGCAAATACCATTACCTCAATGAGGGAAAAAAGTGTTAAATTAGTGAGATAAAAGAAGAGCTGTAGGATAAAAGAAGCTGCTTACTGAGCAATCAAGGTTGAGCAGAACGAGTGAAGAAAAGCTGCGGCAGATATCTTTTAGCAGTCTGCCGCTCATTTGCTCCCTCACTGGTCAGTTCTTCCACTGTTTAACGCAAACAGATGGGGCCTTTTCTCACTCTTTTTCCAGAGCCCTGTCTTTTTAACGGTGGCTTCTTGGCCTTGGCAGTAACGTCAGCGCAGCGACTATTAAAACAGCATGTGGCCCAGACTGCTATACATGCACGGGCGCGAGGCCTCTGCACTTTTTTGGGGTGAACTTTTAACCTTTTTCAATTAGGTGAAATCTGGAGCATGGAGGTTAGGGTATGCCTAAAGGCAGTGTCCACACATGCAACAGCTATGAGATAAAGCTTATCAGAGGTGGGTATCAGCGTGAGCGATATTAAGATATCATCTATCTGCAGCTGCTATCAGTTTAGTGCTGATGGATAACAAAGCAGCAATAAACGCAATCAGACAACAACTTATGTGGCCATAATGTGGGCTGCAAACCTGTCTCTAAAAGCACCAACCCTAATTCTTCTGTGTTTCAATATGCATAGCATATGGAGGCCTGTTTCAGTTAGACACACATGCTCTCTCTCTCTCACACACACACACACGGCTTGTGGAAAATGCTGCACCACTAAGAGTAACTTTTAATATGCCGAGATACCCATCAATTAGTGATTTCTGCAGCCGACAAATACCCTCACTCACACACACACACAAACTAAATCGCACACACGTAGACGTAGTGGCACATTATAAAAACATGCTGTCACATGCTGATCTGTATCTGGACAAGTCAAACTGCGATAAAGTCACTCCACAACTACAGCAATCGATGGAAGTAATTTATTTACCTCACTAAGCAATTTCTGCTCTGTCTTTGGATGGAGGGAGGAAGCGAGAGAGAGAGAGAGACAGAGGGAGATTTGGCAAGCCTATGTGAGTGGTGTGTAAATTAATCTAGCGGCAGTGAGATCCAGAGCCATGTATAAGTCCATAAAACAAGAGGAGGTTAAAGCAGCTCACATCACACACACACACACACACATATACATCAGGCAAAGGTCCAACCCCAAAAACCACTTCTTCCAGAGAGAGACGAGATGTGAAACGTCATCTCTGTTCCATTAATGTGATGTGCTATCCCTAGATGCCACTAAAAAAAAGAGAAAGAAAGAAAGAAAAAGAGGGAAAAAGAACAGTTAAGAGTTTCTCTTCCTTTTTCTTTCTTTCTTGCTTTCTCTCCATTCAAAACCAACGCGCTCTGGAGAGAGGCCTGTCCATGGTCCTTGACTTTAACTCAGTGAAATAAAAGGCACTTAACTAAGCCTCAATGATCGATACAAACACTGCTGCTGCCTGGTTTTTCCACACACACACGTACACACGCATGCGGACACACACTTATCCCACCTCCTCAGATGCTCATGCATATGCATGTCCATAGTGATTTATGCATCCTGGCGGGGATGCGAGCCTATCTGAGAGCAAGGCCAACACACAGGTCAGCTCATTTGTAAATCAGTTGCCTATTTATGGGTGTGTATGTGTTAGTGTTTCCGTGTATATCTGTGGATGTTTGTGCCTATAAATCTGCGAGTGTGTGTGTTATGGTAGAGGTCAGCTTTGGAAACAGGCTCATAATCACTGCAGCGCCTTCATTCATTATATTTATTGAATTCTTTCCAGCTTCTGCTCTTGGCGCGTGTAAATCATACAAGTTCAACACTACGGGTTGCAGTGCATTCACAGTGTGTGTGTGCACGCGCGTGTTTATATGGCTTCCAAGTCCTGTCCACTGAGTGCTGACTACTTCTACCAACCAGCGCTCTGACCCTGCACTTTTCAGAAGAAAGTCACCGAACTTTGTGACCTCTGTGTCTATTGTTCCCAGGGAAGGTTGGAGAAAAGCCTTCAGAAGAAACACCTTCCATCAGAGTGGCTACCAGTTACTGGCATTGTCTCTAATGTCCTGGATGAGCTCTAGTTGTTCACCAATTTACATAATTTCCTTAGGGATTAAAGTATTCTGATGTCCTATGCACTGGATTATGGGTAAAAATTAAGATTATGAGACAATAATATCTAGGGATAAACATATGTAGCATAATCTGAGACTATAGCCCTGTCTGCACACAAAGTGAACAAAGTGTGCGTTTTTCTTTGTGGGACTCTTGTGGTGTTTCTCCACCCTCCTCCACCTCCTCTGAACAACAGATTTGGGCTTAGAGGGCAGCTGCTTGTCCCCCCTTCCCTAAAACCCCACTATGTTACTCCCCTTGAAACCCTTCCACACCGTCTCGATTCCCAACAAAAGCCCAGGAGGAAGCCTGTTGTTTTCAACTTGTTTTTGACACAACTATGAATGGAAAAGTTCAAACTGTTCACACACACACACACACACACACACACACACACACACAAAAAAAAATCTGCATTTTATTTTGTCCAATATTTTCCTGTATCGTTACTCAGCACAAGTTTCCAGAGCCTTTAAAACACAACAAAGCAAAGAATAAAAACAGCCACGTGGCCTGTTTGTTTATCCATCTGCGGAGCCGCTCCTTGCCCTTTCCTTTCTGCTTTTTGTACGTTGTCAACAACAGGCAACCATGTACCAGAAATAAACCCTGCATTAGACAAACTGGCAACAAGGGTTTGTAACAACACACACCGCAATATAAAAAGAGCCATTAGAAAATACATGACTATATATATTTAAAAGAGGTAAACATTGCAAGCTATTGCAACACAAACACAAAAAAATGACACCAGGGGAAATACTATCGAGACAAATCCACTCAAACACACTCAACCAGTGTCTTGTGGCACGTGTAAATGAGCTCACGGAGATGTTTCAGTGGAGCGAACGCTACTGTACGTGCGTGTCCAGTTACGTAAGACGGCGAGGCCTAACCTCTATGTTCGAGTGTGTCTGAGTGTTTGTTTGTGTGCGAGTAAGTATTTTTGTGTGTGGAGGGTGGTGGGGGGCTGTGTGTAACTGGAGCCAAACTGTAAGCCATATGCCGCTCTGCCTTTGGTCCCACCCCCTTACCAGTCATGCACAACAACACACAGACAAGCACGCACACACACACACACACGCTTGCCCCCACATAAACACACTTGCATGTACACACGTGGGCTTCTCTGCATGAAAAAAGAAAGGCCCTCCACTTCATTAGGAAAGTAAACACAAGTGCTGTCTGAAGTGGCTAATTAGAGACTAATTACTCCCTGCTCGTTACTAATGCAAATTAGATTATGCTGCTTAACTTCGTCGTGTCCACAACGCTGCTGTTAATTGAGGCCTTTTGAAATTAAATTACCCGCTAATTAGCATATCAAAACCATTAATTCTCAGCAAGGCGGGGGAAAAAAACAACAACAAATGCCAAGTTTTGCTAATGAGTTTTGCTAATTGAATATGTACGCTCAATACAGGGGCTTGTGCCAGGAATACCTATTCAGCTGATCAGCACGCTCGTGCCTCCGTGTGTGTGTCTGGATGTGTGGGTGCGTAAGCAGCCAGACAGAAACACCATGCATCATAAGAGCAGCATATAATTAAAGGAACCATTCCATCTCTCCAAACGCTTTGTCAATATTTCCCTCTGAACGCATGACTCCACTGATGTTCAGCATGCAGGGAGCGAGGGATATAGCAGAGACGCAGAGAGAGGAGTACGAGAGGGGATGGATATTCATCTCATGAGAGGCAAAAGAGCCACTGAATGTGGAGTGTGTGTGTGTGTGTGTGTGTGTGCTGCAGTGGCATGTGAGCACGGTTTGCGTTTGTCCAAGCTGTAAGCCGTCTTTGAAGTAAAGAACTCTGTCTCTCTGATGCTCTCCCAAAGCCCCAGACCCCCTGCCAGCTCTATCTCTGTGCTTCCCCCCGGCCACCTCCCTTTCTTTAACTGGCCCCTCTTCACCTCTGCTACAGTACCTGTCCAATTAGGGAAACACACACACACATACATGTGCACACAAATGGATACACGCAAACACTTTATGGCCACTAGCAGGTGAACAGCGTAACCTTTCCTTCACTTGAAAAAGCTGCATCTGTTTTTTTCCCCTCTCTCTCCAAATTAAATAGATGATTTCAAACTTTGCGGATTAGGCATGGTGTGCATATTCATGGGCGCGCCTACCTGCCTGCCTATGAATAAGAGAGGCTACACACGGAGAAGCCAGGAGCTATTAGCTACTTTAATCTGCTGACGAAATAAAAGAATCCCACATCTAAAGATCCATCTCAGCTTTACATGTAAAACGAGCTGAAATAATGTCATTCTGAGCAACTCGCCTTTCCTTTTCCTAAATATCTATCCAATCAGGGTGCGTGAAAAGCCCCATTCAGGTTGGCCCTTATAAAAGTTTCATCTTATTACACTTTCCAACTCTCTTTTCATTATCCCTATAATGGCAGATGAAAAAAAAAATGAATGGTAAAATTGAGAGGTAGCCATACAAAAAAATTAAATAACCATGATAATTAGATGTAAAGATATTATAATTCCTTTAACAGGATGCATAGAAACTGCTGCTCGACAATATTTGCCCTAATTGCTAGAATTATCATATTAACCAGTTACCATTTGGGTAAGTTGATTAAAAAATTGATTATTCGTCTATTTCTTTTAGGAGTTTCTTAATCAAAATCTAACATCCTTGAAAAATTAATTTGAAGCCGTTTCTTATCAGTTAATTAAATCGGGTTGGAAGTCATTTTTTCTGTGCGGCATGATTAGAACGGTTCTGTTCTCTTCTGTTCAGACACCATGACGTTAGAGGGGGAACTTTTCACTGTCTCATCAAACATTCACAACCACAAGAATAGGACTTCTTTGAAGGGCCCGTCGCCTTTTTTTTCCCCCTACCAAACCTCTGCCTTTCTGATAAATTGTGCTATACCCAATAGATCTTTCTTTCTCGTTAACACATTCTCATTAACGGACAGAGAAAGCGAAAGGAAAAGGGGAGGGGAAGAGAAAAGGAGAGTGCCGGGGAGAGACAGAGGGGAGCGGGCGGGTGGGTGTGGATGCTGAAGGGGGGGGGGAGGGGGGGATAGAGAAAAAAAAAGAGGTGAAAAAAACAGGGCAGAAAAATCTAAATCAATAGCAGAGATAAAGTCAAAGAGAGAAATGAATACACTGACAGATTTTTAGTGCACACTGATGAAAATTAAATAGTGTAAAGACAACAATGAAATGTTGCCTGGGTGACAGCCTTGAGGTGGCCTGAGCTGAGACTAAACAACTAAGGCAGGAGCTAAGACAACACCTGCTTTTCCTAAAGGAAAAAAAAAAGAAAAGAAAACCTCTATCCAACCATGCTCACTTTAAGTCAATAAATTTGAGAAATCCAGGTGTCAGTTTTGACATTTTTGTAAGACAGATAAAAAAAAAAAGAAGGAGAAAATGCTACAAAGTGAATGGTAGTAAAAAAATGATTTAGTGATACCTAGAACAGATTTCACTTCAGTTTTTTTTTTTTTTTTTAATTCAGATGTGCAGCTTAAAAAATACACATCGGAGGTTGACGTCACTTCAGAAAACTAGTTTTCTATTTCCAGAAGAAGACTAATTATGAAGCTCTGCCCCTGGGAAAGAAAAGCCCCTCTTGAAGGAGAGAGCGAGAGAGGAGAGAGAGAGTCCATTCAGGGCTGGTATCGGTGGAATATAAGTTTGTCTCTCTCTACTTCAGAAAGCAGCAGAGCAGAACGGAACAGATACAGCGGGCTCCTCTCATCTGTCCATCCCAGACTCCTCGGGGAGGTATGGGAGGATTGGAGAAGGGTAGAGGGGTGGAGGGGGTGAGGGGTGGTCAAAAGGAGAATTAAAAGGAGAATCAGTGAGGATACGGAGCAGTGTGGTGAGTCTCTCTGATTGGATGATGAATTGAATGATTATTAGAGCCTGGCTAGTAAAGTTGCACGAAAAAAGAAAAAAAAAACTCAGTTCATCAGCCAATCAGCCAATCAACCAGCTCCCTCATCAACCAATCAAACCCCCACCCAGGGGGGAAATGGTAGAGGTGTGGGTGTTCGTTTTTCTTCTTCTTCTTTTTACCATCTGCCTCTCTCACCATATTTTTCTCTCTTTTTTCCCCTGTTACAACACATTACACTGTCTTTGGTACAGCTGCCCTCATCTTTCTCTGTGGGAGACGCAGAATTCTCAAAGCCACAATTACCGCACAGAACTATCAATTTCCCCTTCAATTAACCCTGTGGGAAGAGAGGGGACAAAGGAGCGGACGGAGAGGGAAGAGAAGGGGATGAGAAATTCAAATTTGGGATGAAGAGGACCTCCTCCCACTATGGTCCCCCTCAACACACACACACACACACACATACACCTCGACAACCCCTGATGGTGCAGTCACGTGATTGGGCTGGGAAACTAGAGATCTACGCCTCCTCGGGATGAACTTGACCCCGCGACTGGAGGTCAAACAAGTTACTAACAGCACAGGACCCCTATCCTCATTACCAGTAAATAGTCCCAGCCAGTGCTCTAACAAATCAGAGTGTATGTTAATAACCAGCGCCCAGTCCACAGCACAGATCTGTCAAGAAAATTAAATAAGACAAAAATAAGGGAAAAGATAGACGGAAGTCAGGCGGAGTAGGAAGAAAGAGAATATAAGGAAAGAGAGGGGAGGGTGAAAAGGAAAGAGGAAAAAATGGGGAGGGATTAGGAGGGGGCGTGAGTCAATGGTTGTGTTTCTTAGATCAGCGACTAAGGGCCTGTGCCCCATAACAACGGACAACTGTGATGGCATGCCCGCTCTCTGTGCTCTGCTCCCCTTTCCTTGTCTTTGCATTTTCGCGTCCCTTCCCACCTCCTCCTCCTCCACCACCTCCACCGTCTCTCTCTCTCTCTCTCGCTGAGCGAACCCCTGGGGGAGCTGCTCAAACCAAACCCAGCCTTCAGCAAAGTTTCGCAGGCAAACTTTTCACAAAGCCCCCAGAAGCCGTACGCCTGCCTGACACCACAAAGCATGCCAGGGTTTCATTGCCACTCACCCTCCCTCCTGTCCTCGTTTTTGTACTTTAGTCCTTCGTTCCTCCCTCAGTCCCCTCCCTCGTTTATGCTAACTACTTTCCGAGGCTAATGCGCTGTTCCTGACTGACCTTTAGACAATGGAAACCTGCAGCAGCAGAAGTTACCGATTAGGGCTACAGGTTGCATACGGCAGCACTGACCTTCAGCGGGAAAAATCGGCCTTGTGGCATCTGCTAATCTCACAACCCTACGGCTACTATTCAACCTCTTAATCTTGGACGAAAAAAAAATATTCTAGTGTTCACTCCAGTTCTTAATAAAAAAACACATCATTCTGGAAATAATAAAGGCAAAATACAAAGCAGAAATCTATTTTTTTCTCCTCTATGTTGTTTTTGTCAGAGAATCATTTCTAAGGTCTGTGTATCTTTACAGTGCGAGGGACAACCTTTTGTCCAGGGACAAGTAGGTGGGCTGACAAAACAATACAATATTTTTTAACAATCCCAAAACGGACTGAATAAAATTTTCAGATGTATTTCAACACACCGACATAATCCATTCAAAGAGTAGAAGCACAGTTGAATAAGTTTGAATAAGCTAAAAATGATGTGTGCCGTTTTTTTAAAAATATAGAATAAAGTAATAGTTGCCTGACTTTCTTGCATAAACTTCCATAAAATGTTTCTTTTAAAAAAATAGATGTAAAAAATAAAAGAAGAAAAGAAAGACACGGGTTATTATAGCTGTTTTTCTGTAACGTTTTAAATTTGTTGTAAAAGCATTTTAGTCATTTTGAAAAATTCTCACTCACACGCTTGTCATTTCAGTAATCCGGAATAAATTATAGCTATTGAAAAGGGGCCCGAGCAGAGGTAGCAAATGTTGGAGTTAAACTGTGATGACATCTTGGATGTAATGAAGAGGCTGAGGGAACACAGAGCTGTGATAATTAGACACCGGGCTTGACAAGGAGAGGAGGAGAGTACCGGAGAGGGAGAGTGCAGATGGGGGGGGGGGGGTAAAAAAAAACAAAAAAACCCCACATGAACAGGAGAAAGTGCAACACAATAAGAGGCAAGAAGGAGAGAAGACAGACAGCAAGTGTTGAGTCCTTCACACTGAGCGACTATTGGAGCTCCAACAGGGAAAAGAACACTTTTCGACCAACCATGGACCCGAAGAGAAGGCAGCCCTAGCAAATGCAGGCACGCATGCTGAGTATACGCGAGTGCCCTTCTGAGTGAAGCAAACCTGATAGATTTGTATAACAGCCTGTTTAAAACACACACACACACACACACACACACACACACACACACACACACACACACACACACACACACACACACACACACACACACAAAAGCAGAGCAGAAGAAATTGACTGTTTACTGCAATCTCTATATATTTTTAGAAAAAAGACCTGATTAAATGTTCTTCTTTTTTTTTAATGAGAGACACACGTGTGTCTCATTAAAAGTCAACCGAAACTGTCTGTGAAGGCGGAAAAAGTGTCTGTGTTTAAACATTGTGTTGTCCCTTTGTAGATACAGCGAAACAGTGAGAATGTGACAGAAGTGTATTCGAATGATGTATTCTTCTTTTAATCCAAGAAAATATGATTTTAATTAATTTTTTAAAGCCTAAACTAAAGCTTCTCTCTGTTTTTCATTTTAAATCTGAAGTCGATGTACTGAGCTGGAAGAAGAAAAAAAACTACGGCACATGTAAATTCTTTTTTTTTTTAAAGTGTAGGTGCATTTTGTTAAAACAAAAAGACCCAACTTCTTCCAACCAGTATCACGTTTCCTGCTTTTCCACTTGTGTTTGCACCTTGTTTTTTTCTCATCGCTCTTTGCTGTCTTCCTCCCCCCTCCAGACAGTTAACGCTGCTTCACAGGCCAGCGGCTCACAACGCAAACACACCCACCTACATGCTCTTCGTTCCCTCTCCTCAGGAACATGAGAGCGGGCTCTAATTCACAGGCTGGTAAAGCTGTGGTGGACAGCAGCCTTGATCTGGCAGGATTAGGCTACTTTTATTTCCCCGAGAGGGAAGGAGAGGTGGAGGGAGGTGAGTGTGCATGTGTGGGGTGTGCTCAAATCCTCCTACAAATGTCAGACAATGACCGGTGACCAGGAGCCACAGAGACACACACACACACACATGTGCACATACTCAAACTCACACATTCATAAACACTCCTGAGAAGGCCCAATGTGACACCCAGAAAAGAGACTCATCACTCTCCGTCTCATCAGTCTGAGGAAGACGAGATGTGGGGGCAAGAAGGGAGCAAAGGAGGAGAAGAAGGAGGAGGAGTGAGCCCGGGGATCGAAGGAGGGAGTAAAAGACAGAGGCAGCGAGGATGGGTGGGGGTGGCGGCAGTGGTGGGGGGATTACACAATTATTCAGATAACAGCTGGGAATAATCTAGTGGCAGATGTCTCTCGGTCAACAATGCCCACCACACACAGGCTTGCATGTGTATGCGCACTAACAGAGTTTCAATGCTCAGCAAGCAGCCAAAGGGTGGAAGAAAAAAAAAAAAAAAACGGCCGCTAGTGAAGCTCCAGAAGCTACTCAAGCACACAGCTCGCACAATCTGCCCGGAAAAGTTTTTTTGTTTTTTTCCTTAATTTTAAATCGGTCTTCAGTGCAGATGAAACAGCCTATAAAAATAACGAGAGGTAGCATCGTTATCCGTTAAACACGTTTTGAAAAAACATGTCGGAAAAGTAACGACCTGTTTGCTTTTCTTTCCCTTGGCGAGCTGTCTGAAAAACAAAGCCCGAAACTTGATGAATTCTGGGAGAGAGCCAGAGAAAGGGAGAGAGAATGGGGTGGAGGGTCACCCACTGACTGACAGTTAATTGCAGTTGGATGTGCACGCTTACATGCAGAGAAAATAAGGGTACGCACATGCGGACCACAACTGTGTCCTTTGCATCTATAAGCAA
This sequence comes from Pundamilia nyererei, assembly GCF_000239375.1. Taxonomy (NCBI): domain Eukaryota; kingdom Metazoa; phylum Chordata; class Actinopteri; order Cichliformes; family Cichlidae; genus Pundamilia; species Pundamilia nyererei. The sequence goes on from NW_005187493.1 coordinate 377,199, forward strand.
TCCCCCATGTAGCGAACCTCTAGCAGTAGCTGTCATCCCCTCCTCTGCCTCTCACTATCTGAAAGCCCACCACAAAAGCCAGAGTCCGCACCCCACTGGGCAAAGCCTGCATAGTCTTCTTCACCTTCAGACCAAAGCAAAAAGTAAGCAGAGTGAAGCAAGAAGTTAAGAGAGAGAGTTGGCATTTGTTGGCCAAATCGTCTTTTTTTCCCCCCTATTTTACATTTTTAAAAATCTCTTTCAGAAGTTTTAAGGAAGTAAAATCAAATCTGTGCGTGAAGTTTAGAAAAGGGAAGGAAGGGGCGGCCCAGTCAAGTGGTGAGAGGCGCCGTCAATCCGTCAACCCAGGCAGCCTATTGTGATTTGGTTTAACACTGGTTAACAGCTCGTCCTGTCAGGGGATGGATCATCCCACGGCGCCTCACATGCTAATAGCTTAAGTAGGCATCCCATGTCCCCCGGAACTAATACCACAAATACTAATACCATAAAAGAGGAGTGCATGCCAGCGATCCAGCCTTACTTTCGCCTGGGTTAGCCAACATCCCGATACTTTACGGATTTGAAATATAATGAGACGCGTTTGAATGGTTATTACCTCCCTGGACCAGGATGGAAAACAACAGGGACAAGGGAAAACTGCTGCAGTGCTTATTTCCTGTCATCGTGTGTTAATCCACAGTCGTTATTGTTGAGGTAATTCAAAGAATCTGATGCAAATCACAAAAGCTAATAAAAAAAAAGGTAAAATGCATCACACTAGCGCTAGATCTGAAAAAAAGAAATTATAATGTCGAAAGTAAGTAATAAGTAAAGATTTTAGGAGGGTTTTTTTGTAGGTAATACTTTATGGACTGCGCGCTACTCTGGTGTGAATCTTAGCGTTTCATCAGAGCGTTCACTCATCCGCTCGGCAGATTATACCGCCACAGCACCACGGACAAACGAGCACTCAAGTGCTGTTTAATGCGTCTCTACAGTCAGAGCATTTATGAAATGTGCAAAAATGTGTGTGCGCGCATCTATATGATCCTGAGTCTTGTGCTTCACAGCTGTCACCTACCCTTCACAGCCATCCTTTCAATACACATTAAAGCAGTGCTGCAGAAAGTTTAGTCACATTGTTGCTCTGAGTGAAGCTTTCCACTGCTCCGCTCCCTCGGTTACCCGCTCGATTGACGGCTGCCCTGTCAGTTTGTCGCAGTGCTTTAGAAAACACCAACAGCTCTCTGATGAAGTGCTTACAAAAGGTCATAGGGTGGAGGCGATGGAGAGGAGGGGAGCCGACTACTGAGAGAGCGAGGCAGGGGAAAAGGAAAAGGGAGACGGGATAGAGTGAAGGAAAATCTATAACACAAATACAGCTGTCAGAAGCAATGCAGAGTTAGCGGGGGATGCAACCACTGATTTTTTTTTCTCTTTATGAAGATGCTCCGCATGAACACAATAGCGTTCTCTGAGGGCAATTTTTTTTCTGCTTACACTGACCATCTCAAGTGCTCCACCTGATCAGTGCCACTGACGCCACGATCTTCTGAGATCCTCCCTCTCTGTCTCTGAAATCAAACCTGATAGCGTCACAACTGCCTTACTTCGCGATCTGCTTTCAGTCCTTCGAGCTCCACAGCCACGGCCCTCTCCTTCAGCTCCAACTCTCTGCTTCACATGGCCTCAGGTGCCAAGCGCACTCTGGAGAGGCTGATCTAATGCTTCCTCAGCTATAATAACCCATGCCTATAACCCTCGCGCCGCTGTTTCCTTCACTTCGCAGAGGCTTTCTCTCATATTTTCTATCTCTCTCTCCACACCCCACCACCCTCACTCCCCGCCCATAGGAAACAGTCGCTTCCTCTCTGAGATTTCGGGTCACTCCTTCCCACATCAATCAGCTGTTAATGGGCCGGCGCTCTGTGGAGCTTTAGGAACATCTCCGGAGCCAGCCTGCATCCTAGTCATCCCAAACACAAATAGAAAAACGTATGAAACGTCTCATCATAAATGCACTGACATGTTAATGACCACAGGCTAAACCACCGTGTCAGACAAAATGATTACCTTATCATTCACCGCGGGGGAAAGAGCGCCTAAATTTTAGAGAGGAATCCGGCTCGGCTGTCACCACATAAGCAGTGACAGCTCTTTCAAAAGCCACAAAAGGCAAAGGAAAAAGCAAACAAACAACATCATCTCTCCTGCACAGCTGCTCAACTTGCTAAAGCATCTTCCTTCTTTTCTTTTTACTTTTCCTGAAACTTCA
>NW_005187493.1:379584-389931 GCF_000239375.1 Pundamilia nyererei
CACACACACACACACACACACACACACACACACACACACAGATGTTCACGCTTTCATAGAAATTATTCAGCCCTTAACTTCTGCTAAATAACAGGTTCAATTAGAACCACATGTATAATCAGGCCTCAGTCTAAAGCAATGTGCCGGCAGTTTCACTGTGCACTCACCGACTTTAATTCACAACCAGAACATTAACCCACCATCTGAGCTGTCCATACACAATAACACATACACCTAACACACACATTTGTTCATAAAATTTCAAGAATTTTTTTTTAACAATGTAAAATAATTTATACTGTAATGCCAAATTGTTATTACACTTAATTTCTTTTTAAATCACAGAAAAATGTGAAAAGGGGGAAAAAACATTTCTATGAAAATCTCTGATACACCTAATTCAAATTGAAATTTTAACAAACATTTATAGAATTGCTACGATCAGCAGAATATCTCATATCCTTGTCTTTTCCGCGCTTAAAGCCCGACGCATGTTCACCTCAAATACATGCAGCCCTGCAATAATGTCAGCTTCAGGACCGACACTTGAAATAAGCCCATCTAAAAACACGCTCTCTCTCCCAGCACGGGTTTTCTTCCTTTTTGGGCTTTTTTTTTTTTTTGCTTTTCTCAAATAAAGGATATCGAAAATTTAACCATTTCAGCTTTTTTTAAGCAGGTAAAGCACTAAGTGCTGCAATAGAAGTAAATCTGTGAATATCTATCACAGGTCAAACCCTACATGTATAGCAGTGTCATATACGGGTGCTCTTCAACATCACTTTGGAGCCAAAAGCCCACTCAGACTTGTGGGTTTCGGATAGCAGGAGGGTTTTAATGAAGAGAGCACGAGAGATGAAGAGACGGACAGGCGAGCCATCAATGCTACCGACGCACAGGACATTTAAAACTTGAAATAATGTCCATTTTCACTCGAGCAGGACAGGTGAATTGAGAAAAAAGCACTCTCGTATACACACACTCCCGCACTCTGATATATACACTCTTTTCACACATACATTCCCATGCGCTCATGTTGGAGGTAAGGACTCTCTGAGCGAGTTTATGGACTAACACAATCATGTTGGTGGCTTTTAATCCTGCTGAAGGGGTTTTAAAGCGCACGAGATTCAAAGCCATTACTACCCGTCTCTAGACGGTCTCGCACATGACTCTTCCAGTCACACCCCGGCACACGATCACATACTTGGGACCAAGCTGAAAAATAAAATATCATCATTTAGGAAAGGTGTCAGAAAGCATAACAGAGACAACTGTGCGTCTGAAAGCGATTAAAAATCAGCAGTATGTGAGAAACAGGACGTGGAAAAGACACAGCTGCTGGGAGGGAGGAGAGAAAAAAGAAGAAAAACACCACCAAAGATGGGAAAAAGTGTTGATGCAAGTCAGATGAAAAAAAGGTGGCAATGCCAAGCAAACACACAGACACAGGCAAACAATACCCGACAAAGAGCAGAGAGTCAATCTGCCTTTGACACCTCTGGCTTCCTGCACACGTACACTCTTTTTACAACAAGAAAAAACTAAATAACTACTTCTGCCTCTCAAACACTCTTTTGTTTCACTGTCTCTTATTGTGTTTTCATGAAAAGCCTGTCACTAATGTGATAGCCTATCAATGATAAGCATTACACGAAAATGATAACTTCACACCGATTTTTTTCAGGCTTTATGTGGTAGGCAAATGGTTTTTTTTTAAAGGAGAAGAAGAAGAAATAAAAACAACCCTGTACTCTATTCTTCAGCAGTGTTTCACACTTCTACTTGAGCTCCATGAGGCTTCTTCTTCATAAAGCAGTCACTTGAAACAGAAACTTAAAAACAGCTAAAACTGTGTAGTAACCTGGCATGGGTGCTGAGAAGTCATAGCTCCAACTCCAAAGATCATTCTTAAACTGAGTCAACACAGCTGCTGTGCTTTTACTGCAACAAAAAGAACTTAAGCAGCTGAAAGATCAGGCAGCTGTGAAATACCTAATTTAATAATATTAATAACCATCACAAATATAAGATTTACATTTTCCATAATTTTAGGAAACATTTTACCATATTTGGCAAAATGGTTAAGCCTGTAAAAAAAAAAAGGAAAAAAAATGTTTATCTGATAGTACTGAGTTACTGCCAGCTTGGTTTGGTCCAGTTATTCAGGATTTTAAAAAATATGCTTATAAAACATCTTATAAAACATGCAGTCAGCCTCTTCTACTACATTTACCAATCAACACACACAGTTTAAATTCCCTTCCAGGATAGATGGCTAAAATGAACAGCAACAGGGTTTGTATCTGCATGAAGGCCACTGTGCATTAACTATTCTAAGGTGCGTTTTCCACAGCTTGTGGCGTGATAGATGAAGATGAAATAATCTTAAAAAAAAAAAATGAAGGAAAGAAAATCGGTATACACTTTACAGCACGGGCTCGGAGCCACCACAAAATACCTGCTTTCCTGTCTGACACCAGAACTGTGACAAGGTCATAAAACGTGATTAAGAGCTTTTTCATTCCCGCTGGATCTTCTATTAAAGTGCAATTAAAAGTATGTCATCACGTCGCGGAAATGCCACCACAGAGGAGAGTGGGAGGGGGCACAACAGGAGAGAGCGAGCGAGATAGAGGGAGAGAGAGGGAGAGAAAGAGAGAGAGAGGACACAGTAAATAAAATTAATTATGCCAAATGCCCCGGCGCCCATCAATCACGGGGCAATAATGCCCGTGTCAGGGTGAGCACCCACACGGCCTGTACGCTTTTCTCTCGGTGACAGACAACTAACAGCAACGAATTGTCATTTCATTTCTCCCTCTTTTTTTTCTTGATCTGAAGGTTTCAATCGAGAGTCTCTGTGTGCCCGGCCCGATATCTCATATTTGATAAAGGCAATTTTATTTCATGGAAATGGAAGAAAATCAAAAACCCTCAAAAGATCAGCAACTTTGTTTCAACGGCCCAAAAGTTGCTTTTGTGTTGCACGCCGTGCACACAAGAAAATCCACATTAAACGTTTTTATCTCTGCAGAATACTTTTCTTATTTTTTAAAACAAGTCGCAGTTCGCGGGAAGAAAAAAGAAATATTTTCCTTTGTGGTGCAGGCCTACTTTTAGTCGGTTTATGAGCGCGAGAAGAAGGGAAAAACATGTGTCACACAGAGGTTGTGTTCAATTTCTTAAAAAAGAAATTTCTATGTCAGTAGATTTATTATATTATAATCTAGAAAGTATATAACGTGCATTCTTTTTAATTAAATCACTTTAAATTACCGATTCTGAAAAAAAAAAAAACCTTAAACGCGTCAGGGTTATAATGTACGTAAAATCAATGTCCATAATCCTGCTTATGTACATAAAGCGTTCAAAAGTTCACGTTGAAACTGGAACTGGAAGTTTTACAACGCAGGGAGAAGTTTTCCTCCACGTTCAGCTGGTAAAACGTCCCTCTCTAAAGAACAGAGCTGCTATTATTTAAGATATCATTTAGGATATTTAATTCAGCTCAAATAAGGAAACCACAACGGGCAACTCTAACCTCAGTGGTCAGAGAAAAGTCCTAAATCCTAAAGGCACTAACGTCCTCAGACCTTCTAAACGTGTCAATAAGAAAGTTGTTTGTTCTTTTGTTTCTTTTGTTCAGGGATTTTCTGTAAGTAAGAAGTTTAACTGCCTTTCTTTTTTTATTTTTAAACGTTAACGTTTAATTGTAGGAAACTAAAGTTCAATAATAAAAGACACTAAACCCAGCTGTGAGGTAGAGAGGTATGAAGCGATGGCAAAGCAAGTGGTTCTCACACGGCTGCCTGTGACCGTTCGTGTAAAATTGCCACCACATAAGCCACGTCCACGCGTATGATCAAATATAACGAGCGATATCAACAAGTTTATTCCCTACGTTTGAGTCCACTCCCGAAATCTTAGCTCGTCCTAAACCTGCGAGAAATAAACTTTTTTTCCTTTCTCTGGTCTCATAAGCGAAAACCTCGGACAATGACACATTACGCAAAAAATGGTATCCCTCCGAGTCATCCAAAGTAGGCTCTAGAGAATTTACAAACTACACCGTAATATCCAGTTAAATAAACGACGATTAAAAGGAGGCTGGATTTGAACTCTGTGGATATAGGTTGGCGTGAAACTAGTGATGAGGTAGAAAGAAACTTCGATTTTTCATTCTACCGAGAACACTGAAAGGACGAAAACAGCTGGTTTAAATATGTTTTCTTTTTTAGAACAGAAAGTATGAAAATAAATAAAAAAAAGTTTCACTCCAGGAAAAAGTCAGAGTTAGAATGAAACAGAAAAAGTACGGAGGAGGGGGAAAGAAAAAGAGAAAAACAAAAACCTCCCTAGTGTGGCCGCTGGATCGTACCTACTTTAATACTCTATCACATTATTAGGCAGACCTGGAGGAGTTTCACAACGTGCCATGAAAAGTTGAAGTGCGTCGCTTTAAAAGCGTCTAGCAGCGTGTGTGTCGGAGAGTTTCAATGGGAGCACAGAGTGAGGGGAAAGTGAGGAAGATAAGAAGAAGGGGGAAACGTGTAGATAATGCATCAACCTGTTCTCTTGGTTTCTGAAGAAGTCAACTTTCACGCCAGTGGTTGGACCATGTGGGCAGCCCCGCTTCTGCTCCTCAAACCCCGGCGCGTCCACTCTCTCGCGGCGACAAAAGGGGGGACACAAACCGAAGGGACGTAAAATTTAAAAAAAAAAATATAAAAATAAAAGTGGAAAGAAACAGAGAGCAGAGAGAGACAGAGAAATCTAGGATCTAAGACGGCAGGACCATTACTTTAAACGACCAAAAAAAAAAAAAAGAAAAACGTGCTCGTTAGTCCTTTCCTTTCCCCTTTTGTGTGCGTCCTCTCTCCTCGGAGTGGCCCCTCTGGAGTGAAGTCAGAACAATACTGCCGCTAAAACTCTGGCACTGAGCGCAAGTTGCCGCGGAGAAACAACGCAGCTTCTCGTTTCTGTTTGTTGTTTAGTTGCCTCCGCTTTTTTCTCCTCTCCCCCCAAGCCCCAGCTCTCTCCTCAGCAGGCTCACTCAGCGCGTATAACCTCTCCAACGGTCTTCACTTTTTTGCCATCCCGTCTGTTGCTTGCTCGTTCGCTGGAAATCAGGGTTGAATCACTGGAGCTGTATGTGTGTACGAGTGTGTGTACGAGTGCGGAGTGTGTGTTGCGGGAGGACAGTTTGCTGTGCTACCGTAATGCCTCTAAAGCAGGTGCGCGTTTTCGTCCTATCCATGCAAAGCCCCGGCGCATAATAAAACAGCAGCCAGTGAGAGGCATCTCTCCGTCGCTCCCCGGAGAAGTGTGCGCGCGTGTGTGGGCGTGCATGCGCACGGATGAGGGGAAGGCACTGATCTTTTGACCTCGCTTTTGCATCCTGGTTGAGTTGCGCTATTGTGGCGGCAGAGAGGAACAGATGTTATCCTGCGCAAAGTTTGAGCTCCCAAAAAACCCAAAAAAAAACCCCCCACCAGTAACAAAGAACGATCGTTTAAAACAGAACAAAGTCTGCCATGAAATGATCGCTTTCTCTACGTGTCTGCATGTCAGAGTTACGAATGTATCTGTAAATAAAAAAGTAAATCGTAAAAAGAATAAATAAACCTTGCAAACTTTTTAAAAAAATGGCAAAATTCTCCATATAGCTTCTTTATTGTCTTTTAGATGCTTGTTCCTCTTGACTTTTGTTAATGTAATTTCATTAAAAAAGAGGTTTTAATGCCAAATAATATCCTATATGGATTTATGTCAGAAAGATTTATGCCATCCTAAAAAAAATAATAATAAAAAACGCTGTATTCCTAAAATAAAAACAGGTATAAAATCCGTTTTAGTAGGTTCACTCTTGTTATGCACTTCCCTTCAGAATAGACAGTTATATTGTGATTAGATAAATTTTACTGTCTGCCTACCTCACTGTGTCCTTTATGTATTTTGGAAGCTTGACAACTCCTTTTTGCAGAGTTATTACCAGCTCCCCCCCCCCCCCCCCTTGCCACCACATTCATTTACTAATTGACAGGATAATCAGTGTTGAGATTACTGTCTCTGATGAAATTTGGAAATTACATCATACCTGTCGCTGGAGAAAAAAAAAGTGGGGGAGGGAGGAGGAGAAAAAAACGAAGCTATAACTCAAAGAAAGATCAAGGAATAATTTTGCTTTGGCCATTAAATGGGATTCTGCCCTCCTGCCTTTCCTCTATCTATGCTTTTACCTTTGGAAAATGATGGCAGTCCATCACGACACCACCTAACAATCGGCCACCACTGCAGTAAATCACAACACATTCATTAACACAATCAATAGCACTAAAAATATGTGTGTCTCCACATGTGTGTGTGTCGGCGTGCAAATGTTTGGGTGTGTGTTTGTGTGTGTGAGTGTATATGAGCACCCATATATTCCTTTACTTACTCCTCTGAGCCTGACGGATTTTGCCAGGAACACTTTGTCATATGTCTGAAATAAATCTCCCGAGAATTGACGGGCGCTAATGTGAGCAACTGGATGGTGATGAGTGATGCTTTTCTAAGTGGATGTGATTAGGAAGGTGCACCTTTTTTTCTTTTATTTTTTTAAAGTTGGATCTGGAAAAACCCACGCAAGGGCTCTTAAAGAAAGTTTCTAACCCAATCCCAGCAGGGTGAACATGCTTAGTTAACATCAACCTGCATCCTGCATCTGAAAACTATGTGCGAAGCACAGCAGAGAGCAAAGAGGCTGAATCATTCTTGTGCTTGTTGTTGTGTAACTGCTGACATTTTGACTAAAGATTTCAATCACCCCCGCCTGCCTGCAGAATGATGACTTGTGTGTTGTTGTCTGTTTTGGGGTTACAGCTGCATAAAATCGCAGGATTAAATATAAAACAGGGAAATGAGAGGACTCGGTGCTCTGCACTGCCTGAATAAAGTCAAGCCAGTCCAAGCTGACCTGGACATCTAAATTCGGTACCCTCATTCTTGTTCTTGGTGAAAGGAGGAAAACGATGTTTGGACCTCTAACCCATCTTCCATCCCATTTAGGAACCCTTCTCTCCCTGTTAATCAGGAGGAATAATTATCAAAGTGGACAGGTAATTAAATTAAAACATAAGTGGCTACATGAGCTGGGTTGGCTGTACTACAAGGTTTTCCCTGGCTTAATTAAAGAGAAATATGGGAGCGCTCACCCACAGTGTCACAGAGCTGGTAAAAATGAGGAAAAAAAAGCTCCTGCCTCCAACTTGAATAAGTCCTGATCCATTCAACACAGGATTTGGGATTTATAGAAAAGAGGAGGGGATTCTGGTCCTGGGTGTATACTGTAAGAGGAGGAGAGAGAAAAAAAGAGGAAAGACCGTGTTGTCGGTTTGCATCTAAAAGAAAAAGAAAACATCTGCGTGGTGGCGAGGACGAGTTAAAGGACTGCAGGATGTGTGGTAGACGCATTAGCAAAAAAAAACTGCAGGCTTTATTCAGCCATCTGGGAATAATGTCATAAAATAAAGCTACAATAAAATAAAACTTACTGCTGTTGATGTTTACAAACAACTCCTACAAATTCTCCCACAATGCCTTGAAAGTCGAACCCTGAGAGGGGCCTCACACAAACAGGCGTATACAAATAAACAGAGAGGGAACAGTGCGCAGAGCGCAAATTATCCAAACATTCGCAAACACGCTCATATGTGCATACACCCACTGTCCTACACATGTGAGTGTGCATGTTTACAAATAAAGACAAAGTGGGGAGGCAGCATGCACGCACACACACACACACACACACACACACATGCCGCCTCTGTGGTTATGCAAAGACAACAGCAGACTGTTGCTCAAATGCACCAATGCTATCTCCCAGCTGGGAATGCAACAATAATAATTGACTTTACAGGGCATCTCTTCATCTGCTCTAGTACAGAAACTGTGGAGACAGGGTGATTGTGCCTATGTGACCTTGGTGCAGACAGTGGCATCTGTATAAATCTCTGAATATACACTGATTGCTGGGAGGATCACAACCAATCACCACCTGCTTTCTATTAGCCACTCATTAACTTGTTTACTGTCACAGCTGCTCAGCATCACACAACCAGACACACACACAGGCGCACACTTAGTGAAGCAAACGGAAAGGGGAAAGACGTGCTAAGAAAATGTGTTTATCACCACTCTCTCCTTGTCTCGGCCCTTCGTTGGAAGGGAATAATTAGAGAGGCTCGGCCAAGGCAGTGGCGTACGTGTTAACAAGCTGCTTTAACACACACCCGCACACTTCTTCCAAAACGCAGAGATGGCCAGAGAGACTGAAACTCAAGGACTCACTTTACTTTAAAGCACTTGTGGCCGAGCAGTCGATTCAAGGGAATGAATTCCCGCCAAGCTGCTGTGGAAATCTGACAGGTACAAACTCACGCTGACAAAAAAACACAAGAAAAACTGAGGCTGCCCAGAAAAGAGTTAAAGAATACGTTCGAGAAAGCCCATGCCCTCAACCAGCAAAAACATCATTTTCTTTGAAGCAAAGTTTTCAGCATAAAAAATACACACTTTAAGAAAAAGAATTGTGTTTCAAGAGTGAAGGATTAACTGTCCAAGTAGCTGCTGAATCAAAGCTGGAGAAGGATTTTAATTATCATTTATTTGAACTTTCTTAGGGAAAGTTAAAATCTTGGCATTTTGACTATTAAGCACAAGGATTCATTTTGATTATGACAGTTTATACATTTTCTTTTCTTAAACACATTTAAAGTTCAAGTTTAAAGCATAAGATTAGATGGCCCCACAGCCTGAAAATGTGCAGCATGGTACGTCTACACTGTTTTACGTTTTAAAAGCATCTCTGTGTGGATATTTTCACACACGAGTAAGCATTCATATAGGCACGTATTCCTACCTCATCTTCAATACCAATATGGTGATGAAGCTTATTACGTGTTATGGTGCAGGTGTCACAGTGAAAATTTAAACACACACACATATGTGTATATATCTACATATCTATATATATATATATATATATATAGTCCTGTCTCCCTCCCATCACCCCCACCTGCCCATTTCAGATGGCTGTCCCTCCCTGAGCCTGGTTCTGCTGGAGCTTTCTTCCTGTTAAAACAGAGTTTTTCCTTCCCACTGTCGCCAAGTGCTTGATCAAAGGGAACTGTTTTATTGTTGGGGTTTTCTCTGTATTAGATCTTTATCTTACAAAATAAAGCACCTTGAGGTGACTGCTGTTCTGATTTGGTCCTATGTAAATACATTTGAATTGAATTAAATAGAAGTGTTCTTGATACTGTTGTAAAACTTCTTTACTCTTCTCAACGCTTTTACATTTTTATAGCCCTTTACAGTTTTACCCCATTTCAGCTTAAAAGGAACTCCACTTCTTTTCCCCAATAAATCTGTATTACAGCTGGAGTTACTGGTTGCCCCTGGCAGCTAGATTCAAATGAGAATTGCACATTAATCAGCAATTAATAATGTAGCATTATATTTAATAGTACATTAGTCCCATTTTACTGCAATATGAGTGCCTTTACTTCGACACATTTCAAGTGCAGGGTGTGTATCTGTAATAGAGTACACTAGCGGAGTATCTTTCCCTTAGCCACACACAAGTTCTCAGTGACCACAGGTATGGATTTTGTATACATGCCACAGATCAACAACGCAAAATGTCACTTTTATGTGCCGAGCAATGCATTCAGACAACTTTATGGTAGATAGTGAATAACATAAATTTATAATCCTCACAGGTCAAAGCAATACCTTGATACTGACTGAAAGTAGAGGAAAATGTCAATCTAAACACAAATCTTCAGTGTCAGGGTGTTCGACTGGGGCCTTCACGATGCTGCGTACAGAAGAAATGCCTCGCCGGACTGTGCCAGTCTTCATGTGTGTCTATTTAAGTGTAACTCAATATAAGACATTTAGTAAATACCCCTGAAATATTATCCCTTCATCTGCTCACGTGCTGGGTATACAAACACACTGTCAAAAAAGACGCACACAGACACACACACACACACAGACACGCATTTGCAGAGCCTTCCATTCCCTCCCTCGGTGCGATCTTGTATCAAAGCAAACAAATGACATGCTGTCTTCTCCTCTCTCTCCCCCCACTGTCTTTTTTGATGTGTGGTTGTGTAAAATGACACGCCGTATCTCTCTAGCTGACATTATCACTCGCCAGTGCGCTCACATCTTCCGGCCGCACGCCTTTCCCACAGGACTCCCTACAGCAGGGGTCTTTGTCTCTAAAAGCATCGCACGCACGCACACACACACACACACACACACACACGCACACACACACACACACACACACAC
>NW_005187493.1:391053-417705 GCF_000239375.1 Pundamilia nyererei
ACACACACACACACACACACACACACACACACACACACACACACACACACACACACACATATAAGGTAAAAATGTTCTTGCAAATTTCTGTAAAACAAGAACATCAAACAAATACATGCCACAATAATTTATTCATCCTATTTCTGCTTGTATTTAAAGTGTAATATCCAAACAGTGCCTAAATTAATATTTGCAATTTGTGGTCTGGCTGCATCAGATAAGACGGTGGTGGTGAGGCTGAAATTGAAGACTGAACTTAATAATTTAAAAAGAATTTATGCATTTTTACTGTAGGTTTGTGTCACTGGTTAACAATGTCCAAATATTAGGTTTCTGGGAATATTAATAAAAATACAGAGCACATTTTGGCTTTAATATTCATTCTCCTCTGGTTTACAAAAATTGCCTTTTTTATAGAAAAACAGTGAATGTTAATATTTCAAGAATAGGAACTGCCTTTAAGCATCGTGCAGGGTGCAGGAAATACACATTAGATCAGACCTTCATCATAACAGGTCACTCAATACGTGTGCGTATGTGTGTGCGTGCACTGCAGAGAGAAATAGAAAGACAGTGAAGGCCATCAGGGGTCGTCAAATTGCAACAGTGCTTTTTGTCCTGTCAAACGCTCACGTGAGCCAGTCTTCAGTGAATTTCAATAATCATCTTGAAGGACTTTTCTTCTTGGGCCACATTCTACTAAATGTATCTCTCTCCTTCTAATTCCCCTTCACAATACGTCTGGCTCAGGCTACTCATCATGTCATTGGTCCCTTTTCTATTCCCCTGTTTGATTCTGACAAATACATGGATTATCAGCCAGGGGGATTTTTAAATATATGGCTAATGTGAGCTTTCATGCCTGTGCTTTAATCTGCTGAGTATTTAAAACCAATCTTAAGGACGGGAGAAAACGCAGAGGTCAGGCTTTTTCTGCGCCCGGCCCCGAGAAAAGAGAGCGAGTGAGATTGAAAGAGGGGAGATGTCGCAGCGAAAATGGAAGCAAGGAAGGAAAGTAAGAGAAAGACCGTAATTTCCCCGCTATTTGAATTCTAACCAGGATTAACTGTGGAATCGCAGGTATCAGACCTCATCTGGCAGCGCAGCTAAAGAGTAGTCCCTCAAAGAAAGGAAAAGTTGGTCTCCTTACCGTGTGTGTGTGTGTGTAAGAATGACAGAAAAAGAGCAAAAGACTCTCGGGTGAGGGTGTTTCTCTGCTTTTTCACTTATCACGTGCCCACCTATCCCAAGGAAAATGGGGAAAAAAGTATATCTCTCACTCTCCATTTATTAGGGCAATGACACAGTACGGTGAAGGATGAAAGTTCCATCATGTGTCCGGCTGCTCAGCTGTCAGAATGTCGTCTACTCATTTACAATTCGCTCACTTTCAACTCCTTATTACTGTCTTTCTCCCACCTTTTCCTTTCATCTCCCTTCTTGTTTCTGTTCCTCTCCTGTCCAAAAGTACTTGTCTCCCATCCTCTCTCGTCTGGCTTCTCTTGCTTTTGTCACTTCCCGTGCGCGTGAAATACAGACAGGGCTTCGGCAGCGCAACGAGTCCAGTGTGCGTCTGTGTATCAGGCTAAAGGGCAGCATTGTCTCCACAGCTTTAAACTGCATCCAGTAACTTACAGAGCTTTTCTATTACTTTTTTTTTTAATGGCTGTAATGCGGGGGTTTTAACATAACGCTGTCATAAAGTGCAACAGACAAAGGGTCGAGAAACTTGAACACACAGAAACGACGCATATGTATGTAAGTTTGAGGAAAGTTGGAGTTGGATAAAGATGTACGTATGAGATGAGGGAAGTTTTTATGGTACAGACTCTTGTGTCTCACCCAGGACAGTTAAGTAGGCCAAGGCTGATATCATCTGATACACTTGTTTGCTTGCCAAATGTACAATCACAGTCCTCCTCTGCTGAGGAAGCATTCAAACTGCTATTTGAGCATCAATGCAGCATGCAAATAACATTCACCACCCCTTTTCACATCAGATAAGATAACCCACAATGCCTCGTCTGGCAGTTCAGAAATGTTTTGCATCCTAAGGCTATGTCGCTGTTGCAAAAACATCAGAAATGAGCCTTCTCAGCAACTTCCCTTGGAAAAATAAGAAGAAAAAGTTAGTGAGTTTCAATGTACAGCACGTGTGCATTTAAGTATGTGTTTAAGTTTGCCAGCATGTGTCTGTGTAAAAGCAGAAAGAGGCTTAATGGTACGAGAGAGGGAGATGGAGCCTGGATTATGGAGGGGAGTGGAAGGGTGAGGTGGCCTTTTAATTTGGAAAGTTTGATGTGAATGACGCACATCTGGCTCCACAAGATGATGGATTCTTCTACACATGCAATATGGGAAAGTGATCCATCTCGCTTTTTTCCCTTCTCCATTGTCTTCCCCCTCTCTCTCCTATCCCGGTTCCTTACCTTCGCATAAAATCAACTGCTTTTTCCAGTCGCCCATCACTCACGACGCTTCCTCCTCCCTCCCTCAGACTCCCTCTGTTTAGGCATCTACAGTCTTTGATATTTATAAGTTGATAGCAAACCCTGCACTACATCGTTCTATTTTACGTCCTCCTTGTTTTGATAACAGCTGGAGAACATATCAAGCAACCATATTTTTACTTTGAAAATCTCCTTTTTGCACATTTTTACATGCATCTGGTTTTTTTTAGATTTGTTTTTGTTGCACAGCTAAATGCTTTTCTCTGATTCATTAGAGAACACTTAATACATGTAGCTTATTTTTACCTTTACTTTAAACTTTAAAAATACGATATATATTTTTTCAAATGTATTAAAATGTGCCTGTAAAGAGGGATCCGTCAGCACCTGCAGTCTGTGCGTTTGTCAGTGAACACACTGAATCAGACGATAACTTTCTTTTTGTCATTTGCAAATGTCAATAAAGAAAACTGGTGAAGTAGTTGTACAGGGATGTGTTTTCATTGTCACAATGCCCGGTTTGTGTTCACTAGATGACTATCACTCGTGCTCACATGTCACAGCGATAGTCATATAGTGACTATCGCTGTGACATGTGAGCACGAGTGTTATTACAGTAGTGTTACTACTGTTAGTTGCTCAGTATCATCTGAACAGACTATATTGTTTTTACAATTTATCAAAACTGATTTTAGGTAAAAATCTGGATGATTAAACAGTGTTTGTAATTTTGCTTCAGCGGGTGACTCCACATGTTTGGCCAAGTTTTAGGATGTATGCTCATTTGTGTCACTGGCTGGAAACAAACCTTTCACTTGCAAAGTGAATGTGTCAATCACCACGTCACTTTTGGCTTCAAAGGATTAAATACTGCTTAGGAATTTCAGAATTTACTATAAAATATCTCACAGAGGACTTGCATAGTTCTGAAAAGAAATTGACACTTGAAACCAAGGTTAGCTTGTACCAGAATCATGGCGAGATACAAACACGGAGAAGGAAAAGAACAGCTCACGATCCAATTGCCTCCACCATGTTTGACACTGTCTGCTACATATGGTGGAGACATGGGCGTGTAAGGCTGCCAGCGGAACTGAGTCTCTAGTGTTTAGATGATATGACTGCTAACAGAAGTACCAAGATGAATCCTGAAGCATGCACTCTCTGCTCAGAATCAGCCAAGTGCTGAATGACTGATCAGCCAGTACTTTACAGTGAACTGGATAACAATATTCTTCAATGGCCAGATCAGAACTCAACACAATAGAACAACACAAAACTGAAAGGAGAAAGCCCACAAACAAGCAAGTGGCTGCGGTAAAAGTGGATGCAGAGCATCTCAAGTTGGAAATATGACGTTTACCTCTAGACCTTCTAGACCTTTCAATGACTACAAAAGCTTTTTATTCAAGCATTAAAAAAAAAATACTTGGATGCACCTTGACCTTCATCCACATCCCCATGCCACAGCATTGTTTGGTTTGTTTGTGTTGTTGACAAACTGATGTACTTTGTGAGGCCTTTATAACATTTTCAGGTGCTTACTGCAACATGAAAGACGTCCTAATATCTGGCATAGATAAGAATCTATGGTACCTACGCATGTGCGCCAGATTTGGTTGCTTAACTGATTTTGTCTGAGTACTTTGTGCGCAAACATACAAACGGGCAGAGATTTTGAGTAAGATGATTTGAGTATGTTTGTCTAGTAGCTTGTGAGCCTGTGAAAATGGGTCACTATGTAGAACAATGACAGTAATTCCTAAACAGTTAATGTAATGTTTTTTGCTAAATCCCTTGAATTAGATCTGAAAGTCTGAACTTTGATCACACATTGATGGTTTGATTTAAAATCCACTGTGGCAAGGGAAAGATTACAAGAATTGTGTCATTGTCCAAATATGTTCATTATGGGGCTAACTGCAGCCCCTGCTTTCTTTGGAAGTCGCTTCAGTTAGTCACCTCAAATTTAAGCTGCGTTTAACTCTTTACCTTGTTACCCTCATTTCCCTCTGTTTCCTCATTTGCATGTTATTTTCACTGTGTTTCGGTGGCATGATACCAGTGCTGCAACCATTTGCAGTATATGCACCACTTTGTTTGATTTGTGACTTCACACTTCTACTCTCCTATGGCAAAATCATGATGTCCACATTTAGTTATAGTTTCGTTTAATAATAAACCTCCACGAACATCGGTGACATCTAGTTTTCGCTTTTGAAACTGTGGTAAATAGATTCATTGCATGCAAGCTACGTGGTCTCTAGACGGAACCAAATGTTTGAGCTGAGTGTTTCAGATGTTTATTATGTATCTTGGGTTGGTGTGACAGACAGGATGGCTCATTTTGTACCGTGTAACAAAAGAAATTCATAAGGTGAGCAGAAAGTTTAAAAAACACCAGTAGTATTCAAATTAAGTATGTATTAAGTATAAGATTTAATTACGAAGCACAATTTTGTTTTAAAGATAAATGTTCTTATTTTGACCTATAACAATATGTGAACCATATACAGTATTACAGAAGTATTATATATCTGGAATCAGTAATCAGGAGTTTCACTTGAATCCGTTGAATAGCAGTACTCAAGTGAAGATGACTCATCTCTGAACTGTTTTGTATCTGTTTACGTACTTTTAAACTGCAGAGGTAAAATTGCTGCAACTATAATAACAAAGTAGAAATCTACATAGTTTCCAGTTTGTAGCAGCCAGACCATCCATTCCCATTTCCAGAAATATAATCCAACAGGTTGTTAGTGTTGCAAAACTGTGACAACAGTTCACAGTCACACATAAATCAAAAGTCTGTGCTCTGAGATGCACAAACTCCAGTACACTGGAATTTTCTGCGCACTGGCTGAAATAGAGGTGACTTTATAAACACACTGATGTCGGCCTGTGCGCCAGTAATTGCTATGCATTTTAATTTATTTTATAATTGCTACTGCCATCAGTTAACCGAAAGCAAACTTGCACACACGTTATAAAAGAAAAATGTAAACATGATTTCTCATGCTTGGATGTACATTTAATTTATGTGTGCACAGACTTTCGAGTAACCTGCCAGTGTTGTCATATCGGCGGGAATGCTCGTTCCTAATCAAAAACACACCGGCCTGTATTTGTATCAACGTTGTAAATGCAAATTGGAGCAGACATCTAAAAAATAACTTTGCACATGTGGTGTAATATTTTATATTTGCTTGTATTATTAAACAATCACAAGCAGTTAATAAAAGAATCACTCAGTGGGATTTATGCAGCAGTGTTGGCTGTAATATGTTACTGTAATCCCATTACATTTTTTAGTGACACAATAATGAAATGCATTGCTGTACTAAATTCAGTAATCAGATTACAATTATAATAATGCTATTACTTTGCTACAAATGTGCTTCAATTATCTGCACAGTGGGAAGACAGAAAGGAAAGAAAAACCTTTCTGCTGTGCAGTTGCACTACAATCAGCTGATTTCAATTAGTGTGCAGAAAGGAGGTTCATGGGGGACTTTATTTTTACTACACAAAAGGACGAGAGTGGTAAAGCACAAACTGCATCCAGGAAAAAAAACAGCCGTACTAACCGTAACAAAACATCAACCTCCATTTCCATCTGTACATGTTTCTACAGCAGAATCTCTGTGAAGTCTGTTTTTGCTGTTTTTCAATTTTGCTTTGTTTTGTCATCCTTCTATTTAAACTTAAACATTAAAAGAAAGATTCCTTATGTGTCCTCATTAGGGCTGGGATTTATGTCGGTGAGTGGGAAAGTAGTGTAAGGAAAGAGTAATTATGTAATGCATTACTTCTTTTTTTTTGCAGGTGATTCTTGACACACTTCTTTAAACAGTCCCAACACTGTTTGAAAATCCTTCCTCACCCTTATTAGACCTTATTGATAAAATCAATTATTCTGGTAGTTTGAAAAGATTCATTTGATGTTCCTTAGATGTTAGAAAACGAATCTTCACTCACTCCATGGGACACTTATTTATCTCTGAGCTTTGTACATCTAATTTTAATCAATCAATCAAGATAAATAATCAAGGTGATTTTATTTCTAATGCTTGAAGTTTCTTTTAACACCTGCCTGACAGTTATCGTAGGGTCTTTACCTTACAATGAAAAGTCTTCTTGTTGTGAATTGACGCTGCGTTAAAAGCTGAATTGATCTGAAGTCATGCCTGTCAGTCTTAATACTGTATAGCTGATAGTTTTACAGGACTAACTACTTCTCAAACATGATCTTTTGGGATTATATAATAATATAAGGATGTAATTGCAGACAGCTTCCAAGCAATACCCATGCTGATGAAAAACCTGACAGCCTAAGGATATTGATTTGTTACAGCGGGCGTTGTCCCCTCTTAAATATGTCCAATTCTTCCCCTAAGGACAATTCTTACCTCACCAGTGTATATTTGACTTTTGTCTCATCATCATCATAATCATCATCATCACAATTTTAATATTCAAATATAATCCAATACACTATAGTTTGGGGGCAGGTTTCATAATATTAGTTGTCTAACACATCCATCCATCCATCCATCCATCCATCCATCCATTCGCTTCCGCTTATCCTTTTCAGGGTCGCGGGGGGCACTGGAGCCTATCCCAGCTGTCATAGGGCGAAAGGCGGGGTACACCCTGGACAGGTCGCCAGTCTGTCGCAGGGCCAACACATAGGGACAGACAACCATTCACTCGCACATACACACCTAGTGGCAATTTGGATTATCCAATTAACCTATCCCCACAAGCTGCATGTCTTTGGACGGTGGGAGGAAGCCGGAGTACCCGGAGAGAACCCACGCAAACACGGGGAGAACATGCAAACTCCACACAGAAAGACCCCGGCCTGACACATAAGATCTCATATACTTCTAAATAAAATGGCATTACGCGATAGTCAAAGGTTTCTAAGGGAAAATCCAGTTCAGATGAGGTGGGTCATACACATAAAATGAACAAATGAGCAAAGCAAATGATAGATACCTAAAAATATTCTTGATGTATAATGCAATATGATGATTTTATTTATTTATTTACTTTTTAAGGCAATGCGAAAACCATTGTTGGGACTTAAATGGCCTGCATTTGTATAGCGCTGTTACTAGTCCCTAAGGACCCCAAAGCGCTTTACACATTCAGTCATCCACCCATTCACACACACATTCACACACTGGTGATGGCAAGCTACATTGCAGCCACAGCCACCCTGGGGCGCACTGACAGAGGCGAGGCTGCCGGACACTGGCGCCACCGGGCCCTCTGACCACCACCAGATGATGTTGATAATTCCACCCACAAGTAAAAATATCACTTATGGCAAAAACTGAAGATGTCTGCCAAACAAACTTTGACATAGTATCTGTGTGGAAAAGTGATGCCTATGTGTCAGTATGGTTTAGGCCACAGTCACATCAGAGTAAAGATAGGACAGGAACTGCATCCAACTAGCAAAGAAATCAGCAGTTTCTCGGTGACTGCATTAAAACTTTTTTTTTTAATATTTAGTGAATGATTACAAGTAGCTGATCAATACCCTCAACTTCTGTGCGCCCACTTTTATCACAAGGTGATTGCCTGGTGGGAGGCAACCTGTCTCCAAACAATCGCAATCCCCTGAAATCACTCTCAGACAAATAAGCAAAGGATTGCAAATAACGCGTTTATAAATGAAGACAGATTGCCAACACATTGCAATCAGCTGGAGTGAATCGCAGTCTCTGACCTCTGTTTTCCCTACTGTGACTGTCCCATTAGCAGAACATGCTGGTAGAATGTTTGGACACTGGTTTTCATAAAGTGTGACTCACTGATTGGTCTGCTCTGGGTTATGACAATGAAGAAACGCTGTGTGAATGTGGCCAAAAAAAAAAACAACCCTTTTCTGAATGAGTTTGCTAAAGAATAAAATGTTATGTGACCTGTCAAATGCACTGTTTTGTCACATTTGTAACAGAATGCACAATGGGAATGGAAAGGCACTCAACCTTCACAGAATGTCTGCATAAGAAAGTTGCAATCAATAAATGTGCCATGACCTTCTAGCCCTTGGAGAGTTTTTCAATCTTGGCCACAGTGATGCGCAACGCACAAATATGCACACTGAACTATGCTCAGCTGACATCTATGTCCATACATGCGCAGACTGTGTTAGATTTGATACAAGTCTACATTTGGAAGCCTGTAACCTTAAGAAAGGCAGTATTGTGTATGCAGTATAGAGAGCATGCTTGTGAGGTAAATGTTTTTTTGTATATATTGTACATCAACATGATTCATTCCAACACATCTCTTCACAGCTGCTGTGAGGCTGGTGGGTGTATTTGGGCTGTGATCAAGCAATCGCTTAAAAATACACAAGCTTTGTTCACATACAGCTACAGCAGTGAGTGCAGAACAATTTTAGATGATGTTTTTTGATGCATGCTCAATCATCCAGGTAAGAAAATGCCAAAAAGTTGATTCTGTTCATCTGGATGTAACGCAACATCCAGATGTTGTTTCTCTAAAGCGTCTGTGCCCAAAGGGGAATTAAATTATAAGGTTGTAAAAAGTGCGGAAACAAATAAGCATTCACCAAAGAGTCCATTAAGATTTGGTTGTTGATTACTATAATCTGAAAATCTCGACGCAGCATCCACCTAGCAGGATTGAGAGAAGAGACAAGACATGGATCTGTATTTGTGAACTGTATTAAGCTTTTTTTTTTAATGATAGCAATTTTTGAGGAACACAATAGCAAGTTTCTCTTATGGCAAATGTAGTTGGTTAAGATATCCATTTACATGTTGTTGCTTTGATTGTGTAAGTCCATCAAAAAAAATGCATAGTTTCTGCTCTTTTATGATATCGTACTGGCTGACACAGGATAAAATCGATCACAAATAACTCCTCATGATTGCTTTGATCACAAGCTGATTGATGGAATCGCCTGTAGTTTGCATTAAAGATGCTCACTTGTCTGCAAACACTTGCCAATTTACCCTCTGTGCTGGAGTACAACCTGAAAAAGTGTGATGCCAATCCAGAAATAGGAAATGTTTGCCTTCAGCGTAAAAGTTGTGCCATATCGTCGAAGTCAAGTAGTTTACCAGTTTCCAGCCATTCATCTACCACCAGCTAAAGCAATCACAAGGAGGTTTTCAATGCACTACCTCACACCTCTTTGCAATCAGTTTCACATGACCAAGGAGCGACCTCCAGAAACCACTCTCGCATCAGTTGCCGAACACACACTTTTCCCTAGCAATGGTTTCCTGGGGTTTACTGATTGGTTTCAAGGATGGGACTAAATGGGGTTTTAGCTGTGTATTTCTTAGTGGATACCAGAAAGCCCTTGCAAACACTCACCACTGATTGGGGAAAACACATGTACCTTATGACTGGTGGTTGCCAGACGCTTGCTAACCAGTCTCTAGGCCTGTGTGACTGGAGTTCATGAAGGCCCACTATTGAGCCATCATCTCAAAAAAAGAAAAGAAAAAAAGAACATGAACAAGTGATGTTACATGCCCCATAAATTAAACGACAACTTTTAAGAGTTGTTTTCTGTTCTAGAAAGAAAATAAAGGATATGCCATCGATGATTATTTTAGACGTATCAAGATATCTTTTTATCTTGTCTATATTCACCACAGCACCTTTTCTAAATCAGCTAATGATGAGAAGCAGCAGAGCTGTTGACATCTCTCAAGAGTAAATCAGAGTTATAAATGAATTCTATACATTTATAAATGATTTTTATCATGCCTACTGTAACCCCTTGCTTCTCTCCTCATCTTGTCCTAGACAGCTTTACAATGAAGTAAATTGTATGTCGTCCATAAGCTTCTCTGTCAATCTACGGATGCCTGGCCTTGAAGTCAGTGTCCATTTGGCACTGTGTCCACACTGATGGATTTGTAAACAGTAGGACCAACATGTCCACGCGCACCTCTACACACACACATACAATTTTTCCCTTTGGCAATCGCTCACTCTCACACCTGTGTCCAGATGATTACGGGGCCATGAGGTGCCCTCTGACTCCATCAGCACAAAGGTAATCCTGTCACTTCAGAGAAGAATCACCAGGCCCTTTTCTGCTTTCTTACTCAAACATAATTCTCCCCCATTTGGCATTTTGACATCATATCTTCAGTCCTCTCTTCAGTCACCCTACCACAGTTTTCTTTCTCTCTACCTGGCCAAAACACGACCACAATAACTTCATTTTATTTTTCTCCCTCGCTCCAATGGACAACATTCAACCCTTACCTCTCTATTCTCTTTTTAATGTGTTTTTTGTCCTCCTCTGCCTTTCTTCTTTCTTTTTTTTCCCTATGACTTCCAAGGTCAGACAGGACAAACAATGCCACTGGTGTCTGTCTGAATGTGGCTCACTACCCACCACCACTGCTGCTGTTGCCTTGGCAACGGACTAACCATTAATTTTCAATTAAAGCAGACAAAGAGATGACAGCTCAGGGTCCATGGAAGATGTCAAGAAGCAGTATTAATATACGACAAGTGAGCATAATTGTGTGTCCATTTTCCTCAGCTCTCATCTATGCTATCAGTGAAATGTGAAAGCAGCAGATAATTTGAGGGTGTGGGAGACGCCGGCCACTGTTTTCTTTTAACCAAGACGCCTCTGATGTATCTTTCCCAGAAATATGGCGTTCATCATTACCTTTATGAATATTTTGTCATGGATGTTATTATTTTCATTATCACTCTATCAAAAAGATACTTTTTCACTTACGATTCAAATGCTGACACACAACACGCTCGCACACACACCCACACCTGTAGGCTGTGTGCGGTGCAAGGACACGCTACTTCCGCAAGTTGTTATTTGATTTCCATTAGAAACCATTAGTGAGACCTCCAGCTCATGCAAATGTGTGAGCTGCTCTCCATCCCTTTGTCTGGTTATGCAAAACCAAAGATGTACACACAAACGCACAGGTACGGGATCACACGCAAACACTTTCTAATACATGTATGTACAGACATGCAAGGCCAAGTCAAACCACAGACTTCAGACAGAGCGGGACCTTGGAAAGTATAAAAACATGCAGATATGAGGCGACTGAGTAGTGGGTCAGTGGCATCGCCCCAACATCACACACTCACAGTTAAATGTAATGATGTCTGTGTGTGTTTAGCCTCCACTGTGACCTTCCTACAGCGATGTGCCAAAGGCTTCACCTGAATAAAGGCCTGTAGAGGTTTGCCTACTGCTCGCACAAAACAACAAATGCATGGTTGTGTAACACAGTGTACAATATCTGAACAGATCACTTTGCTGACACTTGCTGATATACTGTGTGTGAGTTTGTGTGTGGTATTGTACATAAAGATTGCAGAGGAAGTTTGTCTGCTTTAGGAGGGTTGAGAAATGTGCCCGGCCAGATAAGGGCCAGCATAGTGTTGGTACTTTGCAACATGAGGTTAAACAGTGTCTAATCAAAGCTTTTCTCTATTGTTTTCCATGCGTGTGCTTGGGTTTCGTTTGTCAAAGCTTACGTGTGTGTGGAGCACCTTCTATAACTTAAAATACTTTTCACCTCTGCACAATTGCTATTGTTTTGCTAGTGAGTACTGCAGGGTGTAAGCAAAGTTTTTCTACTTTAATGATTGTAAAAAAATCACCTTGTTTTTGTTTTCTTAAAAGACAAGGTGATTTTTTTAAAGTGTTTTTGTGGATATTTGTAAATGTTCATGTACATTTTTCTAAATCTGCCACAGGTGGGAAAGCATAGTTAGAGATTAAGTGAAAACATACACACAGGAGACAGGAAAGACATGAGAAAATGAATTTGGCCAGATCGCTCTTTCGCTCCCCGATCTCTGTCTTCTGCATTCACCCTCACATGTTTTTATTTTCCTCCAACAAAAATAACAGAACCCGACTGTCATCCTCAATCTGCAACAATTTTCTTTCATCCCCAACGGGCTCTCCATCCCTCTGTCCCCAGCCCTTTTCTCTCTGTCGAGTGTGCCCCTTAAATCACACAGTCTCTAAACTGTCCCATAAAAGATGGCAGGTTCTCCCCTGCCTCCCCTCTCCCCTCCTCCCCTCTGTCTCCACACATTACTGCTTTAATTAAGGTAATTACTTTCAGAGTAGTACTAATCGGATCCTCTCCTCTCCTGGCGTAAACGCATGCACACATACACACACGGAGTTTACTCATACACACTTTCCTCTCTTCAGCAGTGTATACACACAGTGCCAGCATAGACACAATCCTTACCTGTGTAGAGGTGGACCATTGCTGCTGCAAAATTTAAACCGCTGCTTGAATACTTGAATGAAAAGCCAAGTAGAAATTCTGTGTAGTCTTTTTTCAGTTTGTAATTATTGATAGTTCTTCACACTGTGCGTCAGATTAATGCTGGCACAAGTGGCATACGATACTCATACAATGTTATTCAGCTTGGATAAAAAAACTGAATTAACAGTAATCACCCATGTGCTGTGAGAGATAGAGAAGATTTATATTTAAAGCCTATTACCTATAACTTTTTAAAATACTGTAACTCTTTTGAAAAGATCATGCTTGAGTAAAACACTGAATCACAGTGATTGTATCATCTGTAAGCAGATCTTAGCTCACAGCGACACTTTGTTAAGACATTGAACTGTGTTCATTTTTTGAGGGAGGCAGAAATCAAATAGGAAATCCACAGTGGATTTGTTTATTGCCTACTAGTGTCTCTCAGCTGTGAAAAAGAGCTGTATTTTAGATTTGGAAGAAACAGTAATTACTAGCTTTTAATTTGGCTAACACTCTAATTTGATGGAAAAGTAATTTAATTTAATTGCATTTTATTTCTATAGCACCAAATCACAACAGCAGTTGCCTCATGGTGAGTTATATTGTAAGGGAACTATCCTGCATTATAGAAAGAAACCCCAACAATCACATGGCCCCCTATGAGCAAGCACCTGGCAATGGTGGGAAGGAAAAACTTCCTTTTAACAGGAAGAAATCTGTGGTGGAACCAGACTCATGGAGTGAGGAGAAAGAAAAAAACCTCTTAATAATGGAGCAGCTAATTAAAAAAAACTGCTGCTGATGAATGTATATAATAGATCTAATCACATAGTTCAATGAATCCTTTGGATCCTGATCTGCCTGCATGCACATATGTTGGGTAAGTTTGGTATGAGTGACTCCTGAGTGGGAGGGCACCAGTAAAATGCCCAGCACTACGGTGGAAAGGGGAAGCAGACACTGAGTGGCAGTTGGCAGTTTAATTCAGCCTGAACTGTGGATGCACAAGTGGCCTGTCACAGGAGACTCGGGAGTCCTCTCCTTCCACCACCCCCCCTTCTCCCCCCCCCCAAAGGCACCTTCACTGATAATGAGAGAGGAATTGCAGGTATGGCTCAAACTCAGGGGGGTTTCAATTAACGCCCAGCAGATTAATAAAGAGTAATAAGGTGTATTGCATTTATGTGTGCGTGTGTGCACGTGTTCCTTGAATGTGTGTCCACGCGCGGTGAAAAGACCCCTGTCGCTCAGTGTGATGGAAAGAACAGAATAAGGGAAGAGCTGTGAAAAAGCAGTGGCAGACTGCAGAGTGGAAGACTCAAAGAGCTCAATTCCGATTGGATGTTTGCCCAAGAATTTTAAATTGGTCATCTGCTTCCTGTCACCATAGTAAGATTAACTGCAGGAGCTCAATTGAACTATATGTGCATGACAATACAAACACACATGCACAGAGCAAGCTGGGATAAATGGAAGTGAAAGGCTCCGAAATGTTAAAAGAAAAGGCTTTTTTTAGGTCAATGAGGCTATAATCTTTAAGGACTTTGTGAAGTCCCGCCCACTTTATTGCCATTTATAGCTGACATTTTCTGACATTAACTGTTTAGGAATTACAGCCGTTTATATACACAGTCCCCGATTTTCAGCAGCTCAAAACTAATTGAACGCTTGGCTGACAAGCAGGAGGAGAGGTTGTTTCCCTCATGATTTCATGAAACAAAACATATATTTTTTTATTATTATTAACCTTTATTTAACCAGGAAAAGTCCCATTGAGATTAAAAACCTCTTTTTCAAGGGAGTCCTGGCCAAGAGGCGACAACATGTTGAAATTACAAAGTTACATACATATTATAAATATGTATGTAATATAAAATATAAAATATAAAAGATCTGGAGTTCATGTCTAATGTTAAACTTTGATATATGCGGAGCTTGAAACTTGCATCTTAACACTGGACTCCTCAATATGATATCCACAGAGGTATCAGTGCAAATGAACACTTCCATCACACCTTGAATGTTTGATTTAAAATTCAGTGCTGTGCTGTACAAAGGTCATATTACAAAACGTGTCATTGTCCAAATACTAATGGACATTTAGTGTGTACACTTTGAGTGGAAAGGTCCATCCTTTTCCAACTAAAAAAAATAAAATAATTCAAAGCAACAACGTATAAAAAAAAAAAAGCACTGATATCAATTGAGTATCATCAACATCCATGCCTGCCATGGCTGTAGTCGAACCAAGCTTAAAAATAGAGGAATATCTCTATTTCCCTTTTTTAAATAAAGCTCCCGCACAGCAACCCAAAAGTGAACAATTAAAAAAAAATCCAATTAAAAAGCAATTAAAAAAGGATAATGTTAGAGCAAAGACTGGTAAAACATGAATGTCTACAAAACAACAACGCTGTTGGTGAGCTGTCAGATGGAGTTTCAGGCAGCAGGAGGAAAAAACTACACCATAAACACACACCTCACCGCAAACTGTTTTGAACACTTGTGACATGACGGTCTGTGGACTATTCAGAGTAACGGCCTAAAATTTTTTAATTTCCCTCGAAGTGCCGCACAGCAGAAATGATCTCAAAAGCTTGGCGTAGTGTCGCAAAATAGCCCACATGGCCTTAACACAATTAGGAAACTATTCAGTTGGAATTTGGTGAACTAAGCCCTTAAATAGCTGCCTGCTGAGAGCTAGGTTATGCTATTTTGTTTGTCTGGTGACACTCCCTATTGCATTTCCCATGGTGGTGCATAGAGTCTAAATAAACACACACAAATAAACACACCCTGGTGCCTGTCACTAAACAATGCTTGTGTTGTTTGTTTTACAGAGTGAGCTCAACCAGTTTCACTCTGACCGAGTCGCTGATTACCTTGGTCTCCCACTCGATTTTTCCACTTCTGCCTTTCTTTTTAAAGGACTACACCTACAGCTATATGTCCGCATCAACACGATTCCCACTTTGTTTCGAAAAAAAAATCTCAGTATTTTTTTTGCTTCTGTGACAAAAGTGAGCAGCACCTCACACTGACAAACTTCTTCCTCCTTCTTCCTCTTTACCGTAAGAGTTCTGACCCAAGATTTAGGCTGAGCCACAAACAAAGAGTAGAAAAGCTAAAAATTCAAAGAAAGAGAGGCCAGACTATAAAACACAGAACTTATTAGGAAACCATTTGAAAATGAAACCAATAAAGGCATGTGTGAACCACCACAGACTGTATATAAAAGATGACAGAAGCCACAGTGACATCAATACTACGTCTACCGCGGACAACAGTTTTGAAGCGTCAACGCTTGAATTTGGCTGTTTTTCTTTTCTAAAACCAGATATCATCAATCTTTTCTAAAGTAAATAAGCAATGCAAACAACAGCAACAGCAGCACTCACAAACACACACACACACACACACACACCTTTCATATCATAAACCTGAACATGGATCAGTTTGCAACATTTCGACAACGATTTCATCCTGTTTCAAAATTCAGGAAATACACAGTGTTCACCAGTGCGCTGTGATTCAGGGGTGCACTCAAAAGCCTACAATTTTGTGAGTGTTTCAGCCTGTACTGTCACCCTGCCACTCCGGCTGCATCTGGTCCTTGAACATAATTTCAGCTGCCAGCTGTTGTAGAAGTCTGACAGTTTGCTTTCACCGAGAGACAAGAATGTCAAAACTATTTTTACAGGATAAATCAGCAGCTGAAAGTTAACAAACTCTCTCCTCAGCATTTTCTGTAATCTCAGATCATGTTTGTTGTGTTTGCAACAGCAGAGTTTTTGCAGGTTTCATTCATCCATTGTTAACCTGGACTGACTGCGCCGTGTCGGTCTTGGAAACTTTTGTCTCAACCACGTAGCTTGTGTTGAATATCTCAAGCTTGCAGTGTAAATATTTACTTTATTAAGGTCTGGATGTGAGGAATGCTGTTATTGGTAGATGAGAAAACATTTGTTGTATTTACTGCATGTGTCTGGGCGTGCGCATTTTTATGTGAATGTCTGTGTGTTGTGTGTAGTTCAGAGCGACTATACAAAGTGCACATGCCTGAAGATCAGAAGTACAGATAACACCTGATGTGTGGCGTGTGCGTGAGAGAGGCTTGTCTGAAAATCGTGATTTATGGTGTAGTGTGGTTTTTTGCGCTGCTTTATGCTGTGAGCGAGCGTTCAGGGCTGAAAAGGACGCTTTCAGGCACCCTGCGGCTTGTACATGTATGTGAAAACAAAGTCCTGGGCCCCTGGGATGAGCAGCTGCAAGAATGATTGAGTGACACGCGGCTCCACCCTGGTGCATTTCACTCTGGCATATACAGGAAAGATATGGGAAAAAGGAATGTATCCATTAAACATCAGCAAATATCAAATAGCATTTGATCAAGAAAAGACGCAGGGAATTACGATGTAGTGAAAAGAGAGAGTATAGTTAAAGTGGACCTGTGAGCCAATCCCTCAGATAAATACTGCTCTAAACCTTTGCTTTGCAGCGTTTGTATCTAAGTAGAGCACCTCCACCAATCAGCTCGTGCTCAATCGGACTGAAATCTTTCCACTGCTCTACTTAACAGTACGCTACACTGGCCAAAAACAACATGTTTATTCACAGCACTTCCAAAAGCATTTTTTTAGTTAACAAATTTCAGCCTGAGATGATTACTGATCAGGATAATGCTAAAAGACAAGGCTGTTATGCCTTGTCTTTTAGAGTCATGTTGAAGAGTCGGAAACCGCAAATTGCCTTATAATAATAAAATGTCTGCATTGTATTGATTGTCAGACCAAATAGCTTGTTAGTGCTGTTTCAGTGAGGATACTGAGCATAAACAATCCGGCTAAGCTATTTATTTTTTGTTATTCTGTCCATTCTCGAAACCTGTTTGATATTTGTGAAGGTTATCGGTGGTAACAGTGAGCTAAAGCTTGATTTACAGTTCTGCCAGGTCTCCATTTGAATAAATCTCAGGCTACACAGAGCGAGGACGTACGAGAATTCAACCAAAACAGAGGCTACTAAGATCAAAGAAGGCAGACAAGAAGCACAAGTTATGACTGCAGCGAGCAGTTTTGTTTTGGTAAATGGACCGGCCCTTATGAAGTTCTTTTCTACTCTAAGGCAGAGCTGAAAGGGCTTTTACTGAGTGTTTAACTGGTTTAACTGCTTTCACTTCACCACCAAGAAGGTTTTTGTTACTATTAATTCTTTCTTCCCTGTGGCTTAGCTAAGTCAAAGGACCAAAAATAGCACAAATGTGAGCAAGAGTTCGACTTTGCCCCCACATGGTAACAGACAGTTACCATAAGTTGCATTAGACACTATTTTATTTATAGTTTTATGAACGACTAATGCAGAGCTGCTATAGGGTAAATAAGTCCTCTCTCTCTCTTTTTGCTTTCTTCTTTCCTCTCACCACCAACTGATCATGGCAGATGGCTGCCCCTTCCTGTTCCGGGTTCTGCCAGAGACTTTATCCTGCTAAAAGGAAGTTTTTCCTTCCTGTTGTTGTAATTGTGTAATTGTCGGGGTCTCTTTTTATTATTGTAGAGTCTTTACCTTCCAATATAAAGCACCTTGAGGCATATAAATAAGTGCCATATAGATAAAATGGAATTGAATTGAAAATAAGGATTCTTTGGAACTGTGAGTCATGCAAAGCTTTTCTACTGGACTCCCAGAATAAATATGCGGAGCTTGAAATGAACAAATTGGGTCCACTTTGAGTAAGCAAGTAACAAACAGGAAAAGAGACAGAAATGATCTATAAACAGAAACTCAGTGACAATTGGGACAAGCAATATTTCCAAATTTAAAAATAAACAGAAAAAAAAGATATTCTTGCTCAGGATGTTAAAAACATCTCAGACTCTACAGGATGTTATCAGTAGAATATTAAATGTTAAAATTAATTACAGCACAATTAGAACAAGACTGCACAAATATGGCTTGTTTGGAAAGGTTGTGTTTAATAAAGAACATGGGAGCATGGTTTGTAAAGTTGCCTCTGAATCAACCACAATGTCATTTGTAGAGGCAGGAACAAAGTGGAGATGATTGGCCATAATGCATAGTACTATAGTACAAACTGCCCTCGTTGATCATGAATTCCTCTCAGTACCCAAGTACTCTAAAGACAAATGTGAGTCTGTGTGTCTGATAGCTAAAGCTTGATCAAACCTGGGCAAACGGACTAGAACTACAACACGATGGCTGAAAAATAAAAGAATTGACAGCCAGGTTAAAGTTCCCAGATCTAAACTCGACTGAACCGATTGCTGTGGTGAGAACTTTAAAGAGCTGTGTGTAAACTTTTTCTCACAAACTTTATTGGACTAAATGCTGTAAAGAGGAGTGGGCCAAAATTCCTCCATGATGACTGCTAAAGTCATACAGAAAATTACTATCTCAAGTTATTGCTGCTAAAGGTGGCTCTAAAGCTATCGAATGATGGGATGTACTTACTTTATTCCATACTACGTCTTTATTTTGACTTGATTTAAAAGGAACAGATGATATTTTTTAATATTTCCTGATATATAAAAAACCCTTAGAACTGAAAGAAAATGTAATTTGTTTTTGTCACATGATTTCCTGGGTGTTTGCTGAAAGGACTAATGGTGTCATTCTTCTTGTGAAAACAGTCAGTCTAATAAACCAGAACCATATTACGACTTGATAAGACCAGACTTCAGCTCTTTGGTGATGTCTACATCACCATACTCACAGAGACAAAGTCATATAAAGACATATGCAGCCACGAAAAGGCACAAAGTGAGGGATGACAGAAAGAAGACGCACAAGATGGGACAACAAGAACGAGTAAGCAGGATAGGCCACAGTGTGCAGGAGAGACAATCAATCAGTCTTCAAGGGCCCGTTGATTAGACATTCTACAGCCTTCTCCATCTTCGTTAGGCTTTAATTAATTCATAATACTGAAACAAATTACCTTTGCATAGATGAAAATTACACCTAAATGTGGTGTGGCAGTTTGGCATTTAGTGATTAAATTATCTCTGGAGATAGCAGGAGTTTGATAGAGCAGTGTTGTCTTGATGGAGTCCTATAACATTATTAAATCTGAAACAATATTCTTATTTCCTATGTGGAGCAATTTGTAACAGAGAGGAAGCGTGATGTGGCGAGGAGAGGAGTCTATACACAGGACGGTCCCTCCAACAACAGAGAATGTATTGAGTCTTTCTACCAACGTCTGTTACGTTAAAGCTTGTGGGCTCCAGATAATAAGCAAAACCTTTTGTGTTACTTTTATAAAGTCTTTATGGTATTTGGCCTTTATTCTGCTGTCTGCAACTTTGTGAGACTGAATAGATTGTGGCATATACAGTTTTTTAAATCCACTTTTCATTGAGGAGTGACTTATCACTCAGAAAGGGCAGATAGTGCCCCATCAAACTCAAAATGTGCCTTTATCAAACACCTGCCACTGGCTTTGCTCACCAGACTGCCGGTATGGGGAATTCTCCACAGACAATGAAGTATAATAATAAAAAAATACATACAATAAGAATACTTTTTCATGACAATACAATAATACAGCCTCGCAGTAAGAAAGAAAGCAAGAGAGCTCAGCTTTGAAAAATGATAACACAGCTGAAGAAAAGAATGGCCAGGAACCTTTTCATCTTTTTTTGTAGGTTATAGATTATGGTAAGCAGATACCCGCACAGCTTTATCTTTGTCTGAGCTACTCCGTTGCTACTTGACTTAGAGGCTTAGAAGAAGAAATGCAACAACTCCTGCAGAGTCTCACCCTACCTTTGTCCAGATTCGGATGCTATGCGGTGATACTGTGCTTCTAATATAGGTGCAGCAAACAGTGTTACACCTATGCTGCTGAGGTGATATATGTCGCACATTCTCTATTAAAGCTTGGATGCACACAATGATGTATAAGAGTGAAATGATTAGGAGAGACTGACCTGTCAAGAAGTATCGCAGCAACAGTTATTTCCCCCCAAAACACATGTATAATGTGACTAAGTGTGGTCACAGTGATATTAACTAGGGAGGATGCTGGGGAGAATGGACAGGTAAGTAAAACTTCAGACTTAAACATGTGAGACTGCAGCTTGCTACCAATCTGTCACATTATCTCCATCCACTACCACCGTCTTTATTACTTCTTCTTTCTATCTATATCCTCATTAAATCCATACTTAATTTTTACTGTAGCCTGATACAAGTTATTTCAGCGCCACCGACAAATGAAATCGTGTAGCTATTTCTTTTTCGTGTTTAGCTAACGTGGCATATTTTACAGCTACCTTCATGTAAGGTGGTCATATTATCTTCCCTTTTGACAAAATGAAACACCTTTAAGATTTTGGCTCATGCAAATATTAAACTTCTTGTGTCAACATAGTCACATAAGCTCTCTCCATTCTCTCAACCAATGTCATAACTTTATGTAATAATTTAAAGACCTCATAGTTATTTTCCTGATTCCACAGGAGGCAACTCCCAGTCTGGGCTCAGGAGCCATGTCAAAATTTAAGATTAAGTTTAAAGATGTCTTTTTTGGGGATAAAGCTTGTAGTTAGAACTGGATCAGGTGACGCTAGGCTATCACTGAGTTTAGCTGCTAAAGACTACGGTGTGCTGAACGTGACTCCTGATGTGTTTGCGTACCATTACTGCAAATCATTAACTGTGTGTGCTCTGTCCCATAGTTTTGTCCTTGTCTCTCTATAATCTTTTGCTCTTGTCTCACAGTAGATCCCTGCCGATCCCTAGGTAGTGGTTCTGCCCGAGTTCTCTTCCTGTTAAAATGGGTTCTTCCTCCCCACCACTGCAAATGCTTAGAGGGGAACATTCTGGGGATTTTCTCTGTAATATTGTCTTTACATCACTTCTCTTCTCTTCTACCTGTTTATTAGTTTTGGGACTTTTCAGATGGGTCGCTTCTTCCTTCCATTGTTCAACAGTTTTTCTTCATCTACATAGCAACTTTCCACAATCCCCAGTTTTTACAAAATCTTATATTTTATGTCTTAAAAACTCAGCGTTATAACACCTAATCTTCAGATGTGAAAGGGTGTAAAACTTTAGTCTTTCATAAGTATTTTCAAAGTCTTTCTATTTATGTTGGACAGTAACAACAAAATCCTTCCTTTAAAACTCAAAGACTAATTTTTTTTTGCATCAGTGATCATAGAATGATTTTTTTAACAGTACTTTGTGCCAGATAATCTTGTTTCCTGTAAGTAGAAAAATAAATCAATATAAAGCAAAGGTTAAAGTAAAAAAACAAACAAACAAACAAAAAAAACACTTCACTGAACTCATTAACCTGCTTTTCTTAAGGTGCCAAGCCCTAAACTTAAACAACCAGTGCAGATCATACCAACCTCAAGAGCAGGAATAAGCTGCTCAGATATGTGTGTGTGTGTGTGTGTGTGTGAATGTACTATACATGTGTTTGCCTGTGTGTGTGTTTGTTCACAGTGTCTTGTTTGCTCTCTCACTAAAGGCATTGTACAGATAAACCTCCTCCGCAGGCAACAGGAGCCTCCGTGTCAATTATCCTGCCCTGAACCTGCGATCTCCTCTCTTCTCTCCCTCTCTCCTTTCTGCCTCCCATCATCCTCAGCTTCCTAATAGGCCCTCTCTCAGGATGATGAGAGGACATGCTCTCCTCTGATGGCTGCGCAGCACAGCTCACAATGCTCCGTGTCAGGGCAAGATTAAGACAGGGCAGAGGGAAAAACATTCCCATCAGACGTGGAGGGCTCTGTGTGCGCGCACGTGTGTGTGGTTATGTGTGTGTGCGTGCTGACAGGTATTAGAGTATCAGGTATTGTTGGCTTTTCAAAGGGAACATGCCAAACATGGGGGTGAGATACTAATAAACACAGACATGAATACAAGCTTCTTTCCTACAAAGTGAGCATGCACACAGGATGAGCAGAGGAAGCAAGGAAATGCAGGAAAGGCGGTGAGAGAGAGAGAGAGAGAGAGAGAGACATAGGAAAAGAGAGGGAAGGAGGGAGAGAGATGTATAAACTGTCAACACTGTCACGGAAAATGGCCCTCAAATTAAGCCGAGCGTGTGGTTCTACAAGGGACTCTGGGAAATTGCCTTTTATCGCTTCCCAAACAATGGACCGTCTGACAGCGCTGCGTATGATAACGCACACACATGCACACACGTCTGACAGTGCTATGCCCAATAACACAGCCAGTCACTATTTACATTATTCCCTCACCAAGCCTCCCTCTCTTGCACCCTCCCTCTGTCTTCTTCAGCGACTTTTACTGTCCTCGGCAGCCGTATGCTTTCATGTGGTTAATATCATGCAAAATAACAGCTTCTTATTTTCCTGCTGCACCCCCCCCCCCCCCGCATCCCATCTTTAATGGGGGCTAAGCGCTGAGGGCCTCTTATACACACACTACTGTGGTTATCTCTCCTCTCTGTTTATCATTGTTATTATTATTAATGTTCTGCTGTAACCGCAGAGCCAAAGATGAGAGCGGAGGAGAGGAGGAAAGGAGAAAGGGATGAAGGCAGGAAGAAGAAGGGACGGGGTGGCGGAGGGTGAAAGCGCTCCTGTGATATGATGCTTGTTAAATAAACTGCTATTTACCACCGTGACAGAGAGATTATTTACAAACACACCGCATTACACCACCCCCGTCCTCGCCTCCAGCTCTCGCGCCCTCCTCCTCTCCTCTGTTCCAGAGTCATCTGTTTGATGCTCCGTGAGGGCCATGCTGGTCGGCGGATTATGACGGGTGACAGTGTAATGAAAAGCTCTTGTGCTGTACTGTATAAGGATGATAGAGGCCTGCAAGATGTTGTTATCAGAAGGGATTTGTAATGCACTGAAGTTGGGGATAATGAGGGAAGTGTTCATCAGAGCTAAAAAGCAATTGTAAACTGTAATCCCATACATGCAGCATTACTATAAAGCGGTTTCTTTATGTACTTCCTTTGATTTCTCAATCAAAATGTGCTGCTCATTTTGCTGTTTACCCGGACATAAACCACAGCGTATCTTTGTCATCTTTAATTGCATGTGTTGGTATAAACAGTCTTCTTTTAAACAAGAAAAAATCGTTAAATTGTCACTGAGGGTTAAACAGCTGAATGGAAAGTTTAGTTTATATAAATGGTTTGGAGGGGTTACTGGTTGTCTTATTGATGTTTATTGTACATTTTTCATTTGTCAATGCAGCTAAATGACAATTTGACACCAGAACTTTGAGGGAAGGTCATTTTGATTCTGTCCTGCAACAACAGCAGCAATGGCAAAGAAGTCATTTCTTGAAGAAGTTAAGTTGTTAAGTTTCATCTGCTGACTCTTTATTGACTTGGACTAGCCCTTTGCAATGTAGACTCTGGACTCTCTTTAGCCTCCAACCAGCGATATATGTTGCCCTGCTCTGCCAGCATCACAGCTACAACCTATTCAGAGCTGCAGCTATTATGCAACTATTAATGAACTACGGTCCCCCATATGTTTATCTTTCAATGACATCAGGCTAGCTATTGCTCATGTTATAGCATGTAAAAAATACATGTTGCTATGCAACCAGGCGGGTGTACATATTGAGTGCAGCACGTTATATTGATTTCTATTGAGGTTTTGCAGATGCATGACCATATTTATGTGACGTTAACCTGCCATTGTGGACCTGTGACAATACG
Source organism: Pundamilia nyererei (assembly GCF_000239375.1). NCBI lineage: Eukaryota > Metazoa > Chordata > Actinopteri > Cichliformes > Cichlidae > Pundamilia > Pundamilia nyererei. The sequence goes on from NW_005187493.1 coordinate 415,464, forward strand.
GTGACAAGTAGGATCAAGTGAATAAAGTCCTGCGTCTGGTCTACAACCAACCACTAATTGTGATGTAGGTATTCACCCACCAGTTGTACTTGCGGGAAGCTGATGGTAGTCACTGGGAATTGCATGCTAAAGGCCCAGTTATACATAACCCCAAATTGGTCTGCACAGTCTCCCATGGCAACCACCGGTCACTAAAGAAAAAAGTGGTCTTCCCCAACTTGCCAAAAACCTCTATAGAATTGCCTTGGTTGCTAGCATATTGCTACAGTAACAGTTTTAATTTTAAATTTGAAAAAGTTAAAAACTTTTAAACATAGAACTTACAAGCTTTTGTTGTCTTTTCTTTATCATGCATGTGGCCAGAATTATGTTGATGATCAGGGGGAGAGTAGAATTTTGTGAAGGTGTAATTTATAAAGGAGCTGTACGTTGTCTATCATATATTATGCACTTCCAAATCCCAAATCACTACAGTTTCTCAGAGTATTGCATGGTCTGATCTTGGGGTTAATTTTCTGGGATGTCCACTGGTACCTGTTTTGATTGTTACACTTTTGGTGGACTTCAAATTGTCTGCTCAAGTTGATAGATACCAACAGTTGCTTCTTTAAGACCATTGCTGATCTTTTTTCTTTGCCCTAGACTTACAAACTGCAGGTGTATGTTTTTTTTATTACCATGAGTGTATAGTTACATTTTAAATTTCATAAATTAGTTTTTTTCTCTCTCCAAAATTCATGTGTACAATATAAGACCATATTAAATGAAATATGCAAACTGTTTATGTGTGTGACTCTTATAAAAAGTCTTATTCATGAATTATACTATGAAGTAGTGAATGTAGTTCAGTTTGTTAGTTTATATAAGAGAAGTCTTTGGAAATATCAGATGCTGCATCTGGATTCGCAGTGAACATTTTCTATATTAATAAATTCATAATAATACTACCTGTTCCCAATAACAGCCACGATTACTATCCTTAAATAACCAGTTTGCTAATACATTTTCCTTGTATATAAGCATAATAATTTCTGGTAGACAGCTTTTTTTAGTTAGATGTTCATCTTTGAAAACTCCACCACAAACAACAGCCTCCTCGCATTCTCTTCAAACTTCTACGATGGTTCTCTACATTCGGGTTTTTAGCGAGAGTGTATGTGTGCGCTGCATGCGTGTGCTTGCCTGTACTTAGAAAGGGAGAGCAAAACAGCTTCAAGGGCCTTTTCTTGACACTGGAGGGGATAAAATGAAGAGACTGAAAGAAAGCGAGCTGAACCAAGTGAAGGGAGGGGTAAAGGGCAGCGTGAAAAAACCCCTGAGTGACTGGATGATGCTGAGAGTTTTATGTTACCTCTTGGGTCAGTTTGGCAAACACAAAAATGAATGCACACTCATACACTCTTATTATTGCTCTAATACACATAAAAGCATTACATATAAACCGAAACACTTACTAGAAGGATATCCCTTCGCTCAAAAGAGTTATAAGTGTGTTTGTAATATGAATCCTATGCAAACAGGACTTCTCATAGAGCCAATGGCTTGTAACCTACACCCAATGTGTAACCTAACAAAAGCTAAGATAAAAGGAGAGAAGTCTGATCTACACCTAAACCTCTATAAAGACACACACACACAGTCACACACGTACACACACAATAGCTCATTATTCTATGCATGTGTCATCATGGTTTTATGAGCACCATAGTAGTTGTATTCAGGGTATTGAAAGGAAATCCTGAAGCAGCCTGGTGTACACTTCTTTACACGTCCTCGCTCTCCCTGTTCGTCTTTCCCTCCCTCCCTCTTCTGAGTCCATTAAAGGACCTGCAAGTTTATCAAACTTAATGTAGCGTTAGCATATACAGCTTTTGGCTGTACCACACTCTTTTCTTCCTATCTCTACCACTCACTGTGCATAAACCTCACTAATACTATCTCTTCCATTCACAGTGGATGGGCCCCGCTAACGATGCTAATTAGCAAGCGAACACAATGCACGCTTCATCTCCCCTCCCACCTGTCAGAAGTACATGCGGTGCAGCCTCAAAAACCAGAGAAAATCGCTTCCCTTCTCGTCTCTCCTCCTCCTCCTCACTACCGTCACTCTTTTGCGTTTGCTTCGTTTCATGTTTTGTTTGGCTTTGCTATGAAAACTCCAGTAGAAACTTTGCTACCTGTATCTGTGTGTGTGTGTGTGTGTGTGTGTGTGTGTGTGTGTGTGTGTGTGTGTGTGTGTGTG
>NW_005187493.1:418242-424148 GCF_000239375.1 Pundamilia nyererei
GTGTGTGTGTTTGATAGAAAGAGAGAGAGAGAACAGAACATAATGTGTAAGTGGTAGTTAGAATGCTACAGCAAAAGCTGCTCTCTAAAATGGTACTCATATTCTGAAGGGCCGACAGGGTTTTAGTGGCGCTTGCTAACGAGGCATTCATACTGATCCATTACAGAGTGCCACACACACACACACACACACACACACACACACACACACACACACACACACACACACACACACACAGTCATGTGCCCAGGACATTCCATTCATTTCTTGGAGACTTACTTTAATCATAACACCTATTTACTTTACCCTTTACTTTTACACTAACACTCACCCTTAAAAGTGTTTTATGTTATAGGGACTTATTGTTTTCAAAGGAGCTTGCAAAGAAAAGCGTCTGGACTTCTTTAAGTTACTTGAAGACGTTTCACCTCTCATCCGAGAAGCTTCTTCAGTTCTAAGGTCAAATGGTGGAGAGTCCCAGATATAAACCTAGTGGGAGTGACCCCCCACAGAGGGACAAAAGGACCCCTTGATGATCCTCTAATCGCCTGAGCCAAGGTGTGAAACTGGGTGTGGGTCCCAATCAGCCAGAGTTTGGGACTCTCCACCATTTGACCTTAGAACTGAAGAAGCTTCTCGGATGAGAGGTGACGTTTTTCTTTGCAAGCTCCTTTGACTACGATGACCTGGATGACTGAGAACCTTCACAGACGGACTTATTGTTTCTATAAGGTAAACACACTCTGAGATGCGACAAAGCAGATTCATGTCCCTACAACACAATTAATGCCTGAATTTGTGTACCTGTGGCAGTGGTTTTCTTCATCTTGCAAACAAGCATTAAATTGTTTTTACTTGTGTGAGATATTGTTGGGACACAAGGACCACTGCGATCTCGGGATGCTATTCTTATCCTGAAATGATGAATAATTGTCAACTGACAGTTTGGATTTCAAGAACAATATACCAAAATGAAAAGACAAACAGCTTGGTAACAAGAAATGGAATATGAATGATATGCCAAGTCATTTTACATGGTTTTGCTGCATATTTTGCTTTTTGTGTCATTTCTCTCAAACTGTGATACAGCTACTTAGTCCATGCATGTTGCTGATCAACTGAATTTTACCTCTCATGGTCTGAGACTTATTTAGGTGCCTTTTGGCAAACTCCCTGCAGCTGGTATGTGCCTTTCAGTAAGGATTGGCTTTTGTCTGGCAATTTTTCTCTTCAGAACTGCTTCAGAACTAATTCTTCATGGCACAGATTCAACAAGGTGCTGCTCACATTCTTTTGAGATTTTGGTCCGTATTGTCATGATAGCATCACACAGTTGTTGCCGATTTGTTAGCTGCACATCCCTGATGTGAATTTTTCATTCCACCACATCTCAAAGGTGCTCGGTTAAGTTGAGGTCTCATGACTGTGGAGGTCATTTCAGGATGTTAAAGAAATCAGAAATGAAACCGTTTGAGCTTTGAGACACGTCACATCATCCTACTGGAAGCAGAAATCAGAAGATGGGCACACTGTGGTCATAGAGATGGACATGGTCAGCAACTGTACTCAGGTGGGCTGTGGTGTTTGGTACTAAGGCCCCACTCCATCATGCAACTGCCACCAGCCTAAAGCACTGATAAAAGGCAGGGTGGCTCCGTGCTTTCATATTGTTTAAATCAAATTCTGACCCTACCATCTGAATGTTCAGCAGAAATTAACATCAGAACAGGCAACACTTTTCTGATCTTCCATTGTCCCATTTTGGTGAGCCCGTCTCAACTGTAGCCCCAATTTTGTGTTTGTAGCAGACGAAAGTAGCAGCCATTACACTTGTCTGCTTCTGTAGACGGTTTGCTCCAAAGTTTGACATGTTGTGTGTTCAGAGACGCTCTTCTGCATTCCTTGGTTATAATAAGTGGTTATTTGTTATCTTTCTATCAGCTGGAAGCAGCCTGGCTATTTTCCTCAGACTTCTGGGATCAACAAGGTATTTTCCCATAGAGAACTGCCGCCCCCTGAATATTCTCTCTTTTGTGGAGCATTTTCTATAAACCCTAGAGATGGTTGTGCGAGAAAATCCCAGCTGATCAACAGTGTCCGTAAAGCACAAACAACACTTAAAGTTATTAAAATTGCCTTTCTTCCCTATTCTAATGCTCAGCAGGGCATACATATGATTGGCTGATAAGATAAAATTTAAAGATGATTTAAAGAACAGTTAAGTGGTATGTCTAATGCAAGAGTGAAAGAAGACTGGTGTGATTATTTTTAATTATGTGTGATGAATAAGGGACAGGTGGACTCCAGATCTCAGAAACAGCTGATATAAAAAGGGGACCAGGGCTTGAGTGGAAATTAACACACCAAAAGAGCTGGTTTTTGGCATTCTCACTGTGGATTACTATGTCCAAATTCATGAAAAAATAAATTCATTTAAAAATGTGTCAGAACATAAGAGAGAAAGCTTCAAAGTGTCTAAAATGTTTTTATAAATTTACTGTATCAAGAATTTTATTTATTAAATTTATCATTAACTGAAAAGCCATTCATTCACAGGATCCTTCTGTTTGATCAGGCTAAAGGATTCTTTAATGTAAATAACTGTTTTTAGGTATTCAGTGTGGTTTCAGAAGGCTGCTGGCAATCAGTAGAGGATTGAGTACCAGTGTCAGTGAAAGGTATTTGCCTTCCTGATTTCTTTCTTTCCGTTTTAACAAAAAAAAAGAAAATTTAAAATTCAGTTTTTAAATCATGATTTCATTTATTAAGGGAAAAACGTTGTCCCAACCTACCTGGCTCTATGTGAAAGAGCAATTGCCATCTAAACCCAATACCTGCTTGTGCCACCCTTGGCAGCAAGAACTACTATATAATCAAGCAGTATGACTATAACAATAACTAGGAATGAGTCTTTCACATTGCTGTGGAGGAATTTTGGCTCACTCGTCTTTGCAAAATATTTAAATTCAGCCATATTTTCAAGGGTTTTGAGCATGAATGAACTGCTTGACTAGGCCACTCCAAAACATTCTTTTTATTTTTATTTTCTTTTTTTAACCATTCAGAGGTGGACTTGATTGTGTATTTTTGGTTACTGTCCTTGATAACCTGCAAGTGTGCTTGTGATGGCCTGAACTTCCCCTTCAGGAGTTTTGGTAGAGTGCAGAATTCATGCTTCCATCGATTGTTCGTTCAGGTCCTGAAGTGGGAAAGCAACCACAGAAAATCACATTATCACTGAAAAAGTTTTGGGGGTCGCCAAGATTTTTTATTTTGGCAAATGTGAGCCTTAGGTCAGCAGCGGTTTTTGTGTTGGAACTCTTCCACCGATGCTGTTTTTACCCACTCTCTTTCTTATAGTTCAATAATGAACACTGACTTTAACTAAGACAAACCTAGATGTTGTTCTTGGTTCTTTTGTGACCCCCTGTATGAGCTGTCAATGCTGTTTCATAAGAAAAATCATATTGATGATCTGGAATGTACACAAGTGTGACAGATATAGAAAAAAATAAGACTTTTTCATAACCCAATATGTGACAGAAGGTTGAGATGAAAGTATCTACTACATACACTTTTGCTTTTTGTGCTAACATCCCATGTTAGCTTTTTAATCCCTAACAGGTAATCCATCCAAGTCAAGTCAATAGTACTTTGGTGTTCTGACTCTGACAGAACACCAAATGACACAGCACACTGAAACAGTTATAACTACAGGCAAATATAGCCTGCTTTATCATTTATTTTACTCTGAATGGTATCATGACTTTTAAAATGAACACCATTTAACAATGACGAAAACAACAAACTCAATAGAAAAATGTTTATTCAGGTAATAAATCAAGTGCAAAGCAGGGTAATTTCCTCATTAATCTCTATTAACAGAAATCTACATATGAATTTGCAGAATCTAAAGTAAGTGTGTGATTTTTCATTTCAGGTTTTCCACTTGTTTGTCCAAGTTCTATCAACCAATCACATTTCAGTTTTTCTTTTTCTTCTTTCATTTTTTAAATGCAGGTAAACAGTACGGAAAGAAAAAGAGGGGCAGAATTTGCAAGTAAATCGATTTTGTTTTTCATTGAATTTTATTTGCACTCATCAAGAAGGCTCTGATAACCTGGCTGCACCAAGTGGAGCTTTATTTATGTTCATTTAAAACAGCGCTGTCAAGAGAACACAGGTGCTCCAGGTGAGGCTTGAACTTACAACCTCAACGTTGCTCTGCAGTGTACTGTCTTATAAGTATCACGTGCTACCCGATTGCGCCCCTGGAACTTGTGCGCAAAGTGTTTAAGTCAAGTCAAGATATCACTACTTTTTTGCCACCAAAGAGTTGCCCTGTGCTGGCTGTTACAGAGATTTCACTGTCTGTAACAGTTTTTAGACCCCAAAACATCGAGAGTAATGAACCTAGCTTCCAGGTTGGAAACGCTAACACAGAAGTGCTCATGCTTATCACATCACTGCTTTCTTGCAACCACAATGTCAAGAACAGCAGTTCATGCCTAAATGCTTGGTTACAAAGAGCTGGACCACAGTGATTTAAGTTCAGGTGAACCATAAAAAGAACGCCGATGCTCCAGGTGAGGCTTGAACTCACAACCTCAGCATTGCTCAACAAATGTACTGTCTTATAAGTACTGCGCGCTTACCGATTGCGCCACTGGAGCTTATGCAGAGTATTAGTTAGTCAAGTCAAGACATAATGACTTCTTTTTGCAACCAAAGGAGTTGCTCCGTGCTGGCTGTTAGAGAGATTTCACCACTGGCTTCCGTTTTTAGACCCCAAAACATAGAGAACATCAAGAACACTCCAGGTGAGGCTTGAACTCACAACCATTGCAGAAAAGCCAGTCTTTGTCACATTATTGTTTCTTTTTTTTTTTTTGATGACATCAGCAGAAACCGGTTCTGTGATCAAACAGTCAGACAAAACATCGCTTAGCATGTTGAGGACTACATTTCAAAATATACCTCTATATCCAATACCAAATATTTGATGGATGAACATAGAAGATATCTTCCATAGTGCAAAGAAAAGCCAAGTTACTGTATATGTACACTATATGTAAAATAGCTTAGTCCAGTTATGGCTTCCTTACCTATTACTAGATACAGTAACTAACAATCGGGCTGTGTCATCCTTGAGTGCAAAACCCAATGCAGGAGATAAACCTGTGTATTATTACCAAGGACTAAAATTGCAGTCATTTTACCTAATATGTACACAAAAATATTCAAAGAACATTCTCATGTCACAACAACTTTCAGAGGGGACAATGAGACCAGTCGATTTGTGTGGTTCTAAATGCAGTGCTGCAAAATTGTTTCATTCCTTTCTTTACAAGGTCAAGTGCTTTGAGTACAAACAATGGCTTCGGCCTCACAGAAAACTCATAAAGTAGCGCCGCGCGCAGATTCCCCCTCTATGTGCTTCGTGTATGTGTGTGAGAGAGAGTGGTCTTTGTGTCTGCATCTTTGTGTTTCTCTCTATCCTGTTAAGACATTGATTTTGCCTCATGACGGGCAGAAGGCTCTAAAAAGGAACAAAGATGGAAAGATGAATGACCGTTGTCCTCAAGAGGGATGCTTGTTTTCTCGTCTCTCTTTGATGAGGTCACAGACAAGACTCTGGGCCACAGGTCATGGAGCCACATAGATTGACATCAAAAAACATACAAAAAATTCACTTTACTCTGTTCAATAGGTCCCCAGCTGCAGGTTTCTATAAATTGTTGTCACTTACCATATCAGCCTTCATAGAAACTGTTATCTACACAAAACTTCTCTAAAACATATGCACATGTATATACAGTGGGGCAAAAAAGTATATAGTCAGCCACCGATTGTGCAAGTTCCCCCACTTAAAATGATGACAGAGGTCAGTAATTTGCACCAGAGGT
>NW_005187493.1:425622-436316 GCF_000239375.1 Pundamilia nyererei
CGGTGGCTGACTAAATACTTTTTTGCCCCACTGTATACTGTAGAGAAAGGAAAGCACACACAAGCCATGCCTCTGATTGTATGCTTTGATATGAATGCTTTTGCTTGTATGACTGCATGAAAGGCCCAACAACCACCTGGATTCTGCACTCGTAACTTTCCGATAGTTGACTGTGGAAGTCACTCTTTCAGAGCTTTTGTCTGTTTTACCTCTGCTAGCCAGTAAACAGCAGTTGAACAACAGTTCAGATGTTGTTGTTTTTTTCCAGGCACTGACTTTAAATAGGTTGAGGTATCTTTTGTGATTGTCTCACAAGATGATCACAGTAGAAGGTTACCATTATATTATGTGGCAAGGAGAGAGCCATGTTTGAGTTGAGATAACACTGCCGTGTAAGCACAGCACATAGTGTACCACATTAGAGTGTATTGTACTAATAGAAGTATCAGAGCTCAGACACAGTGCCACTGTATGCATGGACAAACCCAGAAGTAGGTTATTGGGGAATAAAAGCTGGCATTGAGATCATTTCCAGCTCAGTTTCAACTCATGTCCTGTCTGGCTGTGCCTGTTGTTGTTGTGCACTGTATAACCTAGAAATCCCCATATATCACTGTGTGCACATGTGTTTGTGTGTATCTAGAGGCCAAAGGTCATTGAGTGAGGGGCCGGGGAATGCTCATGGAGCACACAACCAAATTCCAGCCAAACAAAGCTGTATTTGTACATTCTACAAAATGAAGGCTTCGGGACACCCTGATAGGTGAAAACGCTGACCTCTGTCTGGATGACTTCAGATGGATGATCTTCTCTTTTTCTCTACTGCGCTTTTTACTTATGACATATGTCTTGGCACACTTTTGTTTCAAAATTAAATCAGTTCTTGTCTCTTTTTTTTCCTTCTTTTTCTCTTCTTCTTTTAGGTGTTTGCTTATAGCAACGCTTTTAGTGTTTTTAGTCAGGCGTTTATGAGGTGAGACGCTGCATATGTGTGCATGTGTGTATAGTGTCTTTGTGTGTGAAGTGTTTGGGTGCATATGTGTGTGTGGCCCAGCTACGGTGCCTTGCTGTGGAACGCAGAGGTCAAGAGGAGCTGACCTCCCTTGAAGCCTTAATATGGTGCAAAGGGGGAGGGGAGAGGTGAGAGCACTGGACACGCTAAACAAGCAAACGCATACACCTTAAAACAATATCTCCACTTTTTTTTAAACTTTGGATCTTATTTCTGTGGTTTATGCCAGCGTCAGTACAAGGTTACTGCGAGCACAGCAGTAAGAAGTGTTTCCCACGCTTTATCCAAAACCTCTATTCTGGAAATTCACTTCACAAAGTGATTAGCCATTCTGTCCATCTGGGCGTCATCATCTTCACTCGTAGCATCCCAATTAGTTTTTGGATAATGGCATCATAATCGGGGAATTTTACATCTGTCTGATGAAACATTTTGCTTGCAGCTGCTAACTTCATCTTTAAAGCATTTCGGAGAGTGCTCACTACTTTTCAGTTGGCATTAAAATCGGGAACACAAATCACAACAAAAGGCAAAGCTCGAGCTGTTGAAATGAAACTCTCCATGCTTGCAAAAGTATGTGCGGCATAAAAGACACAAACACATGCACACTTTCATACCTGCTCTCCCTTCCTTTCTCTGTTACTGAATGCTTTAATTCTCCTGGCCTTACTTTTCTTCTGCTGCGCCCCTACACTCATCTTTTAGACTAAACAAACGTAACTTGGCTGGGAAAGGCTCTGGTTCCAGATGCTGTCTCTTTCTCACTCCCTCATCCCTCACTACCCACCACCACCCCCACCCCTACTCCTCTTTGCTGACCTTTGCCCCACCACCCTCCCACCCTCTCTGTCACAGGGAGACCATGAGTGCAGCAACACCTCTCCCCTTTCTCATTCAATAACACTCATTCAATTCCCTCCACACCATGAAAGTTGAGAGATGCTCTTCTTCTCCCTTCAATACACTCTTCTCTTTTAGGGGCTGGTCGTTGCTTAACCGCAGCACAATTTTGATAACTTAGTTGTCCTTATGAAACCACTGGAAAAGAAAGAAGGACACTGAACGTGAGAATATTCCAGCTAAGAGTAATCAGTCTGTCACAACTGTTTTGTCCTCCTGTCTTCCATCAAACACTATTAAGTATTTTGGTCAGTATTATAAAAAATTGCATATAGTAGTGCAAATCATTACAGGTCACAAGGGACCCGGCTATTTTAGCTATTTTGGTTCATTTGCTGTATTTGACTATAAATAAGCAGGTGTAGTGAATTATAATTTCATCATGTTTCCCAACGTATCTCACACATAAAGAACAGAGTACAGAGTAACAGTGCTTGTTTCCAATGTGTGTAGGCAGGGCAGAGCACTGGGACATGTCTTGGTGGCATGTCTAGAGTGCTTAGGAACAGGTGCACAAAGGTGTGCGTTCGCAACATCTACCTGCTTTACTAAAGACAACATTCAGACTCGTAATTCCAGTAAGATGTAGTGTCAGAAGAAAACAAAGAGTGGAGCAGGCGGTAAAGTAGAACAACAACCTCTTTGCGACTAGGAATTATTGGAATTGAATTCGTTTGCATTCTGCAACTGATTGCAAGGAGCTGCAGCAACCAACTAGTCGGCAAGAGGTTGAGCACACCACCCTCAACCTCTGGTTGACCACTTTTGATTACTAGGCACTGCACAGGTGGGAGGCAACCTGTCTCCAAACAATGGCAGTCACACTTGGAGTGATTGCAATCACTGTAAGACAGACTAAGGAAGGTGCAGTGGTCTCCAACCACTGGTGTGTGTGACTGTGGCATTAGTCTTTTTACATTGTTTTAGTGAAAGCATGAAAACACTAGGTGGATGCCTATTTATAAACAAACCATTTAAAGATTTGAGCTAATCCTTTTTGCAGGTGAACCTATAGCTATGGTCAGTCTTGAAAATTAGGCTTTTTGGTCACTCCAAAATGTTTGATCATCTGGATATATTTCATTCTAAAAACTTGTCTGGGACAGATTACAGTAAAACACAGGGTTAACCCATAAAACTAGCAATCTGGTGATTTGTGTGTACAAAGTGGCCTGGGATTTTCTGGCTAGAATTACTGCTACAGTTGTTTGTGTATGTAGTACCATTGATTAGAGTTACATCATAAGAGGCTGTTGTCAGCACAGTTAAGATGGTGGACTATGAAGTCATGGTGAACACGTTTCCAAATCAACATATATCTCCTGCTGTCTTCAAATTATTTTTCATGCAAAGTTGCCATAGACAACAGACAAAATCACTGACAAAATCAGAAGTGACTTATTTAATCCTTAGTGCTGCAGAATGACATTGTACAGGAAACAGTTTGTGCTCGGTGCTCTTTGCACTTGATACGACACAGATGCACAAAGCAAATTTCAAGGCCAATAAATAAACAAACATTACATAACAAGCAAGTCACTGTAGAAAATAATGTAAAGAGCAATTCTTTGAATGTCAAATACTGAGAAACAGACGTGTGCTATGATAACCTCAGCTGATCCTTTTGGTTCAAGCACAAATGTACTGTACTTTGCACACAAATGCAGGACAAACTTTCTTCTTTGACTATGAGCTGAGGTTTTTCAAACAGGGGTGGCCCCACCGCAGGACAGAAAGAGATACATGCATACAGACTGACAGACGGAGAGAACTTTTTAAACCTTGTGGTTATATTTCCCTGGAGCCTACCCCAACTTTACAACTCCATTAACTGCTCCAGTGCAGATTTTAGGCTGCTTCGGCCCAGATTTGTTCAGAAATAAATCAGAAATAGAGGAAAGGTAAGTCCAAAATGTGGGTCCCCGAGCACATTTTGGTATAATTTCTTCTACCGACCAAGGGGACAGAGCTAAATATTAGTACAACTGCATCTCCCACTACACACAGCCTAAAGAGGGCCCACCAAAAGACCAAAGACCGCCCGTCTGACCTTTCTCATTTAGGAACTAAACTTCTTCCTCCTTCCCCGCTCCTTGAATTTAGCAGCACCAACAGTGTGTGTGTGTGTGTGTGTGTGTGGTTTCCGCATGTTCTGTGCATGTGTGTGTGCGTTCATGGAGAGATCTCCAGTGATTCCCTGAACCCCGCAGCCAGTTTCATTTCAGCGCTTTTCTAAACATCACCTCTCAAAGCTCATTCCCAAATAAAAGACAACATGGAAAGAAAAACAGGACAGCAGCAGAAAAAGGAGGAAATGTTATTTAAAAGGTACCAGACCGCAGCATTTTCCACTGATATTATTACTCCTTGCCCATTCCAAAATATATATGGGCTGCAGGCCAAGAATGTAAAAATAAAACACACAGACTCAACATCTGGAGCAAACTGAACAAAACCCTCATTTAATCTGTACTGAATACTGTATTCTACCATTCTACCACTGGCCTGTCTCACTTCTTGACACACACACGTACTTATATTCATGCATATACACACATACTTTGTCACAAATGCAAACCCAGCACATACTGTACATATACAGGTCTGCAGACTCCATGAGCACACGGTTCAGAGTGTGCTGTGTTACTTTGGACTGGTGCTTATTTAGCACCTTTCTACTCAGTGGAGCACTCAGTGCGCTTCCTTACTACAAGTCTCATTCACTCAATAACACACACATTCATACAGTACTTTTAACTACACATAAGCACTTTGGAACATTCACATACACACACACACACACACACACACACCTGCCCAAGGACACTTAGGTATGTGGACTGGTGTAGTCCACCGGCCTTCCGCATGGTATATCCCCTGCTTTGGCACCTGAATTATCCTAATAGTTAATTACACATAATATTACAAAGCACAAGCCTTTTGATTTTGTTTTGACAAATCCATACATTTATTTACAACTTGTTAACATATGCTGAAAAAAGTTTTAAAATAAAGCTGGGGGGGGGGATACAATAAAGATTGACGAAACTTCAAAACTTGCCTTTAACTTCTCCATTTTTTCAAAGATGTTTAAAATGCTTCTACTGCTACGCAACAAAAAAATAACAAAAAAACCCACAAAGTTGATTGTCAATTCACCAAACTTCATTTTACAAATTGTAAACTATTACAAAGTAAAATGTCACTTGTGTCGCTTGATGGTGCAACTCTGTTTGACATGGTAAACTGAACCTGTTATGCCTCTTTTGTGCGTAGGCGAAGGCGGTCCTCTGCAGTGTTTGTCGTCAATAGGGGCAGTGTCAAAAACATGTGATACAACCTGTTTGTGGGCCACTCTTGCTTGTGCTGTTGGTCCATCAGCCAGCTGCAGAGAAGAGCGACGTTACAACACACAAAGAGCTGAAGTGAAACAGAGTGGTAAAAACAATAAGGGCCCACTGGAGCCACTGTCTGTACTTTTCGTCCTGTGTTTTTAATGTGTCAGGATTTTTTTGCTCTTCTCCCATTCTTCTTCTGTCGCTCCTTTTCTTAACCCAGCCCTTCATCAACCAATCATCAGCAAACCAATGCCTGGGTAATTTATGTCCAGCAACCTGCAGTTGAGATTTTGGGGGACTGCACAGGAGCATGTTTGCGACGGATGACACACTTCTCTGTTTGCTGTCCAAACACTAATGCGTACGCGGCTGGACACATTTGCAGGACCGTAAACTACACATCAGTCAGAGATATTGTTGGAATCACTGCTTTGAAAGTGACCAATCACATTAATATCATTCTTTCTTTGAGCTCTGCCCTCTAAACTGTCAAACGTTAGAGTGATTCACGTTAGCAGAATTCAGCTTTGAGAGCCGAGCTCCCTGCGAGAGTGTGAATCTGCTGCGGGACTCGCCTAATACACACCCCCACTGAGTGATGGCTTCTTTGTGTGCTCCTGCAGGTTGTTTAACCCATGAGGAGTTTAACTGCATGAGCGACAATGAACTGAGGTTTTGCAGACACATGACCACAAGCTAAGGGATGTTAACTTGTCCATGGTTTTGGACATGTGACAATTATGGTGACAATCTGGGATCTGGAAGTGAATAAGGCCCCCTGTTACATAGGATTAGAGACTGGTCTGCAGCCTCCTGGCAATCATGGCCATGAGGCAAAAATATGAATTTCCTGACCTGTTGACAGATCTTTGTTGTGATTGCTATGGTTGCTAGCATATTGCTGCAGTTGTAGGAAGTAGAAGATTTGTCAACAAATACTGTTCAGCTAAATGGAGACAGTTTACCTTCAAAGTAAAAGTTGCACCTTTTGAAACGTGGACTGCAGCTGTGAGGCACAACTTCTACTCTGAAGGCAGAGTAACCTTCTATATTTCTGGTTTTGAGAACATGCTTTACTGCCTCTGGGCTAGTAGTTAGTGATTATTTGCAGACAAACGTGGAAAACTACAGCCAACTGTGGAAATCTGCTAGCAACCAAAGCAATCACAGAGGGTTTTTAGGTGTAGCACCTTCCCAGAGACAGCTAGCAGCCTCCAGGAGTCACTGCCAAGCAGTCAAAGAATACATATTTTTCTCCTAGCAAACGGTTGTTGTTGTCATGTCTGATTTGGTGGACCACTCTTCAGCAATGTGTGCATGACATCACAAGCCTCGAGACCCCAGTAAAACTGAATTATTTGCTTGCAATTGTCTTTTATCTTGCGTGCTACTTTTGACACAAACATAATTTTATATAAATGCAAATCCAGATGTACCAGATTTTTGTTTATACACAGATCAGTCTTGCTAACATTAGGCAGGCTATAAGGCCTAAATAAAAGGCTAAAGGTTTTTGTTTCCGTCCTGTCTAGACCAGCAAACCAGAGACACTGCATCTGTTCCAGAATCATAGATCTCTCATAAAAAAAAATGATTAACCTCTGCACTCTACAGGCATTTCCCTGGGTCCATCATTACAGATGCATGTTGTGCAGCTGAGCTTTGTTTAAAGTCAAAGAATTTTAATTTAAATTCTAGCCAACAGTACGACTTTCCAAAGATACCAGATATGTCAAACACAGTCAGGTTATAAAATGATGCAACAGGGAGCTTGAACTTTTCCATGCAACTATAAGAAACTGGAATTACCGCCCCACACTTGTATGCTTCTGCCAAACATTGAAATTGTAGTGTAAATCCAGCATCGGTCCAGACTCATATGTAGTAAAAGGCCACAGAGACATTTACCTTTGACCACATAACTCCAATCATATCATTCTTAAGTCTCAGAGAATCCTAGTCGCAGCTGTAAAGAGAAATTCCCTCCAATTCTTCCAGAGGTCGTCATCTCACAGTGGAGCTTTGATGACAAAAATCATTTGCATTTCAAGAGGTTTGTATGAAATGAATAGATATTGCATCCATTAGAACTGAGCCTACATTTTGTTTCTTTTCACTTTGCATAATAGAGACATGAAATTTAAGCATATAATAACAATCTTCATCAGTTTGTCTTCAAATCAAGAAAAAGTTTCGTTTAAACTCATCAAACTATGTGGGGGAAAAAGAGAGGATGAATGAAACTTGTAAAGCCTATGTTGTGCTCAATAAAGCTGTCTTCACACAGAAGCTACAGCCCTGAACCTTTTTAGACATCACCATTCAGAGCTGCCTGTGAGAATGTGGTATTTCATACTGAGTCAGTGAGTCAAAACCAGGTAACATTGACAGTGTGGAAGGACTATTTCCTGCTCCCTGCTACATCTGCAAAAGGAGAAGTGTTTAAAATTTCCTGACCTGATTTTCCTGAAACTGTCCAAGGTCCGTGTGTGAAAATGGCTTACAATCGAATGAAGATTGACAGGATGGCAGTGATGCAACCGCTTATATCAAACTGCGCAAATGCACGCACAAATTTTGAAGTACAAAGGGGAGAACAAATGAGAAGAAGGAACGAGTCTGCTCGTGGAGACAGAACTGTCAGGTCAGGTTTAAAAGCACAAAGTGTGTGTGAATGTTCATATAAATGTGTGCATGTGTGTGTTTTGACTCTGAGCATCTGATAACCTGTAACCTGCAAACTCAATCCAGCTCTGCAGTGAGAGCACAGTTTCATACAAAACCAAACATACCTATATGAATTACAGATGAGTTTCAAGGCTTACTATTACTATAACCCAAAGCAGCACCAGGAATTACACAACGCAGTCTCAGGATATATATAAATTCACAGAGCGTTGTCTTCAGACTACAAGACGACTCCTAAAGAACTTCTATCTAAAGTTTTGACTTCATTGTTACCAATGATGTGCAAAAGAACAAAATGAAGCTATGGACTAATCACTCGTGACCTCATCTCTCATACACAGGCATTACACGCAATGTCTTGCTGCAGGCTCTTTGTGGAGCACAAGACTGATATAAGAAATAGAGATGCACTTATCAATCAGGACAGGTACAAGCATTTCCCTTGACCGCTCCGTTTCATGCATGCACAACACATGCACAGCCAAATGTTAACCTATCATTAGCGTGGAACCTCCTCGCTGTAAGTGAAACACAAGTAAACAACCACAAAAGCATTCGTAACAACAATCACCTCACTAAACATGGACATTTTAAAGACGCTACCACAGGCGTGACTAAAGCTAAAGTTACCTCAGAGGCAGCCACAGCTGAGCAGCCTCAGTATGAGCAGGCAGTTATATGGAAAATTATGGAGACAAGTCCTCTTCTTCTTCTACTTGCAGCTGCTCCCTTTAAGGGTCGTGGATCATTTGCCTTTATCTCACCCTCTCCTAAGTATCCTCCTCTGTCACACCAACCCTCTGAATGTGCTCCTTCACTGCAATCATAAATCTTCTCTGTGGTCTTCCTCTTTTCCTCCTGCCTAGCAGCTCCATCTTCAGCATCATTTGTCCAGCATATCCACTATCCCTCCTCTGCACATGTCCAAACTAGCCTTGCCTCTCTGTCTCCAAACTGCTCAACCTGAGCTGTCCCTCTAATACACACATCTGTAATGTTTGCATCCTGGTCAACCCCAATGAAAATCTTAATATCTTCAACTCACTTTTCTTTTCGTTAGTGCCACTGTTTTCAAACCATACACCACAGCAGGTGTCACCACATATATTTATCTTGTAAATTTTGCCTTTCACAGTTTTGGAGACTAGTACAAAAAAAGAGAATAGAGTGAATGTCCTGTTATCTGGGGAATTTATAAAACATACTGGAAAATGGTCATCTGCAATCCAGCTAATAGACTCACTGATTTATATGCTGAGTTTGAGTTGCAAACAGTTCTGTGCTGCTTTTGTATCACTTAACAAACATAAGGCTTTTCCACATTCATTTTTTCCCCAGAATTAGTATTAGCTTCACCAGTTGAATTACTTTAGGTTTAAATTTTTGTGTCTGCAGGAAATCACACAACATATGCATACCTGGGTGGAGCTTGTGTGCTTAAACGTGATAGGTTTGCAGTAGTCATGGTGATTAAATCAATTTTATTTATTTATTTTTTAATTTCAGACATTGGCAGTGTCATTATGTCGAGGCAGCCAATGAGAATATATAACCCTTTTGTGTTTGTGGTGCATCTTAGAGGGATAAGCACAATTTGCTTTAGCAGGTAACAATCCCAGGAATTTCAAATTGATATCTCAAAGCACTCGGCAGTTTATAAAATTTGAGGTTTTTAGAGCAGAAAATCAATGGAGCATTATGTCACTCCAAGATGTGTCTTTATCAAGATAATTACAAAAATGAACACTTAATGAACACACGGCACCACGTATGGGTACAAGCCGTCATCTTTGCTTAGATGATGACGACTCTGTCATGTGTCGTCTTCGTGGTTTTTACTGCAGCTGCATTTCTCATCACCCACAAATATAATATATATCGGACAGTAATAAGATTCTGTGTTTTTGTTCTTTGTTTTCTATAAGTGTCCCTGTATTTTTGCTGCACACCTTCCTGATCGACCTTTTCTTTTCCTGCATGTTTGTTTCAA
This sequence comes from Pundamilia nyererei, assembly GCF_000239375.1. Classification (NCBI taxonomy): domain Eukaryota; kingdom Metazoa; phylum Chordata; class Actinopteri; order Cichliformes; family Cichlidae; genus Pundamilia; species Pundamilia nyererei. The sequence continues at coordinate 435,551 of NW_005187493.1, forward strand.
GTGGAATCTTCACCATCTTTCCTTCTCTCTCTCCTTCACACTCTCTCCCGTCCACCCCTCCTTCTCCAGCTCCAGTTAATTCATGAGCAGCATCATGATTGAATATTAATAATTCACATCAGCTCTCCCTGATGACTCATTACAACTCTTCAAATGGAGAGGGAGGGAGACGGTCATACATAGATGACAATACAATATGAAAGTGTGCACACATACGCACACACGCAGGCATGCGCGCACAAACACGCACCCACGTAGAAGGCATCTAAGGCATCATCTAAATTAAACTTTTTCTTTTTAGTCCTCTTCTAAAAATATGACATTGAGTCCCTGACAAAAATGAACACACATATATTCACACATAATAATTGCTTATTTGAACCAGCTAAGGCTGGGGCACCGGAATGAGAGCTTTGGCACAGCGAAATGGAAAAAAATGGAATACCAATTGTAAAAGAAAGACATTTAAAGGAATCTTTTGACAGTTTAACAAATAGCGGAGAAAGAGTGTGCAAAACGTTCTCTGAATCGACTTCATTGTACGGTTTGTAAGCTTGTATGTGTACAGCTACATACGGCGGAGTGCCATCTTGAAAGTCAAGGTGAAGTTATTAAATATTGGGCATGGAATAACAAAGATGTTATTGTGATACATTTTTACATATACAGGAAGTGCAGAATTATTAGGCAAGTTGTATTTTTGAGGAATAATTTTATTATTGAACAACAACCATGTTCTCAATGAACCCAAAAAACTCATTAATAT
>NW_005187493.1:437568-447471 GCF_000239375.1 Pundamilia nyererei
ATGCACATCACCTAATATGCTTAATTGGTAGTAGGCTTTCGAGCCTATACAGCTTGGAGTAAGACAACATGCATGAAGAGGATGATGTAGACAAAATACTCATTTGCCTAATAATTCTGCACTCCCTGTACAAGTTGAATATTCACATTAAACCACTGGCCTCTGAGACCTCTGAGTTTTACTTGTGCTTTGTTTTGTGCAGTTTGTGCCACACACAAGCATGCAGAACGTCACCTAATAAAAGCAATCAGAGCAACAACTTAAATTCACTTTCCTATTTTCTTTTACTTGGCATGCTCCCTGAAGGACAAGTGACACACACACACACACAGAAAGAGGCACACACAGTCACACAACCATTTAGCCCCATTAGTAGAAGGCAGAGTTGAACACCTTGCAGACTTCAAGGTGCGTGTTGATCGATGGAGGTTAAACCCAGGGTTCAAATATAAACAGCTGGATAAGTCACAATCAATAGCTCCTAACCCCTGACAACTGGTCAATACCTCAACACGCCGGCCAAGTAAAAGAAGAGAGTGAGACAGAGACACAGAGCTGGGTGGAGTTTCCATGTGCCCGTTTTGAGATAAGGATGTTAATGAATACATACGCAGCCGCACATACAATGCCCTGAATTGATAACCTGTTAGCAGAGCTACGGTAACTCAATAGACAGGCACTATGATGAAGAAAACTCAGCTGTGCTTATTGATTTTTCTGCCACACTACAATACTTTTCAGCGCTAACTCACTTTAATCATTTAACGCATTTCCCCCTTATGATATGATTTCTTGTAAAACTACCTACAGTATATCCTTGCATTTACACCAACGTTATTTCAAAAACACTGTTTTCTGCACCAAGCCAGAAACCATACCTTTACACTAGCACGCCCAGTAAAGAAATCTTATACCTTGTGGCAGTGTGCACATGTTGATGCTCTGTGCAAGTTTGCCTCATTGCTAAGCCATAGAGGAGATGGACTCCATATGCACAGTGTTTTCACAGCCCTGAAGGAAATCATGACCACAGCAGAAAACCCACGAGCTATTTCACTAAGGTCTCATTTGTCTATGTCTTTGTGTGTGTCTGCACCTTGTGTATGAAGGCTCGGAGTGTGTATGCATGTGCATGTGTGTTATTTGTCTAAGCCATTGGGTGTTCCCTGCATTTTTGCTTCGATGTGAGCACACAGAGAGCATCACACCCACGTCTTTATGTTGAGCAGAAAAAAAATACAGCCTCACTTCCCGTTTGCGCGACAGTCCAAAAGTGAAGAGCTGGGTTTGTGCTAGCGTGTAGGTTTTTGTTTAGTGCAAGCAGGGAGCTTTTGGTGTTGAGGTGGACGAACGCTCAAAATAATTAAAAACTACTTCAGCAAATAGCCATTAGGGGCTATTCCTTATATTTTAACTGGTAAATGTTTTCTACAACTTTCACAAAGCATCTCTCACCTTCCTTAAGTTCTTCATACATCTGGTCCTGGTTATCGGAGGCAAGCATCGTGGGAGAGCGTCCTCCTTCAGTTCTCAGTGTAATGACATCTGCACCACCATTCCCACCTAGACACGAGACCAGAGGAGATTGGTTGATTGTTTCTAATGCGAGCTCTAGCGGGGCTTTATCACTGCGATAAAGTTGGGAGCCAGGAGCTATCAGTAATGGCAGGCCAGCTAATACAGCTCAGCCTGAGCCAGGCTAATCATTTACAGCAGCAGTCTAAGCAGGGCACAAGGCTCTATTAGCCCACCAGCATCATAAGCCTGATTAGTGTGTGCTTTCTCGTTTGTCGCCTGTCTGTCTGTTTGCTTCCCTGTCTATACTAGCGCAGTGAAGCTTTGAATAAAGTTTCCAAACGGATGTATGGTTGCACTGGTGAGAAACCGATCAAGAAAAGAGAAGGGATAAAGCAAGGGACAGGATGAGATGTGAGATACCAGAGGACAAAGGGCTTAGATTCAGTGCCGGCAAATGGGACATAAATGCATACTAATTTAGGTGCAATGAGTTTAAAGCAGGGTACTGTAAAAGACTGATGAGGAGGACAGGTGTAAGATGCAAAGCTGTCAGAAGGAAAGAAAGCAGGCATCGGTGATTGCCTAAAGAGCCATACACACAGGAGACAGCAGGTCTTTATGATGGAATCAATAACCATTCATGGTCGGCTGCTCTGGAACCAGCAGTTTTCCCTCGAACACACACACATCAATACAGGTGATTATCAGAGTTAACCCTACACTTTCTTACTGTGATCTGCAGACAGCTCGACATTTAGCTCGATATCCTTGGATAACAAGCTAAACATTAAAGCACCAACAGCCGAGCGTGTTTTAAAATTACAGTTTGAATATGTTGGTAGGATGCCGTACTCATAAAGAGTGAAAAGTCCGAAATAAATTGAAAATACTTTTCAACCGGCAGTCCCTCAGTGACACTTGGCAGGATTGATTTTCAGTCTGTTTTTGTGTCCTTTTATTTTCTCGATTTGAAACTTACCACCACTGTTGGTTCAGAAAGTAATGAAGTGATTTATTCCCCGCATTTTCTTTTTGTTTTGGTCCTATTCTGCAACAGTTTTGTGTGGTATTGTGTACGCTTTGTATGGTGATGCCCTTTTTTGCCCCAAGTTGAGTCGATGTCTAAGGTCGACCCCTCTCTCTCTCATTAGTTCTGACCCTCTGCAACCTCCTCTCATCTCCGGTGACACGCAGGTCAAACCAAACGCACTAATTATGGAGATTCGAAGGTGGAAAGTGTCAGTGTTTATAAGCGAAAAAGAGGCAAACAATAATTAGAGCGGGGTAAATAGTAGGCCATGACACTGTGTCATAATTCAGCTTTTCGAACCTAATATTTACCCCAATGCTGCAGGAAGTAAAAACTCTGAATACCTTTACCAACAGGTGGACAGAGCGAGGAAGAGCACACGGCAGTACATCCAATGCACATGCTTGCATGAGCATTCAAAGCCCTCAGGTCTTACTTGAGTGTGCACAGACACAGAGAGAAAGAGAGTGAGAGAGAGAGACACACGCACACCCACGTGCACAAACAATTACACTGCCAAAATTGTAATTCGCCATGCAAACTGTTTGCCCCGTCTCTGCCTTACGGACATTTTATGTCTGCACTGCCAGACACACATGGAGTCCAACAGAAAACATCTGATTCTCTTTATCACCGCAGCTTCCATTTCACACCGATCCAAAATAGACATACTTGAAGAAACACAAACAGATGCACACAAGCATACACACAATCTACCTCTGATCCAAAATACCTCCAGAACAAACAGAAAAATTCCAAGCATTTTCTTTTTTTCTCTCAGAGAGAGAGCACAAGCCGCCAGCCACAAACAGCAAGCAGAGCAGGTTACATGGCAGCGTGGAAAAGTCATAGCAATGGGCCTAATCTACTTTTACAGCTACAGCGAAGCAGCCACGCACACGTGCACGCGTTTCCTCGGTGCATGCGTGCACATAAATCCGAACATTCATGCCAATTCAATATGGTTCTTAAAGCTCTGATGGCGCGCCACTGAGTGACATGCAGAGTAACAGAAATGTGAGGGGAAAAAATAATGGAGAATGACAGAAGTGTTTTGCAATTCAAAACCCCCTTAAAAACAATGTATATTCTGAAACAGTATGGTGCCACTAAACAAAAGCGCATGGTTAGCGGCAAAGGAAGAAGAAAGCGCTACGGAGAGTGAGGAGGACAGAGAGGGTCTAAGATAACGAACCATTAAACTTGGCACTGCTGTCCAAAATCCTGAGGAGAGAAAGATAGAGCATCTTTAAACACTGTCATTTGACTTTGAACAAAGTGACTTTTGAAGTGAAAGAAGCCGTTTCCCCCCTTTTTTCCTTTTTTCCTTTTTTCCCTTCCCTCCACATTTTAATGCTCCCTGCTCTATCATGTAAATCCCCATTCAAATTAGTTGGGCATTAGAGCCCTCAGCAGTAATGTCAGAGAGACTGAATGAGATGGGGGACTTAAGCACCTAACGAACAATGAAATTCCCAAGCCTTGGGACAGGACAATTAAGAAGCAGGCTTAGCCAATGATGAAAATTTATTGCTATCTAATACATATTTCTATTTTCTGAACACTAACCAATTTGAATGTGATTAAGGGGGGTGGGGCGCTTCATTAAAGAGACGCTGGCTCTCAGAGGTCGCTGGGAGAGAAGCCTTTTGATGTTAAATTACAAATATGGAGGAGAAAGGCAGTGCCATTGTCTTTTTTGGGGTCCAAGTATTGTTTTCTGTGGTTCCCCTTAAACGGGTTAGTTAACCCCTCGCTGTCCAGTAGAGATGCTAATATGAGGGGCCTTGGGGATCAAGGGGAGACAGGAATGGAGAGGGCTTTTTAGTGAGATAATAGACAAAATAAATGCTTTAGCATTTATTCCTTTCATCAGAATGAAAGCATCCATCCATTCATTGTTTCCTCCTTTTTCTTGCATCAGTGTGTCTGTCGACCGCACTCACAGCGGGTGTCTTTGCTTCTGTTAAAGGCGCTTGCAATGGAAGCTTGTCTGAAAGCAAAAGCACAACGAGCAAAACTAACAAGCCCACAGGAAAAAACACAGGCAATTCACGGCAGATTTCTGTGCATGGTTTACAACTATTTTTGAGTATTTCGGGAGACTGTATTGTAAGTTGGTGTTACAAAATCTGTCCTTTAAAGCAACTGCACAATCCTTCTCTGGTAATTAACCAGAAGAGGCTCTGGCCCACACTGCACACAGGCTGTTTTCCATCCAAACCAATGGCAGAAGTGTGCTAGTGGTCCATAAAGAGTGGGCCCAGGCCAGTAAAATCCAAGCTTAAAGTCAAGGTATTAGCCTCACAATTTTTTTCAACTAGATAAAAAGGTCTGGATATGGTTTGCAGGAATACTGAGAAATAGGAGAACAACATGTCTCTCTTATTTAACTGTCCTGCTCAGACAGAGGGACCATAATTCGGGTCGGAGATGAGAGCAGCAAACTATGCATATATCTTCCTCACTGCAACACGTATCAGGGCCAGATTAATTTGAGTTAATAGATGCGTTCTCAGGCCTAGTTTGGAGGGGATAAAGGACATTTTCATTAACTTTATTTATATTTAATGTTCAATTAGTTGCGGGTATAACCGGACCATAATCAGATGGAAATATGGGCAGGAATTAATGCCCCAGCAGGAAGACAGAAAGACCAAGGGATTGGTATGCACCCCAGTGCAAGCTATATGTGGATGTGTGGTGCCTGTATGCACGGGTGGTGTGTGTGTGGGTATGCGCGTGTGTCTTTGTGACAGTGTAAAAGCTGATGCTCTGCACGCACAGTATTGCAGTACAAAGGTATTAAATCTCATAAATATATTTAGAGAGATTAGCTGCGATATTTACATGAATACACAAATATGTTCTGTTGTGACAGAAGCAATGCCGCCGGGGGAAGGAGAGGGAGAGCATGAAGAAAAATGAATGACACGGAAAATAGAAAAATCAAACGCTTTATTGTGTGGGTGAGGCATGCTTTTATCATCCTGATAGGCAGTGTTTAATGTCGTGTGTGTGTGTGTGCGTGTGTCTGTGACTGATGCGCCGTGTTGTGTTGCATGTCACGCTGAATGATAGGATTACTCATTTTCCCCTTAGCAGAACACAAATCACTCTTTTATCCGCCATCATTGAATCTTTCCAGGGTTAAGTGTTTATGTTCACAGCTTCTAGCGGTGCCGTGTGTGCGTGTTTGTACGTGTGTGTTTGTCTCTTGTCGCACTTATTTTTCTGTTTGTGTGTTCAGCAGAATATTCCTTCAACCTTCAGCAGCAAAGTCGAACGGCAGAAACTAAATGACAGCTAAAGAGTGACACCTTGTCTCATTTGTCTGCGCAGCTGAGGCGTGTGTAGGTGTCTCTGTTATACACACACACACACACACACACACTGAGATGCAACAGCATACATAAGAAAAGAAGAAAAAGACAGAACTACACTACATGGACTCTATGTGTGTGTGTTAGGGCGGCTATTTGTGTGTGTGTGTGTTGGAGGGTGAGAAGGTCGAATGAGGTCACCGTCTGAGGATTCATGGCCTGGAGGCCTGCACACTCTTAACACATAGTAGACAACTTATTCTTTCCCTGATAGGACCATGGAAGCATTTCAGTCCAGCAGCTTCCCGCTAACCCCAATTCTGGCTAAACAGGATAAGCCTTAACTTTTATTCTACTTTGTTCAATACGACTCTAATTTCTGGTTCAAGTTGAGGTTGCATCAGGGGCACGGGCTTTTCGATACTGCCCAAAATCTTTTTGTTGCTCGTTTTTCTTTTCTTTTCTTTTTTTTACATGAACGTCTTATACTCCCTTACCATCCGAGCTCTACACAAATTTGAAAAGACACACAAAAGTGGCAAGTTCTGTGCAGGTAAGTGTGTAATGAGGATGTCCAAGTGAAAAATAAGTATTAGTCAGACACTGTGTGTAGCCAGAGAACGAACTCCAATTGCAGAGCTTCATATACAGTAAAGCACTCAGAAAGAGGGAAAGAAAGTCACAGTTTGCAGTCAAAGGGGTCGCGAGGACAACGAGAGATCATCTGTCAAGGTTGCGTTTGATCCTTTTCTCTCCATTAGATCTGAGATGTATAAATGGTCATTCCTAATGAACAGTAACAGCCAAGATGAGAATCCTTTGAAGCCAGTTCATATTAAAAATACACAGCATCAAGACATCTACCACATTTGATTAACTTATTTTCTAAACCCAGTCAATGATTGGAATACAGTTTTTTATAGTCTGACAAGGGCAGCTGCAGCAGTTGTTCATGTGAGAGAAAGCGAGAGGACGGCAGACAGAGACGAGGCAAGCGACGCGAGACTGCACCCACAAAATGCTAAAGTGCAGTGTGCCCCACTTCTGAATTAATTGAATCAACACTGGAAAAAAACGAACCCTGATAAGAGTTTGTGTATTTCATTAGGTCTTCGTGTCTCTGCCACAATAAATTACTTACAGTTTAAAATCATCTTTAGTCATTAGCAATGGAATTCCTAGTTATAGTCAAAGTAAAGTGCATTGGATTTGGTGTTTGCGCGCTTCATCCGGGCGAATTCCTTTCCCACTTTTACACAATTTCATGCTCCAGTTTCAAAGCTTACTTCTTCAAAGATAACACAGAAACATGGAGGAAGTTCTTGATCGTTTGGCTAAGATCCCTTCTGAGTTCATTAGCTGCCCGCATTAATTAAAAACAAACAGGATAAATTGACCACAAATGGAATTTTGGGGTGAAATCTTGTCAGCAATCCAATAATGGCATAGGGAAAAAAAAATCATTTCAATTACAGTGTAAGCTGTCTAATACTGGGGTCAGATCTGCTCCTCTCCATTGAACTTCGGGGCTTCCCAGGCTCTGTCTTGGTGAAAGCATCCAGGGACTTGAACACAGATGATTACTGAGGTAATTTGGCTGAAAGCCCACTTGAATTGGCCCAGACCCTCGATACTATCAGCTTCACAATTAACCAACAAAAACAGATAACCTCCAAATCTGTGCAAGCCGTTGCAGCTATAATAGCTCACCAGCCTTTTTCAACACACACCCGCACACGCACACACACACACACAGACTGTATATACACCCGTGCAGACTCTGTACATACACAGATGCAGTTCAGAACAACACATCCATGAAGTCACACACAAACCCAAATACACTGCAGGGATTTCTGTCCAATTAACATGCATGCAAAGCAATTTAGAACCCAACAAGATGTTTTTGTCTGACTGCTCCAGGGTAATTTAGCACTTCTGTTTCCACACAAGCCTGCCATGGAGGGAGGAGGGGGTGGAGCGAAGAGAGGTTAGAAAAGTGGAATGGATTTCTTGATTAAAACTGGCCTTTCCCCCCCTCTCTCTGCGTACAGAGGCGTGAGGCTGCGGCTACGCACACGCAGCAAACATGCAGCGAATCCATATGCCCTAATACAGAGACAGCATCGTTGTTAATTTCCTTTGTTAGCTGTCTGCTCTCCTGGCCGATTTAATTTGTGGCGGTGTTTTAGCGAGCGGTGGGAAGGAATTGAATTAACGTGCAATTCGTTCGGTTGCACATTCCTCTGTCTCCGTCTTGTTGTGTGTGTCAGTTTTACATACTTTTCAATAATTGGACTTAGATTGCTGTTGATGTAAATGCATGATCACACCGAGGCCTTGGCGCACCACAAGTCCAGGGATGGCTGCCTGACTGACGCGGCTTGTGTCGTTCTTAAACGATTTTTCAGCAGAAGGAGCCTTGAAGGTCCACAAGAAATGTTTATGTAAATAAGAGGAACCTTTGCTTGAAGCTTTTATCTTGCTTTTTTGTAATCGCTGTCACTCACCGCAATACCTCTATCTGTCTTGGCATCTCTCTCAAATATGGAAAGTACTCAAAGTGCTGGGTTTGGTGGCAAACTTGCCTTTTCCACTGCGTGTTAATTCCTTGGCAGCAAAAAGAGCAGTAAACAGAAGCAAATGGTAGTTGAGATGTGGAGATCAGTGGGGATACGAGAAATCGCGTGAGCCAGACGCGGCATCCGGGCGTCCCACCTTCACAGCTCCTTCCTCCTCGTGCTTTCCTCACATAATTAAACCTATAGTCACTTTCAATTAGCCGGCTTTTCTCACTGTGCATGCCTTTATGCAAAAATTAATTAGTCAATTAGCCAATTAACATGTGAGCAGGTCTTTGTGTTAACGAGGCTTTTACAAGCTGTGGCAACCCTGCAGTAATGGCAAACAGGCAATAGACGCCATGGGACTAGTTCACACCACACAGATTCCATGCAACCACGCCGCTGGCACACACACACACATGCACAGTCATGTATCCATGACTTCACTTACTTACATTCGTTTCCTAAAAGATTTACTCCGACCTTAACCATAACTACTCGCTTAATCAAACCCTAAGCCTCTCGCTCACCTTAAAACACGTCCTCACCTCGACATTTTATGATTTCGACTGGCTTGTTTGTCCCCATAAGGAAGTCACATGCCCATTATGTGACTGTGTAAACATATTTAGGCCCCAATAACATGAGTAATAACTGGACCACACACATAAACACACCCTTTCATTTACGCTGATGTGAAGCCTTAACTCATACTCTACGCAGCTGAAGGGCTTGCTTGCTTATTTTACCCCAGTTCGGTGATTAGATGTCTTTCATTAGGTGAATCAAGAATGTTGGGACTGGGCTGGAGTGAAGCCAGAAGTCCCTGCAGACTCCTAATGCTGCTACTCTGAGGCCCACTGCTGCACACTGTTCCCGCTAAAAGCACTGGCCCTTCCTCTATTAGGCCCAGATCACAAATCACTGCGGTTTATTTTTACTGTGCATTGTACACAGACATGGTCTCGAGCCACATAATATGCACGCCCTTTCTTTCTTTCTTACACTCGCACAGAGAACTACACACAGACAGAAACATGCGCATGGTCCGGTTGTATCAGGGTACGTCTGTTCTGTGTCTGTGTATAAATACGACTAAGAGACAGCAGTAATGGCTCCTGCTTCAAATAAACAGAGAGCAGAGAAGCCTCCCATCCCTGCTTCCCTCTGACCTAAATCATAGCTGGACAGACACCCCACTTCCTCACGCTGTACGTTCTCAAGAAGACCAGCGCTCGCTACCAGATCTGTGTGTGTGCGCGTGTGTGTTTGTGTGTGTGTGTGTGTGTACATGTGAATAAGTGAGAGGCTTCTGATATATTGCACATGTTCCTTACAACCCAGACACAACAACTCCTTGGCATAAGTAGGAGTGTTATGAAAAAGTGAAGAGACGGTGAGAAGTTTCTGCTGGTGAGGAGAGTTAATGAGGTTATGAGCTGGAGATGGTGGTGGTGGTGGGGGGGGG
>NW_005187493.1:447491-459074 GCF_000239375.1 Pundamilia nyererei
AAAACAACCAGGAGTGGAACAAAAGAAAGGAAAAGTGTGAGCTGCTAACAGTATTCATGTACCGGGATACCAAGAAGTAGGGCAAAAGAATAGGAAGAAGGAGAGAGGTCATGGAGGGTTCATGCAAAAGAGCCTTCTCATCACCCAAACAGAGCACCCCCTCTCGCCCAAAAAAACGAACCTGTCATTTTAGTCTCAACTCGCACAAATAGACACCTACCCACGCATACACATTTTGTGCTGGTAGCGGAGATTTCTCTGTCAGTAAAGAGTGCCGGCCTCCTTGAGAACGTTTATTTTCCCGTTCCGTCAATCTAAACAATCCCTTAAAAGGGATTGCAGATGTTATGGGCTTTCACAGAACAAAATGCTGCCTTTCTGACCTGCAGAAACACTCACATACACACAAACAGTCCTTAGTGCAGGGATACACATCCAAAAGCATATAAATACACATACACGCACATAGACAACATGCACTCCCACGAGCAGACGAAACAGAGGCAAGTGCTTATAACGAAGACACATGCTATGAAAGGGAAAGGCCGAGAATGGGACGAAAGTCAACAGCAGCCACGGCTAAGTGTCGCTGACACAACAAACACTCCACATGCTCTCGCTCTTTCTTTTTTTTTTAAACACGTCATAGTTTGGGATAAACAGATTCGGTAAAGCGTACAGGTGATGAGACGCACGGATGGGCCTAAAAGTGTAACGATTACCCCTTTTTTAAATTTCAAAGTGATCAGATAGATGAGAGTACATAGAGAACTCTTCACAGGAGAAACAGAAGAGGAGGTTGTGTGTATGTGTGTGTGTGTGTTTGCCTGTTTTTTAAAGGCTTGTTAAAAAAGCTGCCCGCTCTGCCTGGGCTCCAAAGCCACTCCGACAAGCGGTGTTTTAGTGTAAACACACACTGTGGTTTTCCCCTTACATGGCCATGTGCTGCCAAACTGTGTTTGTGTGTATCTTTGTGTGCTGAAGATGGGTGATTATGCTCATTATTAACCTGCACTGTGTGTGTACGTGTGTGCTGGAGTGAGCTCATGTTCTAGAACAGCGTAGTTTATACAGAGGCAGGTATTACACACATACAGACACACACACACACTGCTCTGAGCTCTCTATGGTTTAGGTTTATTCACACCCAAAATAGCTATTTATGAGAATGAAAGATTAAACCGAGCATGGAAGTGTGACAGCATCTTCAAGCTTCGGAAAAAGCGATCCTGTCATCTGTGTCGGGCACCACCTCCTGGCTGAACATTCGGTGCTGGCGGTTGAATCATTTTCAAACTTCAAAAACTTTATTTGGGATTCTTTTTGATTGCTCTGACACTTTCCTGTTAGTTCATTAGCTATATCTGTGGCCATATATGGCAAATAAATGAAGTTTTTATAGCCTTAAGATGGTGCAGTCTCCTATCAGAGGAAAATGTGTCTTTATGATAGTGACTATAACTTTGGGCAGTCAGACAGGCACACAGGGGAGCGTGAGGGGTTGGAGTGGGGGTACTTGGGAGGGGGGGACCCCTCGTAATGAAGCTCGATTCGTCTCTCCCTCACACACACACATATACATATGCACATGTTGGAATTGGCCAACTCAAAGGCTCTAAGGGCACCGAACATTGTGATTATGACCGGCTGGCCATGAAAAATTAACAGGTTTATCTCCTTCCTCTTTCTTTCACTATCTGCTCTGCTTCCTCTGTGTCTCTCTACCCCTCTCTTTATGGTAGTTACACTTTGTATGTCCCCATCCCCCTGTTCTGTCCATCTTCACTCGTCCCTACCTCCAGCCCCGCTATACTTTTCCAATTTTCTTTCAGTGTCTCCCACTGAGCCCAGGGGAGGACTGGGGGAGAATGGAGCTGTGATTAAGTTGATACATTCTAGATAATAAAAGCAGAATGGCTATCATTCTCTCCTCTCTCTTGTACGCAAGAGCGCCTCAGCCCCTTCGCCCCACCCCACACACCCCTTTTTTCTCTCTGCTCTGGGCAGTTTGGACACTGATAGACGAACTACGAGGACAATGGATGGAAGATGGCACAAGGATGAGAATGAGAGGAACATCGAGATACGTACAGATAGTTTCCTTCTCTTCTCTTAGCTCCATATCGTGCATTAGTGCAGCACCGTTCCACTTGGTGGTGGTGGCACACATTTTAGAGGCAGGAGAAGATATGCTCAAGTTCTGCTATCACGTCAAGCTTCTGTCCTTCTGTTCTGTCCTGCCTTTCTTACGCTCTGCACTTTGTGCCTATTCGGCTATTCGGCTCTGTCCCAATTCACACTCTGTCAGCTCATGTCTATACTAATTCCTTGCTTTGATTAATATGAGAATATTTTTCCCCAAGGTCTTTAATTCCCATTTTACAATTAAAGAATAAGCACAAACTGTGCTTATTCTTCAATATATACACACACATATATATATACATATGTAAAGAAAGAAACAATGCTGGTAATAGACATTTTTAAACACCAGAAAAAGAGATTAGCTTAGATACTCAATCCATAATGTTAAAATAACATCTGCGTTTTCCTTTACCCAGCCTGATTAGCATGAATACCCTTTAAAGTGTGTTTTTAACACATAAAGAAGTCTGTAAGAGCCTTAGAACCCTCTTGAGTTTAACCTGGACCTTCAACAAGCCTTTAAAATAGTTAATAAAGGTGGTGTCTCCTTGTATCCCACCATCTTACGCCACGTGAGTACAGAAGTCTTTTTTTATCGCACACAAAACTTTAAACACACATACACCACAATTCAATATAGTCAGAAAAACCAGGCGCATGTAATAAGTCAGTAAGTGACCTTGTCATTTATGGTGCTTTTAGACAGACGACATGGCTTTTTCTTTTTTTCTTTTTTTTAATGTTAACTTTCATTTTACTCCCATTGAGTCTTAATATTAATGTACTCATATTACTGTCCACAAGGGGAAAATCTCTTAAATATTGAGCTGCTTAGACTTTAATGGCACAGGAACCGGCCTTGACGCTGTCCCAAAACACACATACACACACAGGCGCACACACACATAAAGACACTCATATGCACACGCACAAAAGGGTCCAGTAAAAACAGTCCAAGGGGAAACGGACAGTCGAGTGCTCTTCTGCCAACGGAACACTTTGTTCCTCCAGAACGTAAACATACTGATTTATCTCAACAGCTCTCTTCAAACATAGCCGCCTCTCTTCCTCTCCTCCTCCTCTCCTCTCCTCTGTAACCTCTCTTTCTCTCCAGCTCAATGCCCTGCTGCACCCCGCTGCCCTCTTGCACTAGGAACTTGTGATGTCTGTGTTAACGCTCCCAAACACCAGCACCCCGGACCTCGTCTCGTCCACTTTCTCTCTCTCTACCTCACATCTGTACTGCAAAAGAGCTTTCCCTCTCAAAACACTCAAACCCACACCACCACCACCACCACACCAGTCCCTGCATGAGGTGGAGAGATGCTGAGAGCAGCTCTGGAATAAAATGATAAATCAAGCGCTCCAAACTAAGGATGACCAGGCTCTTTACCTACGATGTACTCGTGCAGCTGGCCTTTTTTTTAACCTCCCCCATCCCTCGCCCCCTACCCCTTCAATTCTTTTTACAGCTGTGTTAAAAACACTTTCTTCTCCTCCTGTTTCCTTTTTGATTTCTCCTTCAATGTAAAAGTCTGACGGCTTTCATCGATTCCAACATCAGAAGTCAGAGTGACAGTTGACATTCTCTCTTCTTTAAAAACCTGTCCTGCTCCTTTGTTTCCCTCCCTCTGCTCAGATAGCACTGTGTGTGAGTGTGCGTATGTGTGAGTGTGTGTGTCTACTGGAGAATGAGTTTGCAGGCTGATATAGGAGCTTTCATAGTGTTCTGATTGTGTGATTTGGGGCTGGGGTGAGTTGAAGCAAGATAGAGCAAAAGGGAAAATGAAAAAGAAAGACTAAACATACACAAAGAGTAAGTACAGATGCAGATGGCAGGAATAACCTGCTTTCATCCTTCTACTAAAAACTGAGCGACTAACACGCAGAGATGCGGAACATTGATAAAAACTGTCGGCAACGTGACGAGATGGCGATTAAGAGAAATGCAGGAGAACCGAAGAGAGTCCAAGGTGACAGAGGTAAAAGTAACATAAGTAACTGTGAACCTGTGACATTTGTTCCCCCTCTCCTATCTACTTAATGTTGGCTCTGTGTAAACTGTTTACATCCCTCATGACGTCTTCCTGTTTTTAGGTCCCCCACCTCTCACATGAAACGAACTGCACAACAAAAGAGACAAATGCTGTAATTGAGTTTGTCCATGTGGAAAAAAAAATAGAAGACAGAAAAAAAATACTTATTGCCTGGTATTTTGTATACATGTCAGATCGCATGAGTGTAAGTTTAAATTGGGAGCGCTTGCGCGTTGTGGGTGTGAAAAAGAAGGCTGAAGAGCTGAGTAGGGAGGAAACCACAAACGGGGAGATTCAGAGATGAAGGGGCAGAGTGCTTAAATGCTCCACACATGAACGAGTAAAGCTTCGGTTTTATCCTCAGTGAGTGTTTCAGAAATTGTACGTGTGACTGTGTTCATACTGGAAAAAAAAAACTATGCCGACCATAATAATCTGTAAGCTGTGGTGGAAAGTACCTAAGTACGCTTTTCCTGTACTTCCTCGTACTTATGTCTACTTTACTTTAATATTGACTTTTCATGCTGCGTTTCTGCTTTACTTCACAGGTTAACATTGTACATTTCAACCCCCAGTAAATGGATCTGAGGGTTTCATTGCAGATCAAGATTTTACATTACAAAGAAAGAATAATCGAACCATTTTGAGGTATTTTTTTTACGTTAAATATCCACCAGCATGGCTGAAAAAAAAAACGGTTGGTTTCTACCATGATGTCACTATTTTCTCCCTACATAATGGATCTTAAGTAGCTCTTGCACCTGTGAGTGTAACAGTAAAAATGTGTTTACTTTGCTCTACTGTCACCATATGTTATCCATAAATATGCAGCCCCCTGCCCTCACTGCTCACTATGTGGGATAAGTAAAAGCTATTCAACAGAAAAAGACACACTTTACCATCAACAGCTCATTTTTGTGCATTGTTTTAACGTGAACACTTTTGTAAAATTAATACAATCTCAGCAGCCAAAAAACCTTTTTTTTATTGTCTCCTTTTTGTTTTTTTCTGAAGAAGCGTCTCCCCTCTCAAGCCCTCACCCCTGCTTTTCCTCTTTTTGCCACTTGCCTGTCTGTGTAATGTGTTTAAGCCCATCCCATAATAAAGGATGCAGCCATACATATTCATGATAGAAATCTAGTAATTAGTAACCCCCCCATGTACACATACACACACACACACACACACACACACGCACAAGGCTTCATGCATATGTATGTCCTTGGCAAACAAAGGCAGTGGCAGCGTGGGGCATTCTCTATTAACACACACATCCACGTGTGATGGCACAGATAGCAGCCCTGCCACTCACTCACACACGCACACGTGCAAACACATCTATGTGCATGTAAGCAGACACACATGCTTTTATCCACACGCACACACTGCCACACACACACGCACGCAAATATCAAGAGATAGCAAGGTTCGAGCTGGGAGGGGTTTCCCTCAATAGAGAACCTATAATTTCCTCCATGTTGAAAAAAAAAAGCTTTGAAAACATGCTCAGATCAGCACCGATTCCCAACTTCTTACTCATTTACTGTCTGATAACACAAACACACATACACGAACGCAGGTTGACAACTTTGCATCACTATTGCATCACATTTAACAAAAGACAGTGAGACATGTTTAAGAATCCAAAGCCTGATGGGACGCTGCCTCCTCAACTCCCAACTCTCTGCGCACACACACGCACTCACACAATCACTCTCTCCCTGAATGTTATCTCTCAGTGAGCAAAAAAAAAAAAAAAAAAGCAGCTGAATGCAAGTGAGAATTGGAACAATCAATGGAAAATGATTGCATCATGTGAAGTGTGTCTCTTGCTTTGAACCTAAAGGGTTGTTGGGTTTACCTTTTGTGGAACAGGGGTTTTATGCCAGCTGACATCCTGAGCCTTCCAGCGGATAAGTTCTGTTCCAGTTTTGCTGAATTAGATGATAAAAAGATGAGTAAGACAGGTGAGGTGAGGAATAAGTTATAGGTGACAACAGGCTCAGGGAGAGTTAGGATTTTTTTTTTCACAAACTAAAACACAGACTAGGGTGAGTGGTGGGGAGGAAGCGGCTCGATGATACTTTATGCGGCATTTACAACTTTAAAAAATCCACTTCTGACTCTTCTTTGCCAAGGTAGCTGTTTGACTTCCTTTTGTACTTGCACTTACCTCTATGCATGTGCAACTCTCACGGCCACATCCAAGAGACTGAAAGGTAGCTAGAAATCTTAATGAAAAGCCAAGACATACTAGAAATAAAGCATGGAAAACTGAAACAGAAATTTTTACTTAAGAAAAAAAGCAAATACTAAATATGAGAAATTAAGAATAACTCACCAACACAAAATACTTTAGTAATGAAAGATTATGTGGAAGCCTTGGAGACTTTTATCCTCCTTAAAATGAATTTATTGCTTATTTTTAAAGATTTTATTTTGCATATATGCTATGCAAACACATGAAGACAAACAGAAAGTCTGATTCACTTTTACCAGTCAGGTAAAAGAAAAGGCACTCAAACAACCATTGTCAAAAACAATGGCAAACTTGTTCTTTCACAGCTGTAGAGAGAAGATGGCAGCAAGAGCGGAAAAAGAAAAGAAAAGCAGGTCAGATGGACTACAGCACTTCAAATGAGAGACAAATTGATTATTTCTCCACTTTGCAAATGAAAAAAAGCCAAGACACTAATTAAAACATCTAGCATGGACCTTCCTCTAAATTTAAAATGCGAATTCTATTTTTTTTTCTCCTCGGGAGTACAAAGACGTTGTGGGCGCTTTTAGAAAGTATATGAAATGCAGTGTGAAAGGAATGAATGTAGCACTAGAACCTGAAAATAAAAACCCAAGTGAATTTTAACAAAAGCTGTCACTCATTATGCTTCGTTTAGTAAGAGATAAAAAAAAAATGTTACAGCTTTTGCAGCTACCTTCCTCTGAAGGTCAAAAAAAATCTGGTCTCCTCAGGAGTGACAAGATTATGAACCATCAGAAGCAAATCTGGGTGGTTGCGGGGCTCGTCAGCTATCTGAGCACAGGTAGCCACAGTCCAGTGAAACTAGATGCACCACCAGCTGAGAGCGTGCTCAGTCCTTATTTTCACAATCTCGAAATGTACACACACACACATACGCACGTTCACAGTCAAACGCTTTCTGAACAGGCTCATCTAAAGTTGTAATGGGTCAGGTATAAAGGGCTTTTTTGTGTGCGTGTCAATCAGGGAAGTATGAAAGCCTACGAGCACGCCGAGAAAATGAGAGGTTTGCCGCAAAGAAACATTCAGTCGCCTAAAATAATACCGCTCAACAGCCATTCAGAGACTCTCTCACTTTAGCATATGAATCATAGTGAATAATCGGCTTTCTAACAGGGGAAAGGCCTTTAAATTAGATGGCAGCAGCATTAAGTGGTGCAAAACAGAAGAAATGAGCGCAGCGATAAAGATCTGATGTTGTCGTGCTCAGGTATTTGCCAGGTTTCTATTATGTTCATTGAGGTTTATTAAATGTTGATGTACGTGCCTCTGCTGGCTTCTATGTCAAACAAATTTAGAATAGTCTTGTATATCAGGCAAATTGCTTCCCAAAGGTAAAGGTGTCAGAAAAGCCTCAGGCCAGACGTAACATCTGGGTTAAAGTTTTATTTTATTGAAGTAAATAATGCCAGAAGAAGACAGAGTAGGAGAGAAAAAGAGAAGCAAGAGAGGAGGAGGGAGGAGGAGCAGGAAATGAACTAAACTCTGGTAAACTGCACCTGCAGGGATCTCCTCCTGTGTATAATGAGAGTGTTTAATGAGTGCACACTGCTTAACGCCGCCGTGTGTGTGTGTGTGTGTGTGTGTGTGTGTGTGTGTGTGTGTGTGTGTGTGTGTGTGTGTGTGGCCGGTTGCGTGCATGCGTCTGAGTGTGATAATTGAATAGAGACTCAGTCTTCATTCCAGCCCCCAGCGCCCACACGGGGAAAATAACTCATGAATTCGTTTTGTGCGTCTGTTGCATATTCCTGTTGTTCGAGTTGCTCTCTCTCCGCTTTCTGACGACGGGCATACAGAGTGCCCATCGACAAACTGGGGGAATAATATTTTAGTTAAGTGGTCTAATAAAAATTGGAAATATGAATAATTAAAACGTATTACTTAATCTAAATGCAGGTGGAGTATGGCTCTGCAGCGTGAAGGCCTAAATAAGCCACTTGGGCTGAGGGGAAATAAGCCCGTATGTTCTGGGAGTTCTTATGTGCCTTCCTGTAGGCTTAACAACATGACTGAGCGTGTGCATGTAAAGAATATGTGGGGTGGGACGGATGAAGCAAAGCACTAAAACAGCAGACAATGAGCAAATTTAATTAAAAGTGTGACAATGTAACAAGATGTTTATTGCGCGAAAGAGACCAGGACATGAAAAAAGGGTGAAGTGAGCAAGAAGGGTTGTGGGCACGAAGGAGGGAGCGTGGAGGTTGTGGAGGAGATGAGCAATTTGTCAAACTCAGTGAGACTAATTCATTTGTTTGTGTGATTGCTTTTTCTTTTTCTTTTTTTTTTACACAGCGCACACACAAGCACACACAAAGGCTGATGTGCTCATAACCACACATGCACCTCGGTCACCCAACTTCAGACCTCAGCACTGCACTGACAAAGGTCTTTCTTTCTGGACTTCCTCACTGCTGCGCTCGTCCTCTCAGTGATTGTTGTATTTTTGTGAAAATTTAACCTTCAAATGATCACACTGCCTGCTGCTAAAACTTCATGAGTTCCAGAAGTTTGTTGTTTAAACTTTATTGGGGTGTTTTTTTTATAATGCGTCCAGACAAAAGCATAGCCAAACAGAACATAATCCTTGAACCCTGTCCTGCCTTGCATATTAAAAACTAAGAGGGAAAAGCACAATGGTCAGCTATAACAGTGATTCTTTTTCTTGGTTCTCTGCTACAATATGAGTTTTGTAACTTTAAATGAATAAATTCATTGTGTAAATAATAATGAAAAATCAGACTGAGGCCATTCCAAATGGATTAAACTAACTGAAGATAATTGTTTGATTAAACAAAGTTTGAAAGATTCTGTCATGTTTCTTTTCTGTTTTAAAAGTTAGCATTACAAAAGAATTAAAGTTATAAGTCTACGGTTAACGCTGACAGCACTAAATCATTGTTTTAACTGTTGGCCACATGTTAGCAAAGTTATCTCAGCTTCTACTTGGTTCTACTGTAAAATATACACCAGTCAATGGTTGAATTTAATCTTACAGAGAATGTGATGATTTTATGGGTAATTAAAGTCTGTAATATAAGCTAAAAGCTAAAAATAAAAAAAAATAAAAAAGGTGGTTTATTCATAGGAGGAAAACATGTGGCCACGGTACCATCTGGAAACTCTTCTTATTTAGTACTCCTAAATAACACAAACAGGAAGTACTCCTTCTCTGTTGCTGTTTTGTAATAGTGTATACCACCTGAGACTGTCCCCTTTCTGTCTGTCCTGCACCTTTCCCTTCTCTCTGATTGTTAAATGAAAATATGAACATGTATTTACAAGTTAGACTTGTGCTTGTGTTTGAATCCTGCAGCTTAACACACATTTGATTGCCATGTCTGAGCAATGCCAGTATCCAGAATCAGGACAGACTGAAGAACCGTCTGCTGCACATCACATGGAAAAATTTAAACCCAGTGTTGCTCTTTTGGCAAGCAACATATTGCCCTGATGTGCTTTTTGAAGTGAAATTATTACACTTAACTTTAATCTGAGGGAGTACTGAAGGCAAAAATGGGCATTAGATCAACTAGTCTGAGCGAGAACGTCAGAATCAACCAGGTCAAAGGTTTTAATAGAGACTAACAATGTAGCAAACCTACAAACTACACCACCCACCAAGCACACCGACAACAGTAACACACAGAGTAGCCAAAAGCCCATCACCTCCACACCCCCCTAATCCTTTGCAGGTGACTGTTGTGTGTGCTGGATAGGAAAAACCATATTAGGGAAAGTTATTTGAAGAAAAAAAGAAAAAAAAAAAGAGTTTGAGGAAGTTTTTGAAGGAAAATTGTATGTTCCAACAAAAACATTGAGTGACCCATCCCTGTTTATTAATGACAGTGACATAGTCAAAGGAGCTTGCAAAGAAAAGTTTTTTCTGACAGTGACATAGTATCTTTAAATGATGAACTATGAAATTATTTTAGGATTTTTGTAGTTGTTAATAGAAACTACTACTGTTACTTTGGGTATATAGCATTTAACATATACAGTACATATATTAGGGGTGCAACAATACTCATATCGATATTGAACCGTTCGATACAGTGCTTTCGGTTCGGTACGCATATGTATCGAACAATAGACATTTTTTTATTTATTTTATCAACTTTTCTTCTGACGATGCTGTCTGTGTTGAGCACTCAGTGTATTTGCGTTCGACTACTCCGCCTAGGCTGCACTGTCGAGTGCAGATCCACTGAGTGCAGCGCAAGCTAGCAAGACAGAAGCTAAGCTAAGCAACTGCCTCAACGCTACCTGAAATTGAACCTCCCCCACCCTCATTCAGATCTATCTTGGTTTTCATGTGAAGTATGACCCTGATGGTAAGCGCATCATGGGCAAAAGTAAAACAGTATGTCGGATGTGCCACGCAATGCTTAATTGGTGGGAACTAGTTAATGCAGTTAGCTTGTTAAAGTGTTGACGTTGTCCAGCCCCACGCACGGGGCAATCCGCGGTAACTCGTTAACGGAGATTTGCCACGGTATGGCGTTAATGTCATTTTAACGAGATTAACGCTGACAGCACTAGTGGGAACACAACGAATATGACTGCACATTTACGCTGACATCATCCTAGTGCAAAGACAAGTGGAAGCAGACAAAAACAACAAGCTACAAACTTTACCCGAGTCATTTAGACAGCCGTTAGCACACGATTCTCCTTATGACTGTCACGTGTGGAGGTGAGGTAATGACCCAAACGCAGGCACTAACTTTAATGAAACGAGTGAGCTTTATTGCGGAGAAGAACAAACGATGAAAGGCGAGGGTGGCGAGAACATAACTGAGAACCTAAACTGGGAAAAACTAAGAATTAACCAACAAACCTGAACGCAAGGAGACGCCGGTACATAAAAACACAGAGAGACAGACAGACCAGCAAACAGCAGGAGAAAACACAGGGCTTATATACTCACAGGACAATCAAGGAATGGAAAACAGGAGGGAGACACAGCTGGGAGAAATTAGGCTGATGAGACAAGGGAGGAGTAAAACTGAACACACTGACATCACACAAGATCATGATCCTTCAAAGTAAAACAGGAAACAAAACACACTTTACTAAGACACAGACTAGACAGAGACAGACTTGACACTGACCAAAACCTACTAAAATAATAATAATAAT
>NW_005187493.1:460301-469426 GCF_000239375.1 Pundamilia nyererei
ATTGTAAGATGGTGAAAGATGTACCCTTAGGCCCCCTCCTCGATTCAGAGATGGTCTTTCCCTTTTCACGTAAATGGCCATTTTGGAGATCTCTGTAAAAATTTTCTTTTTAAAAATGTAAATATAAATGTATTGTCATCACACTGGTATGCATTTATTGTAATTTTAGCTGAGCAAAAAAAAATATATATTTTCCCCAAACTGCACAGGCTCTTTTAGGCGTTTTTGCCCTTCTTCTAGAATGTAACCAATGGTTTACACCTTGTTGTAAACCCTCAAAACTTCATTCATGGAGGTATTTCTTGATAATAATAATAATAATAATAATAATAAGAGTGTGTTTGATTTGATTTGGCCAATTCTCAAGTTTTTGGTCTCTCTCTGGCTGGTTTATTTTTTGCTTCTTTTATTTTAGCATCATGATTGCCGCCTTCACTTGCATGTTTCTCCGTCTCGCATTGAGAGGTCCACTGAAAGCATCCAAATGCAAGTTCAACACCTAGAATCAATTACAGATCGTTTACCTGCTTCATTCTATAATGGAATATAGAATTTCCATTATATCGTCCATGAAAATGGTCCATCAGTCAATTGTCCAATAACTTTCAAAGCTCTTGTTAAATCATAGCTTGTCATAGCTTTAAGCACTTTGTTATTAGTGTCCTATTGAAAAAAACACTCATTTGTTTCCATTTCTTCAGGTCTGTTATCTATGAAAATGCCAAAGATAACACACTTTGAAACGTTGAGCTTAGTAGTTTTAAACCAATGACCTCAAAACTTTGTGGAAACTAGACACGTGGATGACAAAAGAAGAAGTGGTAGACCCCTCAAAAAACTATTTGTAGCACATGAACAATACCTGAAAGTCATGTCCTTAAGAAAATAATTTAAAAAATCCAGCAAATACCCACACAGGACCTGAGAAATGTAACCAGCCTTTCAGTTGATCCATCTACTATTCACTGTATAGCCTCATCAGAAATGGTCTCAGTGGAAGGGTGGCTGTTCCTTAAGACATTCTTAAGGAAGGAAAACAGGAAGAAAAGGTTCAAATTGTTTTGGTTGTTTGGTTCAAATTGTTCTCATTATAAAAGCGAGTATCTGCAGCCATTTCTAAAGCAGAGTGGAAGCTCTGTTACACCTTTACCTTTTCTAAACTGATGGAATTATGAACACAGGAAAGTGCAGTCAGATTTTGATCCATCATGTAATACCATTTAGAAAGCATCGATAGCAACGCCTTCACTGTTCAACATAACAGTGATCCCAAACACACCACTAATGTAGTAAAAGCATACCAGGATAGAAAAAACCACAACTGAACACTATGAGCCATGGACTGGCCTTCCCACAGCCCAGACCTCAACATTATTGAACCAGTGTGGGATCATCTTGACAGAGAACAGAACAAAAGGCAGTCAACATACAAATAAGAAGAGCTTTGAATGTCCTTCAAGAAGCCTGGATAATTATTCCTGAAGACTACTTTAAAAAATAGAAGAAGTGTTGCCTAAGAAAGTTCAGACTGTGCTGAAGAATAAAGGTGTTCATACCAGATATAGACTTTCAAACTCCTTAGAATTGGCCAATTATGCCTTACATGCTGTATTTCCATGTAAATCACTGCACTTACTTCCCATCTTCCTAACAAAATATACAGGAATTAGAGGTTTGTCACGACTTTTCCACAGAACTATATAAATGGTTGTAATTGCTTAATTGAATTCATTAAAGCTGAATGTTTGAACTTCAGTCACGTCTTGATTGTTTGATTTAACATTGATAGTGGTAGTTTACAGATACAAAATTATTTTTAAAAAGGAAAAAAAAAAACATCTTGCTATCATGCACTTTTCTCTGTCTCTGCCTGTCATTTACTGTTTTCTCTCACACTTATGTTTTCTACTGGGTTCTCAATTAACATGCAGCCTAAACTGCAAGGTGCAGAAGCTCCTTTTTGTCATCTCCTCTTGCTCCTGTGTTATTAGGATTTTCCTGTAGAGCAGAGCAGTGTGTCTTCCACTGCTGGGTCGGAACTGCTGGGTCACACTGGAAAGCTAAAGCCTCCAACCTCCACTCAACTTTAGATGTACTACTTTTTATCCTGACCTGGGATAGGTCACAGCTCACAGAGGTTTGAGAACTAGTCAATTTAAAACAAGTCACAGTATGTATGTGCATTTACAATGCCAAAAACATAGTGCCAAGACCTTAATGCCCCTCAGATGTGGAGAACTGTAGTTTAATAAAAACAGAGGCTTTATCTGAAATCACAAAAACATACAACTCTCACTATCTCTTAACTGGTCAGACAAGCATAAAGGCGTCTGGATCACTTGGCTCCCAGCCACAAACAAACTCTGCGTTAACACACACATTCAGCATCACACACCTCTGGCCACTGGTGCCTGGGTGAACCGGAGGGACAATAATTGAAAGTTGGCTCGCTTCAGAGAGCATGACACAAAACCAAGAGGGGAACCAAGAGCATTTTCGCACCGCTTGTATGCGGGAGTTAGTAAGTACTTGGGATAGGTCAGAGAGGGTGTCAGGCCCTGCCCAGTGGCCAGTCACACGGGTGGAGTAAAGGCAGAGAAGAGGCAGGGAGAGGGTTAAGTCCTGGCTGCCATGGCTAATGCTTCAATCTTCTTGCCCCCCTTGCTACAACAACACGGGATCAACAAAGACAGGATCAACAAAGCTCCAGCCAAAATCCTCCGACGCACTGACACAGAAAATTCCCAGTCCTCCCTGGGCCGCACAGGGAACAGCAAACACACACTTAAACACACACACCCACACACACACATAAGCATATCTCCGACTGCTTAGGGAACAACAAACAAAGGCTGTAAATACAGCTGCAGACGACTGGGCAGATAACAGCCAATCCCAATCCCCAACTTGTTCTGTGGCTCAGTGGCTACTGACTGCCCTCTGCAGCTCGCTGCCTTGGCCATGCCTTCTACACAGCACAAACACCTGCTGCTTAATGCTTCAGCTCATTCAACTACACGATCCCTTGTCAAACTGCAAAGTTGTTCTTCTAATAGTACCATAAAACTTTTCTACGTGTATATTTTCGGGCATGCTTCTAATGTGCGTCTTCATCGGGCAGTTGTATAATCTTACTGCTCTCATCCAGTTTGTGATGATGTCATAATGAGTAAGTATTTTCCTGAAGTGCTCGTAGACACACTTACATACTCGCATAGCGGGGGTTGAAAAAGGCCATATGGGCTTTTTTTGTTTGTAGAGTAGAAAAAGCTGGACGTTGCTTTGTTTGTGCATGTGTCTGGATGGAAAGATGGAGAGATACACTCGCTGCAGAGGAAGCCATGGGAAGAAAGAGAGAGACACAAAGTGATAGAGAGCGCAAGCGAGAAGGAGGGAGGTTCGGCTGCCCTGCTTCCAGAAGGGTGTTTGATGTAATCCAGGAAGTTAGTTCAGTAACTCCATCCCTCCGTCTTAGAGAAGGACAGGAGAAGGAGGGATGAAGGAGGCCCTTGTCTGGAGAGCCAGGGGTTTTCCACATCTGTCCTCCGCATTGTAGCCAGCCTCTCTAAACAGCCCAGGAGTGTGTTATGGCTGGGAGAGTCACACACACACATATGCACAGCAGCTATGTCTGAGTGAGCCTTGTGGAACGCTTTAACACTGATTGCAGTTAAGTGTTAAATCATCCATACTACAGTTACCAGTCAGAGAAAACACATCGGAGCACAATTCTGTTTCAGTGTGTGTATGTGTGTGTGTGTGTTTATAAAACACCAGTCACGCAACACTGCTTTGACTGCTGAAAGGATGCTTGTCTTTCTATTTTTTTTTTCTGTGGAATTCACTCATACAATTGCTCAACTATGCCTTCTTCAGGGCATTTGAGATGTAAACCGCACAGCCGACTCCTCGCTGTCTCATCACCAACTACCTACCCCCACTTCTGCCACTGAGC
This sequence comes from Pundamilia nyererei, assembly GCF_000239375.1. Classification (NCBI taxonomy): domain Eukaryota; kingdom Metazoa; phylum Chordata; class Actinopteri; order Cichliformes; family Cichlidae; genus Pundamilia; species Pundamilia nyererei. The sequence goes on from NW_005187493.1 coordinate 464,257, forward strand.
TATAACATCACATTTTTAGTACATTGAATGGGAAGGTGCATTCACCAACACACCACTCTACTACACTGACTCTACTGGCTCTACAGCAGGCCCGAGGCCTGAGCTGAGGGAATGGGTAGTCACATATTTCTGCTCATGACTGCCCCTCGTGGTTATAAAGGATCATTACTCAATCCTGTGTATAGAGTAGATATCAAATTAGGGTCAGGTCAAGATTTTTGTTTTCCATTTTTCTTGTAAAATTATCACAATTCCGTGTTCACAGAGAATGGTGGTAAATTTTCAGCTGTAGAATATAACCATAATGTAGTTTTATTGTGCTTTAATAAAAAAATAAAAAAAACAACCTCACTGAACTGTGAAATTTCAACACAAAGTTACACACTGCAAGTTACAAGTAGGCTTTATTTTAGGCTGTCATAACCAGAGCTTATTAAATGGTACCTTGTACAATGCAAGGCTCTTTATTTCGTGCCTCGATTTTTTTTCTGTGTCACTTTCTTAGCCAAGCAGTCACTCAACATTATTTCTTTCATTCTCTCTATTTCAACCATTTTATGCCCATCTCAGCAGGCTGACATGTCATTGTAGTGGGCGTTTGACAGTCAAACACATTTCAATGTAATTGCCACCTCATAACGTCATAATTACCACAGACGCTGCAGCCCTCACTTTTGAGAGGCTTGACAATAATGGGAAAGCTGTAATGATAGGTGTGTATCATGGCACCCGTGCTCACATACACATAGACACACGCACACACACACACACACAAGCCAAAAAAGCATTGTTTCCACATGTCTACCCTGGCCCTTGCCCTGATTTATTTTTTTTTTGCCATGTAGATATCTCCCATTTAATTCAATTAAAATTTTCAAACAATCTAATTGGAAACAACTGCCTGGAAAAATTAAATTACATAAACAAAACTATCCTGACAGATTACGTCTAATATTAGGCATCTGGGCCTTATTAGGCTCCAGTAATAACAGCACCGGTGAATTTGGGGAGGGGAGCAAGCCATTTTCTGCCATATTAGCTCTGACTGGACATGCAACCAGAAGGTAAGTCTTGTGGGCCTGCGTGCGAGCGTGTGTGTCTATAGGAGCTGTGCACTCCACAACGGTGTTTATTTATCTACTATTAGAGCAGGAGCAGACGTTAAACCCTAAATGGGCCTGAGTACCCCCACACCTCCCACTCCCTCCTTCTGGCTCAATTAAGAACATATGGAAATAGGACATCCTAAAGGTGAAAGAGAGGGGAGTGCTTGTGAAGACCACATATGAGCAGTAATGCCAACAACTACATTGGCCTTCCTATAGGCACTAATGCACAAGTTTATGCACTTAAAAAATGTCCTCTCTTTTAAAAGGCTAATGCCCGTTACATAGGTGCACCTATGTTATCAGTTTTGCTTGTCACCTTGAAATGCGATGCTTTTCTGAGTGCTCACTTTTCGTGAGCAATGGGTGGCCCAGGCACTCGGCAGTGGCAGGTGGGGACCTGCATGCTGAACTGTCAGGCTTGTAGCCACAGCTTAGTGCCAGTTCGCACTTTTATGAGCTGTTGCTGCAGCTATTGTCAAGGTCAACTCTCTCTCTTAAACCTCCTCTCTCAAACTTTCCCTCTGATCTTTATCTGACACCCAAACTGCCTCTCACTGTCTACCTCTCTCTCCCTCTCTCACCCCCCTGCTGTGGTTTCAGCCCGTGTCATCACATCAGAGTCGACAGCTCTAATCACTGTGCAGAGCGGACAGGCTGTAAAACATGGCAGGGACTGACAGCAGGGCTCAACACACACACCTTTCATCTTCTGTTACCAACACACAGACATTCAAATACCACATATACACAGACATGTAAATGCTTATTGCCAAGTATACTCAAACATCTGCAGGGACAGTGCTAAGCAGTAGCTACAGCATCTACAAGATTTAAGCCCGGAAGCTGCAATGCCACCCTGAGGTATCTGTTATGAAATTGAACAAAAGTACAGAAAATAAAATGTTTTGATGATTGTGTTGATAGTTTGGGAAAATTTGTGTCAACTTTTAGCAGCAAGTGAAAAAATTACATGATAAGTTTTTCAAGAGCACCTAAGACAAATGCAGAAGCAACCAATATAGCTAGCTATGCTGCTCAACCGTAGAGCAAATGAAAGCTTGAGAACCTTCTCATATGTTAGATTCTCATATGTTAACTACTACGAACTGCAATTAAAACAGACAATCCTGTTGTTCCAAACAATTTGGTGGACAACATTGAGGACCAGAGCAGCAGAGAAGATGAGCAGAAATGAATACCTGTTTTTATCATACTGAAATTTCAGTATGGATGAAATGTCCTTATTTTAAGGTTATATCTCTTATTGTCATCATTGGACTGTTGACATCTGATTTTCATAGTGTTGCCTCTTAGAAATATCACCCACAACATATTAATTATAAAAACAAACTAAAACACTTAAATTTATAAATATTAAATGTAAATATTTTAAAAGAATAAAGAGAAAAACAAAAAAGAACTGAAAAAATACGACCTGAAAATTAATACTAAGAAAAAAGAACATATAACTATAATTAGACATAGTTTTTGCATTAGCATCATAGTTGCTGCAGCAGCAAGCTACTTAGCCTTAGTCTGATTTCATGTCATGTTGCTTGCAGAGATGGGCAGTAACGCGTAATCTCATTACTTTTTTCAAGTAACGAGTAAAGGGAGTACAAATGCAAAAAAGTAATTAGATTACTGTTACTTTCCAGTAAGCACGCTGCGTTACTGCGTTACTAAACAGTGATTTTGTTTTTGATGACGTACGAGCGTGCATCATCCGTGGCAGCAGCAGACATGTGTAGATCAACAATGATAATATGGAGTGCAGGAGAGAGTACGACCATGCAGCGTAAAAAGACAAAAACATTAGCATCCTCTGCACACTATGCATGGGAAGAAAACTTCTTTCCACAGCGAAAAATTTTACTTCAAATCTGAGCAAGCACCTAGCATGCCTCCATGGGAATGTGAAATTCACAGAGAAACTCCCAGAACCCCTGCTTGTTGCAATGTGCATTAAGTTAAAGGATTAAAACTAATAAAACAAGTTTTAAAAATACTTTTTCACTTGATTCAATTTTTGTATCATGGATTATGCAGAAAAAATAGAATTGGGCTGAAAGCCCTATTGCTTTACAGCGTATTCAGGTTGTGTCATGTTTTTTAAAAGTATCTAAGTAATAAAGTAACTAATTACTTTTAAAAATAAGTAACCAGTAAAGTAATCAGTAAAGTAATGGGATTACTTTCTTGGAGAAGTAATTAGTAACTAATTACTTTTTCAAGTAACTTGACCAACACTGGCTGGTTGTGACCGATGCCTGTCCTGCCCTATGGTCTGTGTTCTTTGCCCTCAGAGTTTATGTATATTCATGTGTAAAGACAGGGATGTCCTATAACAGAGACATGCTACCTAGACTTTTGAAATTTTGCTATGCTCAAAATGAATTTGAGCCAATAAAAAGAGAACAGTAAATGGGCCTGTGAGCGCTAGCTGCTGAACAACATTCAGAAAACGTTTTGAACGATTATACCAAACTTGAATATGTTACCAAGCTGTCAATGCTCAAACAAATGCAGAAGTCAGGGAAATAAATGTACTGACAGTTAGTTTACTGTGCAACTCCTTCTATTTGAGGATTTAGTTCCACCTCCAAATGTTTGTCTAACAGTTTATTATCCACAGAGCTACAACTAGCTTTGACGACTGATGTTGTTGAGTCAAATCTTATTTTCCTAGTGGAAAAAAATATATTTGTAATTCATGAAAGCGGCGTTCACGAAGACTACATCCTTGTCCAATTCATGCTCAAAAGAAAGGCTCTGCATCAATGCTACCAAGAGGAATTCACAGTTGATACACAGACAGGAAAACCACAACCACTCAAAACATCCAAAAGCATTGCTGTTACACTGGTATTGATAGATTTTTCACTGACCTAAAAAAAAAAGTGGCTTTTAATTCACTGGAATAGCTATTGCCCATGGCCCAAACTTACCACACATCCACAGAACTAAACCAAGATACACACATACAAAAAAGCAGCAGACACAAACTCTGTACACAAATCACAGTAAAATCAATTAAAAGTGCCATTCTCCTTCTTTCATTCCCCCTTTTCACCATACAAGGACACATTTATTGATTTGCACACATTAGTGAGTACCTCACATAATGCCTAGTGCATTTACAATCTGATATTCCCTAAATAGACACATTTTCTTTACTCTACATTCAATTTACTGTCTTCAAGCTGATGATCGATCATTTTATTTGTACAACATAAAATGCCAAATAATACAGTCGTGAAACCTTGTTTACAGCAATTATCACATCAGAGTAGGGAGAGGGAGGAAGAAAACGAACATCTGTCAGTTATTGTCTGATCCACATAATCTTCTTGTAAGAAGAAAGAGAGCTTTACAGAATAAAACTGTCCAGACAGGATGAAATGCACATGATCATCTGACCCTAAACAGTTACTATTGTCCTCTTTGCAATCTGCAATACTCACAAGTATCGCTGGTGAGGAGAGTTGAATATGTGGATATGTGTGAGTTTTTGGACACATTTTTTCAGATTTGTTTAAAAACTAAATTTCCCACAAACAACAAAACTTACAAGGATTTTAATGAAAATTATTTATTCATTGATTGTATTTTTCTGTCTCTACACAAGGTTTAGAAAGGCGCTTATTTATGTGATATTACAATTTAAACTGACACCAGGACAAAATTGCAACCATAAACCCCCCAAATTCTCTATAGACCAAGACATGGACACATCTTAGTGTATCACCACGAACACAGTCATCTCAATAACTGTTAAACTGAAAAGGTTTGAAAACATGAGGACATGTCCTTGAATGGGTACTCTAGGCAAAGTAACTAACACTTTGTAACTCTGTGTTTTGAACAGTGCTATATAAATAAAGTTATTATTATTAATAATTGCATATGAGAACTTATGGGAATGACCCAACATAAAAGTGAAAGAAGTACCTGTTTTAGTGCACCTGCAATCTCATATGCCCCAAGGGCACATGAAATGTCCTTAAGGTTAAAACACACACACACACACACACACACACACACACACACACACACACACA
>NW_005187493.1:471606-476510 GCF_000239375.1 Pundamilia nyererei
TCGCCACAATATATTAAGTAATCCAAAGTATTCAGAATACGTTACTGTCATTGAGTAACGTAACGGAATACGTTACAGAATACATTTTGGGGCATGTATTCTGTATTCTGTAATGGAATACATTTTAAAAGTAACCTTCCCAACACTGATAGTGGAGATAGGTACTCCACTATATATGGCAGTACTGGAGTACTCCTTCTGGAGGACAAAATATAGTTCCAGCCAAAGGTTACAAGATTACTAGCATAGGCTGTAAGCACTGCTGCTAGCTAGTGCTAACAACATATATGACCAGCATTTAAAGGCAAACAGATGAATAAAAAAAGATTGCTGTGGACCAGGTGCCTTCATCAGTTTGCTTGCATCACCCAGGTCAGATGTAAGTATTTGTTTGGAATTGTGTCTCAGCCCATTTTCTTAAGAAATACCTGGATACCTGAAAATGATGAAACATTAGTTAATGTAAAGATGACATGCAGGGTGTCTCTCTTCAGTAAGTCTGTCTCTAGCAACAACAGATTAAGTACTCCCCTATGCGATATCACTCAAATGTAAATGATTAAAAATTGTACTACAGATCAATATTTGCTAGCAGGTATAAATTCATTACTTAAGTATTTCCTCTTATGAACAATCAAAACTAGGACTTAAATAGATTATACTGAAAAAACAGGCTTCAGTGTAGAATGCCAATGCCAAAATACTGATTACATTTGTGATTTACAATTAACCTAATCACATGAACCCAGCTCATGACCTTTCAATGACACCAAAGTGACCGTGACTTTGAACTCATAGGCTGGCTCTATCTACATGTCTGTAATATGAATGTAATAATACAAGAAGATCATTGACCAACAGAAACCAAATCAGAAATCAAACACAGTTGTAGCACTAATCAGGATTTATAAAATGAGCAACAGTAGCACTAATCAGAGATGCAGTGAACATCCTCCTAAAGGACACCACAGACACTGTGCTACATGCACAATCAAGCTCTGGCACGGCAGTTTTTAATGGAAATATGAGTTTCAGTAACAGCTCAGAAACTCAGAAAAAGACATAGCATAATGTCAGCTTCCATGGACAGCAACCAGCATATAAACATGATGGCTAGCTAGGCACAAACATCCTGAGTAAGCTTTGCCGTATAACGTATTGGAAATCATTCTTTGGTCACATGAGTCCAAGAAGGATTTTTTAGGGTTGAACTGGGAACCTGGGAACCAGTTTGCAGAATAGTATCTAGAGAAGATAGAGCACATTTTTATATAGAAGTAAATATAGAAGAAAACTGGTTTAAGTGTTAAACCAATTTATTTAACATCAGCATATTTTAAAGACCAGTAGTTTGGCAGTGCATGTTGTGTCCTACAACATATGAACAACCCTGTTCCTAAAGTCTTTTTAGCCTATAAGCCTCCTAATTGATATGTTTTGTATTTTTCCCATTTTTTCTGACTAGATTCATAAAAATGATAACTTGATTTGTATAGCACTTTTCAAAACATAGTTACACAGTCCCTTACAGTTTGAATAAAAGTATAAATGAGTATAAATAAGTGTAAATGTTTAGACATATGGGACAAATGGTCAGACATTCATTCTAACTTACAAACTTCCATACAAGCAAATACTTTCAAAAACTGAATGACTGAATGTGTCACTCCTGCCAGTGCAACCCTGTTATCCATATACTGCAAATGAAGAATGAACTGTCATGTCAGGGTTTCTTTCCTTTATTTATGTAACTACATGTATCCTTGACTTTCACTGGCCACTACATTCCACAGGCAGCATATTTTTCATGAAATCATAAAACGTCTCTGTTTAAACATCAAATATGTTCTCTATGTTCTATTGTGAATAACATAGAGGTTTATGACATTTGCAAATCAGTTCATTCTGTTTCTATTTAATTAACTTGTATTAAACCACAAGGAATCATAGAACTGAGGGTTGGCAGATTCAGAAGAAAAATATATGTCAGTGTCACATTATTCAACCATGTGGTGTGCTCCTGCGTCTATGATTAATATTATTTCAGCAGTAGCAAGTGGTTGTTATCTCCTTAATAATATAGAAATTTGAAAAAAAATAAAATTGTGTGTGTGTGTGGGGGGGGGGGGGTTCTCAAAATGTTGAAAAACATTTTTATCAGTGGTTAACGAACATGCCGAGATTTTATTATGGTGACTTTATCACGGTCACTGAAAGCAGCGAGTCCTTTGTCGGGCTGCACGACTGGCTTCTTCGAGGGGTTAGTTTAAGCAGCTTTAACTGGTGCTGTAAATTAAGTCACAGTTACATTCAAAAAGAAGCCGTTTCTATGTTTACCTTTAAAGACAAGGTTTTAAACGAATGACATCAAAACTGTTTGGGTATTTATAAAAAAAAATTTCCCATTCGTAGCAAGCAAATGTTATTACCTTATATAGGTATTCAAATTATTTTTAAGCTTGGATGAGGAGAAAGAACTGGTTCCTCTTAAGGTTGGTCTGATTGTAGTTGAAGTGGTTTGGTGTCCTTGCACTGTCCAGTCCTTGTATTTCTTCTAGTGTTTGTGAAGGTGTGTGTGCGGCAGTTTGCATGTGTACACGAGTGTGTGTGGGTGTGTGCGCTTTCCTATGCATGTGCTTTGCAGGAATATACAAATGAATAAAAAACGTTTTTGTTTTTTTTTAATCGACATCCACTGTGCTCCCAATACAAAAGAAGTCTGAGTTCCAAGTCTGGAATTCATTAAGGACACTTTAGCATTCAGCAAGACAACAAGATCAAATACTGAATACAGGTTGCATGCTTGAAAAGTTTAAACAGTTTTCCTCACCAAAACTCAGTTCGGCACATAATAACATATTCAAGCGGGCACAAATAACCCCTAATTAAAAGAGGTTGCTATTATCTTGTCACGAGCGCAAATAATCAGTGCATACCAACAACTTCTCTGCAGCATTATTCAAAAAGATTTTTCATGATTCGAGATAACTGTTGACAAAGAATGGACCTGGTTAAAACATCTCAAATTGTTTGTCCTTGAGCATTATTGGAGTACAGAATAACATCGATACATTCCCTCCAAAATATAGCCATGAGCAAAGATTGAGATCTTTAAACCACCTGAGCACCAGACAGAATATTACCAGCCTTTAGTAACTGAAAATACATTACAGACTCTATTCAGTGATTACAATGTTGAAAGTGTGCCCAGTGCTTGTAATGAGAAGCAAGGCTATTTCCATAACTGTTAAAATGGTATAAATTTACAACATCAACATGTTTTTTAAAAATCCAAATAAATTAAGATAAGATAAGAGATAAGATAGAACTTTATTAATCCCTCGGGTGGGTTCCTCTGGGAAATTCGATTTCCAAAAAGCACAGCACCGGCAGAAGTTACAGAGTTACAGAATATTATATATATATATATACACACACACATACACACACATATATAAATACAGAGAAAAATATAAATAAAATATACGAAGGGGATAAATAGAATAAATAGGAATAAAAATAAAAATAAAAATAAAAGGACAACTTAAATTAGACAGTGAGTTTTGTCCCTCTGCTTCAAAACTTCTGAGCTACCCCTGGTGTTTTAGAAGCATAACAGCGCTCCTTTAATGTAGCACATTCATAGGGGACAGTTTAAGTGATGTGCGTATCCTTTTCATTGTCGCCCAAAGGGTTTAGTGGGCAGGAGTGAGAGGGTGGAGCTGTGTCTGCGAGTTCACACGTGTGTGTGCGTGCGTGCGTGCGTGTCAGGAAACAGGATGGCTTCAGAAGATTGATCACTACTTGATCAGGTTGCGAGTGAGTTACTACTGTTACCCCCTCCCCCTCCTTCTGCCCAGGGGCCAAGGTGGTATATCAACCTCTATATGACACATGCACCACGCACACACTCACACACACAAATGCCTGTACACACACATAGCGAGGCAGTAGATCAGCTTGTCTGTGACAGGCTCTGTGTGTGTCTCTCCCATCATCTGGCCATTAGACAGTAATGGCTGGGAGAGGAGAGTAGGGTTTCCCTTTGGGCTCAATACAACAGCATTTATTAGACACAACAGAAGCGCCATCCTGGCCCTGCCACTCACTGGTGGAAGGGAAGAGAAGGAGGAGGGAGGAAAAACAGGCAGTTATAAAATGTAAGGAGGATTATGTGTCAGGAGTTCAGGGACACTTTGTGTACTCTCTTGTTTTGGTATTTATCCAGTGTGGGGGGCTGCTTGTCAATGTTATATATCGTAAGAGATGCTCTGTTTGAGTACAAGGTCAGTGACTGTGGGAATTTACTGCTATTAGATCATTCTAGAGAGACACTTGGGAAAACAATGGCTGGAGATTGCAGCACTATAGAAATTATTAAGAACACATGGATTGAACATGCGATCTTGTTGACATTGAAATGACTGCCTCGAATATGGGGGCCAGGTCTGCAGACACTAGTGGTCAGCTGACCATTAAAGCAACTTTAGTGCTTCAAGTCGGCAGTACAATGATAATAAGGAGTCAGATATTCTTTTACAGTTCAGTAAGGTCAAATTGGGAATTGTAATTGGTAATCTGGCCCTGCCAGCACATCAAAAATAGCAAATATGTAGCCATATGTTGCCAACCTGTTGCTGTGTACATACATGCGTCCCACCAGGCAACCCGTGTAGTCGCTTTGCGATAAAAAGTTGTCATACCTTCAACCTCTGTCAGTCCCAACAACCACTTTTAGCATTTGATTTTTCCTAGTCACAAGATAGCCCTAGTACTACTTATTATTATTTTTTTACATTTTTTAACATTTTCTATTTCTACAGTAGTGTAACTCAGTCATAATACAGGGTGGGCCATTTATATGGATACACTGTAATAACATGGGAATGGTTGGTGATATTAAA
>NW_005187493.1:477932-488864 GCF_000239375.1 Pundamilia nyererei
CCGACTTCTAAATGGCAACCATGGTCACCACCCATCTTGAGGAGTTTGCCCCCTCACATATACTAATGTGCCACAAACAGGACTTTAATATCACCAACCATTCCCATGTTATTACAGTGTATCCATATAAATGGCCCACCCTGTATAAATGCATAAACACATTTTTTCAGACCACTTATGAACTGTTTTTCTCAAAAACTTTTTCGTTCTTTTTTTTTACTTTTGCTATTGAGCGTTATTTATAGATTCATCAAGATTGTCAGGTCACTCTCATGTCTTGGTTTCAAGCCACAAAATTCAACAATCAAATAGTTTAAAGAAAAGTTGTTTTAAGTAGAGAACTAAACTTTTTAATTAGATAGAACCAGTCAGTGTAAAGAAGTTTAACTGCACATTTAATCAATGAGATATCTTAATATAGGACAAAGGAGTGCAGTTTCAACAATATGTCTCGGTTTTTTGACATGATACAGAAATGCTGCTGTAGTAAATGAAAGAAATCTGTCAGCAGACTCTTTGGGCTGAACTTGTGAGAAGTAAATGTGCAAAATTATAGAAATCTATAATTTATTTACTTTGGTGTATTATAAATGGCCATGTAGGAGGTCTTTAACAGTAGGAAAAGCTGTAAAACTGTAAAAGTCCAAAATTTATATTGTTCGTATTTTCCAAAGTCATCCAATGAGCCATATTGGAGTCTTCTATTGGCCTATTATCACACTCAAGCTTGTGTTTAACGCCCTTGTGCTAAACTATATGCCAGCCATGTCCTGACTCCATTGCATGGGTGAAAAAAATCAAGAAAAAAGCCTGAACTTAACAGGAGCCCACATTCACTTTTGAAGAACCACAAGAAAGTAAAGTATAGACTGTAAAGAAAGAAAAGAATACTAAACAATACTAATAGAGAATAGATAATAGATCCCTCCCTGTGTATCTGTTTTGTTCAGGTTCCCCTGAGTGAGCCTTCTCAGTAACCCCAACAGCAGGATTAAGAGGCGTGAAAAAGAAGGGTTTCACATGCGGCACACAGGGATCGACATCATGTTAGTGTCGCACAAAACATGAGCGAATGGGCTGTAATTCCCCAGTTTAAGTCCCTTATTTCCATTTTGTCATGTCTGAGTGCCTGTCATGCTTTTGAACAAACATTGACATAATTAAAATGCAAATGCAGTTTGGTGGTGAAGGAGACAGAGAGAGATCTCTAAGCTGATATGCACACAGATACAGACGCGCAGAAGGAGAAATACACACACACACACACACAAACACAGATAAACCCTTACAGAAAACATGCACAAGCAGAAACTCTGAAGCTCCGTGTGTCAGAACAGCAAACGACGATAAAGGTTTTGAACAAATTTGCTGTTAGAGCGAAAAAACTATTGAGGACCATGTAAATGGGTTTTGTTCTGATCCTCTGGATGCACTGTGTGTGTGTGTGTGTGTGTGTGTGTGTGTGTGTGTGTGTGTGTGTGTGTGTGTGTGTGTGTGTGAGAGAGAGAGAGAGAGGGAGAGCACACAGGGCTCCACGGGCTTCAGGCTCCCCAGCCTCTGGCCTTTATTAAGAGCAGTTGTTTGATGAGAAAAGGAGCCGGCCTTCACTCCGGGGCCCGGCAGAAGCCTGGGGAGTGGGTAAGTGGATTAACCCAGAGGCCCAGACAAAGCCTGAGGAATGGATAAGTGGGTCACCTGCCCTTAACTGAACACTCAAAGGAACCACTCTGACTCCTCTCCCTTTTATTATTAGAGTTGGTCTAATGTGTGAAGGGACCTGAGGAAGGAACACAGCACTCATCTCTGCATGAGCAAGTGAGCTTGTGTGTATGGCTATGTGGTTACATGGGCGTATGTCTGTGTGTGTGTGTTTGCGTGTTGGTGTTCTTGCAGCTAAAACACTGAAAATGCAATGGTCCTTGAAGACCCCGAGAAATTAGAAATGCCAAGTTCAAAGCAGCTGCACAGAAATGTGGCGCTGTTGTTGTGTGAACAACAGAATAAACTGGTATAGAAAAATGGCACTGGCCACAATGAGGCAAAGCATGCTGAGAAGATGTCGTGCACTAAGCCCATTGCAACGTTGCCATTCACTCCTGGAACACCTGAAACACCACCCATACCCTAGCCCCGCTCCCAGAAACAAAAAATTCTTCTGTGTGTTTTCTTTTTTCATACAGTGTGTCATGAGTTGATTCTGTTTATAACATCTTTTCTTGACCAGAACACCGTTTCCTTGACAGCAGTCAGGTACATGGAGCAGATTTTAGATACTCAAACTCCAGTGCTTTAGCTAAACCTTAAATTAGCTATAAATAGTCTTTTTGGAGACTTACTACAATGCACTTTAAAGTTAAGTTCATACACAAATCTCCAATTCTTATCTAACCTGTTATAGCTTAAGGAAATAAACCATGAAAGAAGAAATGTGTAGGATGGTCTGGTCTTTGGGATGCTTTATGTTTTGTGCTGGTGACCTTTGCTGCCTGCTTTTTTCTCAGTTTGAGTGAGTAGAATTTGGTTTGGTTTTTTGCTAGTTTGAGTGAGTGTGTAAATTTAAATTAACAGTCAATAATGGTCAAAAGGTCACCTGGAATGGTGTACACCATTTTTTACCGAAATGGTTAAAATCTGGCTATGAAGGAGCACTAAAAAAATGTAAACCCTCATCAGCACTGAAGGCAGCACCTCTTTTAGATAACTAATGCTACAGTCACACGTAGGAATACGTTGGCTGGAGACTGCAGCACAACCAAAATTATGATTATTATGACAATTATCATTATTATTATTATGTGTGCAATGAACTGCCGATTTCATTGATTTTGTCTGCAACCTCTTGAGGTCAGTTATGATTGTCAGAGTGACAAAGCTGCAATAAAACAACCATGAGAGGGCATCGGCCTGCTGTCAGAAGGTGATCGTTTAGCAGTAATATTGAGATTAACTGTGATGAATTGATAAAAATCAAACATCTGCCATCAAAATTCCCATAAACTACAGAACCTCAAAGACAATGGCACACAACCAACCAGGTAACATACACAATCTGCAGCTTAAAATCAACCTCAACCAGCGAAAAAAATGCAATCAGTGTTGGGGAGTAACGGATCACATGTACCGTCGTTACGTATTTAAAATACAAAATATGAGTAACTGTATTCTGTTAAAGTTACCGTTTAAACGGGTGGTATTCAGAATACAGTTACTTTGTTGAAATAAAGGGATTACATGGTGGTCTTTTCCTGTTTCATATGTTAGGCTATGGTCTCTCTATTTTCGGTAATTCCACACCGGTGGAAACCCAAACAAAACACGCATTAAGAGGCTCAAATGCCCGTGTCTCAATCTCGCGTCTCATAATGATGTGAAGAAATATTATAAAAAATGATTTAATATGAAGGCAATAGCAGAGTGTTACAGGCATCGCCCTAAAGAATGTAGCCTCATGGGCAGTGTAGTCCGTGCTGCAGGGAGAATGGACTGCCATACACGTTATGTGTCTGAGCTGTCACTGACCGGAAATGGGAGATGGAAGCATGTAAATATAATAACAACCACTGCAGCCAAAAAGAGTGCCTGACAAGCCCAGCTGTAAGTAAGCTATTTAGACTCGACTGTACACTGTGTTCGTGTTTTCCTCTGAAACAATAAGTTCCGTTGTTTTATATACGCGCGGAATAGTTTTCTATACGAGATCGCTGCAAAAAGTGCAGCCTTACCTAATGTCCACCCTACTGTTACTCATTTTATATTAAGATTCAAAAATCTATTTGGTATTGGTATGGCGAATAGCCTTCAGTAATAGTAAAAAATCACACAGCAATAGTACATTTATGTAGTTGTAAAAAAGCATGATAATATGTTAAGTAATCCAAAGTATTCAGAATACGTTACTCTCATTGAGTAACGTAACGGAATACATTACAAAATACATTTTGGGGCATGTATTCTGTAATCTGTAGTGGAATACATTTTAAAAGTAACCTTCCCAACACTGAATGCAATCATTAAGTAACTACCAATTCTTCCTAGTCACAAAGAGGTCACTGTCCTATTTTCAGTCTGGTGTGACTGAGCCACAAGTAGAAGCGGCATGTTTTTTTTAAACCACTGATGAGTTGTTTGGTGTTTATGCTGTAAATTAAATTGCTGTCTTCACTGTAGAATCATTTAGAATCATGTGTGGTCACAGGCTCAACAAGTTTCCAAATTTCACAGGCGGTTACAGCTAGCCTGGCAGTCTTATTTTCTGCTAAGTGCACAGCTCGCTCTGTTCAATTTAAGACAACGTCACCCCTGTCTAAATTTTAACAGGACAAAAGAGAATACGCTACAAAGTGCACTTAGTATACTACGAAAACATCACAGTACAAGTACATGAAGACTGTGATAGTAATTCATCAAAAAGTTCCCTATTACCTCACATTATAGTTCAGATTTCAGCAACTCCTGTGGATTTCTCTTCACTGCCTCTTCTATCCAATTACTAGTGCTTTATCTCAAATGGAGGAAAACCAGTGCTGGTATTAATCAACGTATAACAACTACAAGATGCAAACTCAAACGACTGGAGTGCAAAGATTTAAGCATTGCATGATGCTGCATAGTACACACACACATACAGAAGCACATACTTCAATAGAGAGATCAGCAGAAGGATCAAGTGTAAAGTCTCTTGTGTAATGGAAAGGCCTTTGATGAGGAAGAATACAAACAGCGTAACCACACCAACATAACACAGACGCACATACTCACACAAACAGACCAATTCACTGATTTCCCTCTGACTGTAATTATGTCCTCACCACCATCTCAATAAGACTTACTTTTATTCATCTGGTAGCATCTAGTTTCCTGTCATTTCTTAGGCGGTGCAAGATTAATGAATGACTTTTACTTCACTAATTTTGAGTGACGTGCAACATGTACACACTCGTACGCACACGTACACACACAGGCCGTGGATTCCCACATAAACAAACAGAGCAGGTCTTTGTAATCCGCAGCACATCACCACAACAAAGATCAACAGTCCCAGGGGTAACGGCCAAAATAAAGATCTCATTACTTTACTCTTCCTCTCTCTCTCTCTCTCTCTCTCTCTCTCTCTCTCTCTCTCTCTCACTCTCTCACTATCCATGGCTTGTCAGCTGCCAGGCCCTGACGTCTCCTTTCATGTTGGCCAGGCCTCTGAGAGGAGCTGAGAGATGCTGAGAGGCGCAGAGAGCCTCCCAGGGCTTTGAGCTGTGTTTGATTCCTGCTAGATAATAGCTAGTTCACTGTCAGCTGCAGGATGATCAGTTAAATCCTTAATCACTGCCTGTCCACTTGCATGACAGTTATTTTAGGGCTGTTTTCTGGACCTTTTCCTCTCTCTTTGTAGCTCTCCACCTAACTGGGTCCCTCCAACACAAGCAACAGAAAACAGCATGCTGTGGAGCCCAGAGTGCTTAGGAGTAACGTATATACCTAAGACAGACAGACAGACAGACAGACAGACAGACAGATAGATAGATAGATAGATAGATAGATAGATAGATAGATAGATAGATAGATAGATAGTAGGGGTGCAACGATTCTCGTATCCATATTGAACCATTCGATACAGTGCTTTCGGTTCGGTACGCATATGTATCGAACAATACAAAATTTTTAATTCATTTTATCAACTTTTCTTCTGACGATGCTGTCTTTGTTGAGAGCTCAGTGGATCTGCGTTCGACTACTCCGCCTCAGTGTTGCCAACTTAGCGACTTTGTCACTATATTTAGCGAGTTTTCAGACCAGCGACTAGCGACAAATCTGGCGACTTTTTCTGGTATTATTGGAGACTTATTCATGACGACTTTTTGACATGAAAACGCATATCACTCACCTCACCCGTGCCAAAGCGCTCACAGGCGGAGGATAGTCCTCCCCCAGCTGCTATCAGGGCAGGAGACGTTCACACCTGTGCGTCCAAACGGCAAATGAATCGCACATGAGCGAAGCCGCTGCTCCCGCACTGACTGTAACGCAGTCAGTTCTTCTTTTACTGTTATGCTGTTTTGTGGATCACAAGGTTTAAAACTACTTATAAACACACACTCTCACACACAAAGTAACTCCACCAGAGTGCCAATTTCGGGTCACTTTTGCCGGTCCAGGCCTGGATAAAGGAGCAGGGTTGGAATTGTGACATTAAATAATAATAATGGATTGGATTTATATAGCGCTTTTCAAGGCACCCAAAGCGCTTTACAATGCCACTATTCATTCACTCTCACACACTGGTGGAGGCAAGCTACGGTTGTAGCCACAGCTGCCCTGGGGCAGACTGACAGAAGCGAGGCTGCCATATCGCGCCATCGGCCCCTCTGGCCAACACCAGTAGGCAAGTAGGGTAAAGTGTCCCGCCCAGGGACACAACGACCAGGCCAGAGAGCCCAGGGATTGAACCGGCGACCTTCCGGTTGCGATTACAGATGCGATTCCCAACCCCCTGAGCCACGGTCGCCCACTATTAAAAAACAATAATTGCTAAAATAAATTTAATTTGTAGTTCTAAATAAATTCATTAATAAATTAAATAAACTGCATCTAGGACGTTTTTTACTCACCTTATGTCTCTATCACGATGTTATTTCTCTCTCCAATAGCGTATGTTACAATTACATTAGCATGACCAATTATGCAAATTAGGCGATGACATCATTTGGCGTCTTCTAGCGACTTTTAGGACAGCCAATAGCGATTTTCCTTACTGAAGAGCTGGCAACACTGCTCCGCCTAGGCTGCACTGTCGAATGCAGATCCACTGAGCGCAGCGCAAGCTAGCAAGACAGAAGCTAAGCTCGTTGCAACATGGCAAATTGAACCTCCCCCACCCTCATTCAGATCTGGACTTTGGAACTATTTTGGTCTTCATGTGAAGCATGACCCTGAAGGTAAGCGCGTCATGGACAAAAGTAAAACAGTATGTCGGATGTGCCACGCAATGCTCAATTACATGGGTGGGAATTACTGCGTTAGCGCAGTTTGCTCGCTAACATGTTGACGCCGTCCAGCCCCACGCACGGAGCGATCGGGGATAGCTCGTTAACGGAGATTTGCCGTGTTGTGGCGTTAATGTCATTTCAGATTAACGCTGACAGCACTAGTGGGAACACAATGAATATGACTGCACATTTACGCCGACATCATCCTAGTGCAAAGACAAGTGGAAGCAGACAAACACAACAAGCACGCATGCTACAAACTTTACCAGAGTCATTTAGACAGCCGTTAGCACATGATTCTCCTTATGGGGACCTGATATGTTTAATATGCTGCTGAGAATATAGCCCAGAAGAAGCGTATAGTATAGCTTTTATTTTGGAAAGAGCCATTTCTCTGTAACAAACTCTCTTTTCCAAAGATGAGTGATTTCTTGATCAGATAGATTTTTTTATTATTATTATTTTGTTGTTTCAGGCACATTAAATTTAAAAACTGTACTTTTGATTTAAAATATATATTTATAATTTTAATTTAAAAATGACAAATTAAAAAGGCATGAACTTTTTTTGTATCGAAAAAATATCGAACCGAACCGTGAATTTTGTGTATCATTGCACCCCTAATAGATAGATAGATAGATAGATAGATAGATAGATAGATAGATAGATAGATAGATAGATAGATAGATAGATAGATAGATAGATCACTCCTTATCTTTAAGAGGACATGAAAGGAACAGAGAAAAGAAGTAAAAGCAAGTCCCAAGACCAGATCTAGAAGAATCTTTACTCTTTGACATGTCAGATTCAACACAAAAAGAGGAAAACCTTCTCTCTTTCTTCTCCACTTGCCTCACCTGCCTGTTTTAAAGGACATTCAAAGGCCTTGAAGAGAGACGGTGAAGGCGTTGTCTGTCAACCTGTCCTGTAACAGTGTCACAGGCCGAGCGGTTTGAGGAGACGAGCGTTTCGTGTTCACGTCCAATCTAGGGCCTTGATCAAGGCTACTCCAAAGCAAGGTGCTGCCACTACTGACAGCCTCACCTCCACCCCCACGTGCCTCCGTCAGGGAGATGGAGGGCAATTTCATTCTGACAAAGGAAGAAGTTTGGGGCTTGGGGTGGGGTTGTTGGGGGAGAGGGTGCTTGATGTACACTTTGACTACAGAGGAATCATAAAAAGTTTTGGACAATCCGGACACTGATGCTGTGCTGTGTGCGCAAGTTATTATATCTTTGAAGTGTCTATAACCTCAAAGGCAAAAGTTAGAGGTCACAGCTTTTGTGGACTTGATGTACATTTGGAGGTTAAATGAGAATGGAGTTGTATGGAGCATGCACTGTTTTATTTACTGAAATAGATGTTTCAAGAAACAACAACATGGGTTAGTAAGATCTGATTTTAATGCAACATTGATATGTTAAGATAAGCTTTGCATGGTAAAAGATCACATCACTTACGGGAAATTCTTTCAGATGTGGTCAATTTGTGCAGTTTCTTTATTTCCACAAAGAGCAGTGAACCTCGGAGCCACAGCAGCAGCCCAGGTCACTGTCAACAAATAAAACATTTCAACTCGGGAGTTATTCTGAGATGAATCCAATTACTCTGCTACACCACTAGATAAAACTTCAACCCATGTCCATCATTATTGGCTGTAAATATTCGTGACAGCTTGCCTATTTTCACAATGAACTCAGTGAACTTTTGGGTTTACCACTAAATATGGTAACCTAAACCCAATTATATTTAGATAATGCAGCTAAACAGCTTGTGTCTTTCTTGAAGATGTTTCATTGCGATATTTCTACAGTAAACAAAACATTTTTTAAAAAGATGCACGCTGCAGAAAACCAGCACAGTCAATTTAAACTCAAGCCTGGTTTGGATCATAGAAAAAAAAGGCTTGCCAACAACTCTCAGTTATGTCAATTTAGTTTCACCACACAAAAAACAGTCGTCTACATTCTGTTGCTCTTAAATTCTCTCCTCTGTCTGTCATGCTCTTCTCACTGTCAGTACAGAATGACGGTATTGTGGTTTTGCTGTAAATGGCAGACTATACTTCATTGCCTCATTTCCACAAGTCTTGACCTCTGACCTCTGGATTCTGACTGGTGGCACTTTGCTGCACAGCACAGGGAGCCTTTCAGCCAATAGAATCATAGCGCAGCTGGAGGTTAGAGGGTCACAGACATACCATGTATGGAATTCCATAGAGCTGGAGAGGTCAAAGGTCGCTCTCAATCACCGTCAACACAGAGCATAGAATCATGAGGCTACGCACACAACAACAACAGGGAGAAAGAGACAGCATGCTAGTGCAGAAGGGCGATAATGGGTAAGTGATGTTTAAAAATAGTCTGAGATGATGACTTTATACAGATTTATCTGAACGTGGATGGAAGGGCGGGATCTTTAGTCTCCCAGTATGATCTGGCACATTACAAATAAATTACATTTCAGATTAGTAATCATTTATTATAATACATTAGCTTATTTATATGTAAGCTGTTGAAACCTGCTGAAATCTGCTTTGGCACAGACTTTTCAAGCTGGATGGTCTTTGTGACACAACACTCCCATTTTCCCAGACCTGACTCCAACACTAGGACTACATTAGCTTGTGACCTCTGGCTTCTTGAACCAGGGAGCTTTTTCATGTAAGGATGAAGGTAAATACCACTGCTCACTATTAACCTGCGCAGATGTACCTCCTAATTTCCCAGCCTTCCGTGCCACATTGTTCAAAAGGCCATAAGCTATTATGAAAATCCCCAAAAAAGGAACAAGATCTAACAAGAGCACAGGAGAATACAAAAAGAAAACACTAAGAAGAATAAGTAGTGCATAAGTAGTATTGTTCATTATATAAATGCAAAGACCGTGAACATGATTTACAGGTCGGCTACCTTCATAGCTGATGGCTCTAAACACTTGACCCCTTATTCCCTTCAAACATCACAGGTTAACGTTACATTAATGAAAACTAGCACCCTGTTTCGGACTTCCTTCTTGACACTCATCTCAAACATTGCCTGCGCCAACACCTACAAAAAAAGCACTGTCATCAGGGGGTGTGATTAAAAATTGCAGCATGTTGACATATACAACCATTATGACTGCTCATTGTCACATGATCTCTATAAACAAATTATACATATTGATATGCAGAGTGCTTTTGACCAATCACTTTTCAGTATGCTTTTTGTTCAGGTAAACAGTCCATATGCCTGAAGCCAGATATCCATAATCCCCTCTTTGGATAAACTGACTTCACTGGAACTCCCCCACAACACTGCTCCACTCCTTCAGATGACAGGTCAGCTGACTAGTTGATGGTTTCCTAAAATTGCTAATTATGTATGTTATTATTTTTTTTATTAAATGTTTAGATGTTGCATGCAAAACTTAATTTAACAGTCAGGTGGGCGAGATGGAGCGACTTTATGTATTTATGTAATTATTTTGAATTTGTCCATTCTTTCAGACTCTTGACCATGGGAACTCACATTATCAGAAATGTACAATCAAATCAAAACTGATCAAACTATCAAATATAATCAGCACAATTCATATGACCATTGTGATATATTTCCTTTACTACCTGTAGTTCATGCTTATAGTGAAAAATCAATCCTATTTAGAGGTGTGCTTAACATGTCAGTATTTACGATGATTGTTGAAAGTGGGATCTTCATCCCCATCGCTGTCATCCTCATATATAAATGAATCTCCACCCGTGTGACAGAGTGCTGGATACGTTTGAAAGGTGAGTGTATTTATGTGTGGTACATAATGTGTGTGTCTGTGAAGAGTCCCAGAGGTGCCCTAGCTGCCTAAGCCACTTCTGCAGATCTGTTGAAAGATCATCAAGAGACTTTTTCTCAATCTAAGTGTGTGTGTGTGTGTGTGTGTGTGTGTGTGTGTGTGTGTGTGTGTGTGTGTGTGT
>NW_005187493.1:488884-505359 GCF_000239375.1 Pundamilia nyererei
TGTGTGTGTGTGTGTGTGTGTGTGTGTGTGTGTTGTCGCTGTGGGAGCATGCTGGCTGCGTCTGCTGCTTAACACTCACTTTCATCACGCACACACTCAGAAGTGACAGTCCCTGTCTCTACAAAGGGATTTAGAATATCACCAAGAGACCTGCCATCTCTTTCCGTTTCTCTCTCTCTCTTTCAGACACACACACACACACACAAACATGCAGAAATACCCGCACAAAGCTCCCTACAAAGGGATTCATGATGTCACCCAGAGACGTAACTTAGTTCCACATAATTTCCCATTATTCCTCCTAATGAATCTTAAAACAAGATAGTGGCTGTTAAATTACTCTCCTTTTTCATTTCCTACACTCGTTTCTCCTCACCTCAACTCATCTTTTCTTTCTCCTGTCATCCCTGGTAAATCTCCTCTCCATTCTGCTCCCTACTGACATGTATCCCCAGAACGCACAAGCAAATACCAGGCCCACAAAGGGCTAAGTGCCTAAGCTAACAACCGATACACAAAAACACAACAACAAAGCAGTTGTTGTCAGGTTGTTAAGTCCCTGCCACTGCTTCCGAGGGTCGGGAAGACTGCAAGCAGACAGAAAAAGGGAGAACAGGATGAGATGGGCTTTGGAGAATAAAAGCCGGCTAATCCCTGCATTTGGATATGAGAAAAGCAGGCCCGCAGGAAAACGCATCAAAGCCAGTGCTAAATTAGCCTACATACAGAGAGTGAGAGGAGATGGAGTGAGAGAGAGGCCACTGATTTGAGACAGTCTTCGAGGAGCAAAGAGAGGTAGTCTCCTAGGGCCCAGATTAGCAACACACACTCATTATTCTCCAGCGTTGCAGTTGCACACAAACACACATGCGCACACACTCACACCTTCACACATACAACCATGCACACAGATTAGAAACATACACTTATTATTCTCGCTCAGTGGGATACTAAACCCTAAAATCCAGCAGGCTTGCTGGGAGCACTTGCACAGAAACCGGCAAACCGAGTACCGTAAAGGGGTCCAACGCTGCCTTTGTAGCTATGCGCTGTTAGCCACACTGGGCGCTAGCAACTCATAGGAAGTGTGTAAGTGCACGTATGCGTGTGTGTGTGCATGTCAGAGTAGGGCTGACGAAAGCAGGCAATTAGTGGAGCGTGCTGGTTACTTCAGCTTCACAAGTTGAACTATCCAGAACACTTTAAGTGAGGAAGTTAGACACAGGCAGTGTGGGAGGGGACATCCGTGTGTGTGCGACTGTGTATAAGAGAGAGAGATTAAGGTAAAGGCAAGGGAGAAAGAAGTAGAAAAGCAAGAAATTGCAAAGAAGATGCAGTGACATGTGTTAGAATAAAAATATAGAGATTATTTATGCTGTAATACTGATGAATACTAGTAGTGGGAAGCTTCTTTCTAGGTCAAAGGCACAACTTGGAATACCAGAGAATAAAGCTTTAAAGGAGTGTTTGGCAACATTTTACTATAACAATCAATGATAAATGAACTGAAGGGTTATTTTACTCCTAATAAACAGTGTGCCATGAGGACATGAAGCATCTGTTTACTGATTACTTGTGGAATTTCAATAGAAAAATATGTGGCTTTTCCAGCTGTTTCTATGCTGTAATTTGCCATAATGTAGCTTATTTAACACTCGATTTACTGAATGTTTTTTTCAGCCTTGAATTAATCACTATGTTAATAGAGTCACCTCACATATATGTTAGGTATTTCTTGTTTTTTATGTAAGCATTGTGTTTCTTCAGTCCTAGAGAAGACCGATGAGTGTACATGAGATGCTTTTCTCATTCTCTTTTCAAAGCTTTTCAATTAGAAATTCAGCTTTCCCCCCACTATGTCTATAATAATGGTGCCGTGTCCAAACATTTTGAAGGACTGGGAAACATTTTTTTGACACAATTCCTGTCATTTTCTACAGAACAATAAAAGGTAAGAACATATCTGAAAGGGTAACAGAGAAGGTATAAGGGGGGGAAAATGATGTTCTCATTGTGTTGCAGTATCTTTTATGGTATTGTTTCTATGTCTGTTTATTCCTTTATTTATTTCAAAGCTAAAGAGAAAGTATTATTTCACAGTCAGCATTTTATAATTTACAATAACTCTTAATGGAAAAATCTTATATTGCTGGACTATAAAGAGCATAATGTTTACAGTGTGAGAGTGTTTCGTGCTAATATCCATGAACTTAGTGCTGTTAAAATTGATCAAACTACCGCAGCACTTTCTTGAAATGTGACCTGAAATACGAATTTCTTTTTGTTGTTGTTGTGATTTTGTTTTGTTGCTTCATTTCCCCACTCCTTACATCATTATGTGACCGTCTATTCAACATTTTTACACACAAGTTGAAAACAAATGCTAGCTGGATGTGGGTGATTACCAAAATTGTGATTGTTTCTGAGCTAGCTCTTAATCGTTTTTATTCAAAGGCATCGGCTTTTAAGGTTTTCAGGTAAAACGACTCTCAGAATGTATTTTTGCAGTTTATTACATACCACAGTTTGTTCTGTCTGTATTCATCCCTTGATTATTTTTCTCCTTTTGTTGGTTACTATGAGATAAAATAATTATAATCACACGTTTTGACCACTCAGTGTGGTTGAAAACAAGCTCTCAAATTGCAAAATACTGCAAATTCAAAGGGCTTTTCTACAAAGCCATGCGCATAGTGCTGTGATCGCATCATATATTATATTATCAAGCATTTAAAAAATGCACATTTGCCTCCTGTGGCGTACGTTGTTCACATTTTTTAAATAAATTACCTTTTAATGTTTTAGTTTTTAAGGCTTATTGTGAATCTCCTACATTTTTAGCCCTGCTTTTCTCCTTCCTTCTCTTTCCTCAGAGTCTCCTTTTCTTCTTCTACCCCTCAGAGGGTAACAGTCCATGCTGAAAGCTGCCACCTCGCAGGTTGTTCAACCTTCCTCCCTCAGTCAGTCACATGCACACATACACACATATACACGCACACTCACAGGAGCAATTATGGCAATCAGCAAGCCGACCCAATTAGTGTTTCCTGCTTGTTAAGCCCTGGGGGTTGGCTGCCTGACCACCTCACTTTGCATAACTTAATCTGCAATGACAGGGTGTGACACCTAGACTTCTGACCCTACCAACAGCTTGTTTGCATGTGTGTCTATGTGTGTGTATATGTACATGTATGTTTGTCCTGGTGTGTATGTGTGCGACCCAGTCCGTGTGTGGTTACAATTTCCATTCACCAAATTGCTCCCAGGCAGAGCCAGCCTCAGCCAGGCCTATGAGCTCCTGATCCAGGGGAGGAGCACTCTATCTGGGTGTGATTCAGGAGCCGCTGTGGGTTTCTGCGCTGTCTGAGCTGCTTAAAGGCTGATGGACAACTCTGTTAATATACGGCTCGCGAGGACAGGCAAAACAACGTCCTTGATGTGGTTGTGATAGAGATCAGTGTGTGCTGTTCACACATACACCAATGTATGTGTCATAATGCATGATGTCAGACCGTGCTGACATCATGCATTATGTGTAGGCTGAGAGTGAAAAAACAACAACAAAACTTCTACTTCCGCGTTTAAACTCTGCTCCGCTAAGCTAGCACCGCCACAGTAAAATTTGTTTCATGGTCAAACACTTGTGCCGTTATGAAGTGTATCAGGCGCCCTCCCCTTCCCAGTGAGTGGTTGCCCCGTGACACATGTTGCTAGGCATTAAACCTGACAGAAACCATGGTTACTGAACACAAAAGAACTATTGTGGAGGTGTGTTTGATCTCAGTTTGTGTGTGTGCGTTTGTATGTGCGTGCGTGTGTGTGTGTGTGCGTTTGAACTCAGTGTGAACTGCATGGAGTCTGCGGAAGCTTTCTGCAAGGGGAACAAAAGCACAGCAGAGTGTGTGAGTGTGGCCATCACCCTGATTGCCAGGAGAGGAAGCAAAACAACAACTTCTATCTCCTTCAGCTCTCTGATTTTCTCTCTTTTTAATTCTCTGTTTTCTTTCCTTCCTTGACTAATTGTTTTTTGTTGTTTTGGGTATTTTTTTTCTTTCCCTTCTCGAGTTCAAAACTGGCAGAAGCGAGGAAAGCGTAGCGGGGTGTGTTTTGTACGAGTATCTCTCTGGTGCCTATTCCATTAAAGGCGGACTGATAAACAGGCTAGGATAATTAAAGGGGAGTGATAAATAGTTCTGCCTTAATTAAAGGGGAGTGATGAGGACACGTGTCGAAATGTTTTGTTAGCGGGCCGACGGACAGATGAAGGAGGAGAGTAATTGCTTTGGATTAATTATTTGGATACAGGCGGCGAGAGGGTACACACATCTCTTGAGGGCTCTTTCAGGATGGAGGGATGGAGAGGAGGGGGAGATGAGGAAGAGTGCAGAAGAGAGGGCTGTTTTCAAGGAAAGATTCACAGGCATTCATCTTTCTTCAAGCCAAGAACAGCCTCCTTTTTATTTTTTACACTTACAGGATCGTCCATGAGGGGAAAACAGGGGAGCAAATTAAAATTAGTCGTGTTTACTTTAGTATTTTCACCTTTATTCATCTAGAGTTTTTCACCAACAGCCCATGTTTGTAGAAGCTCTCTCTTTCACACCTGGGAGTTGTGCGGTACGGCCACATCCTTCTTCTGGTTTCCATGAGCAGCGTTTTCAATGTAACGTGAAAAAAAACTTATGCTGAAGTGTAAAATTGTGACATTTTAGGGATTGACTGTTACTCCATCAATGTATGTAATTTCCGATGCTCTCGGTGGTCTCAAAGTTTTTAGAAGGGAACATTTTTGCATCAACAAACCCCCGAAGTTCAGTCTGTGTTGCTGTTATTGATATTTAACCTTCACCACAACTTTTAGGAGAAAATATACAGAAACTTATCGCAGTATTTATGTCCATATATATCACCAAATATACAAAGTATGTCGCTAATAACATAACATTTAATGTAAGAGGTGAAAGCATGCTCCTTGTGTCGTTTTATTTACAAGACCTTAATTGTTCTATTTATGAGATTATTTCCATCTGGGCACGAATAGAAAGGTTACTGATCGATGTACAGTAAATGCCATTCGAGATAAGACTCTTTATCGGCACACGAATGTGCACGTAAGTGTGACACGGGTTGTTTTATGCGAGCCGGGACGTGAAAGAGCAAAAATAAACAAGAAGGAGGGATAAGAACATTTCAAGTCAGACTGTAAAATAACACGCAGAAACTACAGACATTGCACAACTCTTTTGTTTAAATACATTTAGCATTTGTCATTTGTCAGAGGAAGACTTTATAGCTAGATAAACACGGCAAGGCAGAAACTTGCTTGCATAAGAAGAAGAAAAAAAGCTTTTCTGTACTAGAAAACCATAACTTTTCTCCACTATCATTAAAATTATTATTATCATGACCTGCGCAGCAGATTTATAGTCTAATATGAGCAGCTGGATGTAGTTGTTTAGAAAAATATGGATCTTCTAGTTTTTGATTTTGCATGCTTCTTTTGCTTTTCCTTTGTTTTTAAGTGGTTCTGCTCACCAAGCCTAGAGAGCAAGCATGCGTGACCTCTGCTCTCAGCAGTGCGTACGTGCATCAAGCTGAACCTTTCTTTTTAACCAGCAGCAGTAATGCCCGAAATACAGAGAACATGCACAGGGCTCTCCACTTAAACACAAAACATACCTCACTGCAGTGTGTGTGTCTGTGTGTGTGTACCTAGTTGCGTGCAGGTAGAACCATCTGTGATTCAGATCACAGCCAGATGTCCGGGGCTCCACCACCAACCAGATCACCTTACATAAATACTTTACCACGTGAGGGAATCATTTAGCCATATTAATTGATGGTAAACTTGCCCTGGAACGAAGGCCCCAGACTCCAGCAGACACACACACAAAGACGCACACGTACACAAACACACAAGTCCTGCATCACAGGTGGGTTCCTTCACTCACAGGAGCAGCGAGTGGGTAACCGGTGGTAACCGGACTCTGATCAAAAGGAAGATTGACATAAATAAAGAGCCTGCAGGAATGCATTGTGCAAACAAAATATGAGCTGGGCCCCAAAACATTCCCCAGAGGGGAGGGCTGGGGAGGAAGAGGTGAGGGAGAGAGAAAAGGAGGGGGGCTTGAGTAGTTTTCTCTTTTCATTTCTTCTTGCACTTAACTCTCCTGTCTTTCATTTCCAGACCTTACTATTCAAAGACATATTAAAAAACAAGAGCAGACCAGGTGAGAGTAACGGGGGGGGCAATGATGTGATAGATGTTCATTTTTGGCAACACGGGGCCCATCACATTTTCACTAAAGAGAATCAAACACATGCACTTCAGGGCATGACAGACTGGGTTTCACCCCTCTAGTGACAGTCTAATCTTCTGCCAGCTATTGTTGTCACATCTAAACTGGACCAAACCTCCTCTAGCAGGGGAGTGATACTTAATCCCCACTCACTGAACCTTTGATATGATAGCCTTCACCCATGGGCCTCTAAGGTTTGTGTATACAACGACACAGAATGACACACACACACACACATATGCACACACAACAAAAACCTGTCTGGGGAACTTCCATGTAGCTTCTGGTGTCTGTTTGTCTCCATGTAAGGCTTTAAATCTAGAGGGAAAAACAAAGTGGCATAGCCCTCATAGATGTACACACACACACAGAGTACTGTACACACTACCATAAGAGGAGTTTATAGCTGGCATGTCGGGTGACTTCAACCAGCACTGGGACATTTTTAGTTATTCTTTCCAAAACAGAGCCAAAGACTGTATCACTGAAAAAGAGTGTTGCTAAAATCAGCTGCCAACCCACAAAAACAGAAACACTCGTGTCCGCACACAGACGCACTACCGTTTACTTTAAACTAAACTGTGAGGAAGCGTTTTCTTCTTGTCATAAGATAATGACTATTAAAATAAACTTTTGGGGTTGCTGTTGCCATGTGCATGTTTCTCTGAGTACCTGAGGAGACTCAAAGTGTGAGTGTTTCCAATCTAGAAGCACAGAGAGCATTACTGGAGGAGAAGAAAGATGTAATGGAAGGAGGGAATGCATAAAAGGCAAAACAACTACAGAGAGATCGCAACATGTCTCCTGACAGCGGGTTGCAACCTCAGCTCTGCGGGGAAAACACACTAACGTGCTTCTTTCTCAACTGTGCCGCAGAGGCACTGCGCTCTCAGCGGAGGCTCTTCACCCTGAAATGTAGCGTTATGTTTGTGTTGGGGGGGGTATGCCCCACAGCAAGGTATACCACCCCTCCAGGTAAGGGTGACATCCCCCTCAGGTGAGGTGAGGTGAGGTGAAATGGAGAGAGCTGATCCCGCTGGCGGTGCTCTGGGAGGAACCGGAGGGTGCTGCTAATCCCATGAAAATGAAAGCAGCAGAGGACAGATGATATAGTTATGGTAAGGAAAGGAAAAAAAGAGAGAAATAAACTGAGGAGGACAAAATAAAATTAGATGGAATGCAAGAGAAGTGGGTGGAGCTTGAATCCTTCTCTCCTGCTTGCAGGCCACTCATGGAAGAAAAACAGCTTTGAAGGAGAAAGGCGAGGCAACAGGCAGGAAAAGGGCTGAACGAGAAAGAAAGAAAAACAAGGAAAGGTAAATCTAATTACACAGGGCAGATATGGCATCAATGTGAGTTAACACTAAGACAATAAACAGCGCTCTCATGCAGTCACACTGTGTCCGTGTGTGTTTTCATGGGAGTGATAGGGACCGGAGGAGGGCAACAGGGAAAGACGAGCCTGTGTTTGTTTGTACATGGCTGTTTCTCAGGCCCTTGACACTGGCATTCCAGAACCACACACACATATGCAGGTCAGCGTTTTGTAAGCACTGGAGGTCAAATCCCATCACACCCTGTGGCTAACTTAAGTACCCTCTCCTGCACTTAGCCCCTAAACAACTATTCAGTCATATTAATAAAGCATACAAACTCACAAAAGCGCCACATATACACCAGCATAAGACTTTTTGTTCCTGAATTCGTTTAACTAGAGATGTTTATAGCTCATAGTGGCAGTGAGAATTCACGGAGATGAATCCTGCCAGCATGCCGGCCTTGACACGCAGCAAAGAGCATCAGTGGAGAAGGTCTGAAGGGTTTTAATTGATGCTATGCAGTGTATGGTGGAATTACAGGGCTTAAGTAAGAAAGGGAGTTAATTCTGTCTTTACATATTAATTAACATTGCTTTGAAACATGACATTTCTTTTGCGTGCCTACTATGCCTGCACAATGCTGCATGTCGTCTCTTTCTCTCCTGCTCATGCTCATTCCTCCCTTGAATACTTGGACACGTTCACAGCAGGTCCCACTCAATAACACCTGTCCGCTTTGTGAACGTGTGCATGTGTGAATGCATGCGTATGTCAGACACAGGGACCCCCAATCTAACGTAAACACTTCAGAGAGAAGCTTTTTATGCAGCCCGACATTCAAAACAAACCATTGCCTCAGCCACTATCTGTCTATGTAGACAAGTGAGACATTTTTAAAAGGTGCTTTTACCATACATCAGATATTGAAAGCCTCGCAGGCATGGTCTGTGCACGTTCAAACGCACACACGCGCAAGTGCACACGCACACCCAACCCTTGGTACCCCGTCAAGCAGGTCAGAATAAGGAGGGGGAGGTGGGTAACATACCGTTGTATTAGCGAACTTTTACCGTGGATGAAGAATGGCCATAAAAGGTAAAACCATCCTGCTCAGACCTGCTTACTGTAAACAAGCAGAGAGGAAAGTGGAGCGGGCGAGAGATGCCGTCTGGAGAGGTGCGGAAAATGAAGAAAGCAGCAAGAAGTGGAGGAGAGGGGGGAGGGGGGACGGGCACAGCGCTGATGATGAGGCCAGAGTTCGAAAGCTGTTTCACCCGGGTGGCAAAGTCTTACTTAAGTGCTTAAAAAAAAACAAATTTTGATTATCAAATGAATGTTTACCAAAAAATGCTTTCAATTATCAGTTTTATACCACATAACCTCAACATATAAGTAGAAAATTGCAGCAAACTTCCCACTCATGTTTCCTCAGTTAGAAAACCATTATAGAAACAGCATCCACGTGCATTGCTTTACGTTACATAATGAATAGACCGGTCTTTCCATTTTCCACTCAATATGTTTATTTTTTTTCTTTTCTCCGCATGTTGAGCCAGTTTTGGCCTTATCTGACTTTTTTTCTCAGTTTAAGGCAATAACAAACCTTCCTTGCAATGCACACAAATCAACTCCACTACATTATTTTGCACCTCAATTTCCAGGTGGACAGAAGTTCAAAGATCAGGGAGAATGTCAATTTGTGCGCCAATTCCCACGAGCAGAGTTAATTTTGCATACATGCGGCCATAGCTGTCAGTTAATTCAATCATCTTTTTGTTTTTTATTACACAATTATTTTGTTCTTTCAGTCTACAGGGACTTTAATGCTGCGTGTGACTGAATTAGGTTTTTGTTATTGTGTTGGGAATACATATATGCACAGCCTAGATGGACTTAAATGCAACTCAAATTCATATCTGGTATCCAGGATGTTGTGTATGAATTTAAAAATGACAACAAAATGAGTCTATCCATCGCTTAAATTCACAACTATTGATCGTCCTGCTGTGAAGGAGGCATGGTTTGTGTCTGCTGATTCTACTAGAGGGAAGTGTCACTGCATTCCCCACAGAAATTATCCTGAAAGACTGATCTTATGATAAAGCATTTCTATGGGCTGATCTCTTCCAGGATGACGAAGCCCCCACCTGAAAAGCAAGGAAAAGTAATTGAATGCTTTGATGAGTATGAAAATAATATGGATTATATTTATTATTTGTTAGATTTTGGACTGATGTGTTTTATCTCTGCTGCAGAGCTCAAAAGTAATCGCTGAGGTGCAATAAAGCCAGTGGGGAGTGGTGCTGTAAAGCCTTACTATTGGCTCAGGATGACAATTTCTTTGCAACAAGAAAAAAAAAAGATGGTTCTCCGGTGCAATTTATTCACTTTGGCAAAAAACTGTAAGTACCTGTGATGATCAGCTGGTTTCCCAGAGTTTGAACATGCAACACCGTCAACCTCGGGTGATAGCCATTGCTTAGGTCGCCTGTTAGGAGGCAGTCACTCACAGACAGATTGGCAAAGGTTTAATTCGTGTCTGATTAATAAATTCAGCCAGATTTCCACCAGTTTGCAATCAGTCCGACCTAATTACCATTACATTCCTGAGTGATTTGGCTGCACTCTAATGATAGTTTTATAGTTTTTGTGTATTCTGTTGTTTTCCTAGCCTGGCATTAATTGCACCATTATAGTTAAAAACTTTTTTTTTATTGATAAATTACTTTGACCCTATAAATAGATATATTTTTTTGTTTTCTTCTGCATCAATGAGTACAACTAGTCTGTGATTTGCATCTTTGCAGTGGGGGATTTGATTCAAGTGGTTGCCATCTTGATGTATTGATAAACAAAAGCCAGGATACCAAGGGGCCTGTGTAATTTTGCAGTTAAATCACCACCCTGCATGAAATCTGTTTATTACTTCTAGGCTCAACTATTGCAGTTCATCATTATCAGCTTGTCCTAAATACTCCCTGAAACACCTTCACTTGAAAATGCAGACTTCATTTTATTTGACTAAATTCAGAATCAAATTTAAAATCCTTCTCCTCATATACAAGGTTTGAATCATCAAGCCCCGTCTTATTTAAAGACCTCATAACTCCATATCACCCCATCAAAATACTTTACTCTCAGACTGCTGGTTTACTTGTGGTAGAATGGGAGGCAGAGCCTTCAGTTTTCAGGCTTCTCTGTCGAACCAACTCCCAGCTTGGATTCAGAACACAGACACCCTCTCTACTTTTAAAATTAGGCTTAAATTTTTGTTTGATAAAGTTTATAGCTAGCACTGCATCGGGTGATTCTGTAACAGGCTAGGCTGCTGAGAGCTTCCTATGATGCACTTGTTTCTTCTTCACTCACCTTTTTGCATTTCATCTTTTGTCTCTCCAAAATGTGAAATGGATACCCACTCACAAGGTGCATTATTGTATACAGAAAATACCTGTAGGGGGAGATAATATATTTAAAGCCATGAAGTCATTAGTGAAAAAAAAAAGAAAAGAAAAGCAGTTTTTCCTCCCCACTATCACCAAGTGCTTGCTCATAGGGGGTTGTCTGATTGTGTTATTGTGCCTTACAATATAAAGTGCCTCAAGGTGACTATTGTTCTGATTTTGAAGTATATAAATGAACCTAACCTGAACTATGAGGTTTTGACTATGCAACTCAACTCCATTCAGTCACAAACTGATAGCAGTGTGACTTCCTATAATCGCTGTTTTATCGCCGTCTTGGCGTTCCAAAGTTGCTTCAAAGACGACAACTGAATGCAAGTGGTCAGAGACATTTGTGCCATCTTCAAGGCAACCATTTCAAAGGCAATGAGATCAGACAATGAGTTTATTGTAAACAACTGCAATGCTTTAAATTGGTCTCTTGTCTTTCAGATCTTCCCGCCACCAATCGCAAGTAAAAATTAATCTGTTTTCACATCAAGACAATTTAAAATAATCTATCCACTGTGCATCAGGTATTACCGGTACCATAGTGACATCTTTTACCAGACTGAAAGATTGTTATGATCAGAATTTCTTAATGCACAAAAGTAGATTTTCACCTACACTGAATGACAGAAAGGTTGATTCAGAGTGAGATGGGATTGTGGGAAAATAATGTGTGCTTTGTGCACCCCCGTCTTCTTGTCCTAACTCATTTCACAGACACAATTTCACCACTTCCCACTCTTTCAAGGTGATATATACTAATGAATAGATAGAAAGATAAATAAATAACTCCCTCTTCTAATCATAAAACTGCATTGACCAAAAGCATTACATTTTAGAGTTGTAATTGCTTTTAGGGGGTTTTTAACCATTAAAAGGGCCTGGACAAGATATTTGTATATGCACACACACACACACACAAATAAGCAGCACATACACACACACAGATAGGTTGGCCTGGAGCAACATAATAATGCAAAGTGGAAAAACATGAGTCTGGCTGTTGAGCGTGAAAAAAGATGTCTTCAAATGAATAGAGTAAACCACGGCAAATGAAGAGATGCATCAAGGTGGAGGAGGATGACTGAGAGATGAATGGAAGAAAAAGGGTGAAACAGGGAGAGGCTGATTTGCGTAATCCCATCGTGGAAATTGACTTTTAAATGCAATATTCAATTTTCGCACTCCTGGAAGTGAGAGCGAGAGAGAGCCTGGCTTTTTTGGTTAATGATAATAACAAAATAATGTACTTGAGACATAAAAGCAAATAGAGAAATGAGAATGGGCGAGCTTTGGAAGGCAGAGACACATTTCTGCAGCGCGCAAACAAAGTGCGACAGCCTTTGCTAACAAGGCTGAGAGAATTAGTTCCACCTCGGCCTTTCAGGTTTTACAGTCAGAACACGAAAAATACTGAATTTCAATAAGAGTACAACAGTTACCACAGATATTCAGAAGGGATGATAGTCTAAGAATGGAACCAATATTGGTCTGTGTGGATTGCTGGCTGTTCACGGTTAAAGCTCTGAAAGGTGCGTAAATAAATCTATTCAAGGTGATGCAAAGGGCTGGGTAAAAAAATCCCAAACTCTCTTTGCGTGAGCTGAACAATAATCTCTTCTAAAACATATTCAGCTACTCAAAGTAAAACATAATCACTCTTAAATCACCAGTGTAACTTTCTAAACACCCAGTGAGCACTGATTACTGTTTAGATGGTGTGTGTGTGCAGCACAGTGTAATTCCTGCTGGTGGACAGTTATTATGTATAGGCCAGATAGCCCAGTTTGATAACCTAGTAACACTCGGAGTAATTGTTATGTGTCATATTTATTATTTTTTGTTAATGTTTATGGAAATAAATCCATCAAGAGTGTGTAATATCTTGATGAATGTAATAATAATGTGTATATGTTAAAGTGCCAAAGCTCAGATTAGCAGAACACAGGAGAGCAGAACACAACAGAAGAGAAAAAATCAACGGGACGTTTCTTGATACGTTTATTGGGCAATATTTTTTTTACCAGAACTTTGGCATTGATTATTAAAGTCTGGAACTCTACAAGACGGGCACAAAACCATTTTTTTCGAAAGCTTTTTTAAAATTGTTATTATGGGGGTTGAAACCATTTGCAGATAGACGTATGTTATCACGGGGTAACATGTGATCAGTTATACGTTTTCTCTACACACACTGGGGGGTAAAGTGGTTGGAGACCCATAACTATGACAAAAATTTGCAACAGACTTGCACTCTCATCGTCTCAGAAATGGTTGCTTTGAAGACAGAGACCAGGTCTTCAATTTCTCACAGCCAACTGTCATCTTTTAAGCAACTTTGAAGCATCAAAATGGCAATAAAATATTGATAAGATAAGATCAGTCTGCCATTGGGGTCACTGTAATTGTTGCAAGATATTTAACTGCAAAATGACATAAAATACCCAGAATGCAACCAGGTAGCAACCAGATGAGTTGAATCGCCTGTTGCAACGAGACGACTACGTCAATCTGTCAGTGATTATAAATTAGACAGCAAATACTTGCAAACCAACCTGAGAATTATTGTTAGGGAAAAGGTTGCCTGATACCAGATGATCTGTGCAAATAATCACTACAACTACTTGCAGTCAGTTGCCAAATGTGAGAATCGCTGGAGTAGCACCAATTTTTACACCCACAGTGTCCCTGTCTATTGTTACTCTTGTGTGACAGAGTCGTAAGAGTGTGGACTGAATAAAAAAAAGTTGAAAACAGTGAAAAAATATATGTATTTATAGGGTCAAAGTAATTTATCAATCGAATACTTTATTTAACACTCATTGTGCAATTAATGCCAGGCTAGAACAGCAACAGCATATTAAACAATAAAAACGATCAATACACTGCAGTCAAATCAATCAGGAGGGTAATGAGGTCTATTGTTTCTTTAGGGCTCAGAAATAGAAATACTTTATTTTTAATTCAACCTTCTGCCAATCCTGAAAGCCTCAACAACTAATATACGCATGCAGAGTGGAAATGTCACGTACCACATAGAAGATGGTGTGTTTTAGATTTCCACCATCACTAAAAAATTGAGTTTAATTCCATTTTATTTTTATAGCACCAAATGACAACAATAGTTACCTCACTGTGCTTTATATTGTAAGGTAACGACCCTACAGTAATACATTAATATTACTGTAAATATTAATAGAAGCAATAAACTAAAATATATGCGTTACAGAAACTTACATATTTTCTATATATTCGCTCAAATCTTTAGAAATTATCTGCTAATAAAAAATTGCAGCTTTTATACAGATCAACCTGTGCAAAGGTGCTAAAAAAACCCACAACGTATGAAAACAATTTTAGTGTCTGGTCAGGGCATCTATTCACTAGAGAGGCGATCTCAAGTGGATAATATTAACCTCTGGCTTTGTGCTCTCCGGGTCAATCACTGCAATGAGAGGGAAAAAGAAAAGAAGTAGCAGCAGCTTCTTATTTAGGTCTGTCAGATGGTGCATTTTACCGCCTGCTCGGGCCTGTGTGCAGACCTAAATGCAGTGTCACGAGACACAAAACTGGCTATGACTAAATTTAGAGGAGAAGATAATTCCACCAATAAATACCTGGTATCATCACTTTCCAGCGAATTTCAGGTGTCTCCAAGTATGGTTATTTTGAAGCTTTCAATATACTTGAAGGACTGCATGCTCTTTCATGTCCTGAGCAAATTCCACCACTTGCTAGGCTCACGAAAAATCCTTTCAAAACATAACAGAGTGAAACAAAAGTACATTATCATTAAGTTTAACACAAGCCAGCTTTCTTTGTTCCTTAAAACATGGTGTGTTAGGCTCTGTTTAAATAATGAGTTTCAGAGATCGACCGTGCCAAGGATAAATGCAGAAAACATTCCTGCTGTTTTCCTTATTAACTAATCATTTAGATTCAGTGTATAAAGTGGCCATCGGAGTCTCTGAAACAAAGTTTGCAGCACTATTACCTAAACGCCTCGGTGCCAAATATCCTGCCATGTTGAGAGAAAAACCTGCGCATAGCACAGAATTTATTTTCTAAAGAGAAACATTTGATTCAGTTCAGTTTTCATTCAGCTAAAAAATGTTTCATCATGCATTTATCCAACCCATGCCTCCAAGGGCATGTTGTCAATTCAGTCTTGAGATTAATGGATATCAAAGTATGATGCACAGGTGTGTTTTATACAGTCTCAAAGTTAATTAGACATTCTTGGAAATTAACCCGACAAAAAAGGGTGTATCTTTGTCCTTTTGAAGCAGACGTAATGGAATAGATGGCCCGCTGAAAGATGCTGCTGCAGCGCTAACACCTAAACACAGGTGTGCTTTTGGCACCGGCCTCTCACACACACACATATACACAAACGCATGCTCACAAACACACACATACTGGTCCCATAGCTCTAGTTCTAATCAGTGTGTTTATACAGAGTGTCAAGGAACCTAGGTAGCTCTGATAAAAAGCACCGAGCTAAATGAGGAATGCGAAGACAACTCGCCATGGCGTAGACCTCACCGTACTCCCTCGTAACTACACGCGCACACATACACACCCGTACGCGCACACGCTAACTCGCAGAGTTGTCTACGGCCGGTCACTGATGAGGACTGATAGAGTGAACGGAGATGAGGACAGAGGAGTCAAACAATGGAGTGAAATATGAAGACAAGAGGAAACAGAGAGCCAAAATAAGAGAGAAGGAAGCAGAGGGATGGAGCACAGGATGAAGATGACAGATATTAAAACAGCCAGAACACATGGAGAGAGCTTTCCCTTCCTGAGAGCTAATATACAGAGATTAGTGGGGGGTGGGGGGGGAAAGATGGGGGAGACACAAAAAAGAGACAAAAGAAAGTTAAAACTGCATAAAGATGGAAAATTCTTTAAACCCTAAACAAGTCTTATAAGTTAATATTACTCTCCATGTGATTCCCGCATGTTAAAAAGACATTTGATGCAAACAAACAAACAAAAATAAACTTCATCTGATTTAACTGAGTCCATTTATATACTACTACTGTAGTAAAATGTCTTTCGAGGCATCTGTGAAAATAAGGCCTCTTTCACTTCACTCCCAGCCAACAAATAAAGGTATAACTGATGTGCCACAAGCTGCCAGTTAGAGGTTGTTTTATGTCTCGTGGTGGTGGAATCTCTTTCACTGTTCTTACCAGTTGTATAAGCTTCGTAGGGGACGCGAGGAAAATTTGAGACAAGCTGAGAATGTTGGTTTTTTTGTCTGTCGTTGTGCTCACTGCACACTGCTACACTCATCCAGACGCCATGTACACACACTTTCAAATCCAGGCAGAAAAACACATACGCAACCCCGGCCCTCTTCCACTATGTGCACTATGTGTGTGTGTGTGTGTGTG
>NW_005187493.1:511301-520506 GCF_000239375.1 Pundamilia nyererei
AAAAGTAATCCCGTTACTTTACTGATTACTTATTTTCTAAAGTAATTAATTACTTAGTTACTTAGTTACTTTTTAAAAACACGATTTACAACCTGAAGAGGTGATAAAGCGATAGATCTTTCAGCCCAATTCTACTTTTTCTACATAATCCATCATACAAAATGTAATCAAATGGAAAAGTATCTTTTTAACTTGTTTTATCAGCTTTAATCTTTTAACTTTATGCATGAAGCAAAAATAAAATTATATGCACCATTCTCTGACTTGAATAAATTAGTTTAACATTTAAACCTATTTTCTGCACGTTCCAGCACATAAAATCAAATATTTTTTGTGTTTACACTCACTCTTTCAAATAGATGCAAGTAAAACACAGCAGAAAATAAATAAAATCAAAGACTCAGCGGTCCTTTTGCTCTGTTTTCACCTGTAAAGCAGGACTATGGTAGGCGGAGGTTTACCCTGGTGCAGGTGTGCCGCGGTCAGTTGAAGAATCCCCGAGTTTCTCTGTGAATTTCACATTACGTCGTTGCGCACTCGGTGCTTGTTTAGGGGTTTTTTCGCTGTAAAAAGAAGTTTTCTTCCCACGCACAACGGACACTAATGTTTTTGTCACTTTTTATGGAATCAAACTCAAAGTAAGGTCAGTACTTCCACGCTTTAAACGCTGCACGCTCATACTCTCTCCCACAATCGATATGTGATCCGTTGTTGATCTGCACACAGCTGTTGTCACGAACGGCGCACTCACTTATGTCACTGTCGTGAAACATTCTCGCAAAAAAATCACGGTTTTAGTAACGCAGTAACGCAGCGTTCCTACAGGAAAGTAACGGTAATCTAATTACCGTTTTTGCAATAGTAATCCCTTACTTTACTAGTTACTTGAAAAAAGTAATCAGATTACAGTAATGCCTTACTTGTACACACTGGTCACCATGTGGTGACCAAAGACGACTTCCAGTGACACGGGTGAAATAACCGCTTGTAATGTAACCCGGCAGGACCCAAGCTCTGAAGCAACCACCAACAGAAGTGAAGAATACCATTAACTGAAATATCACCTGGTAGGAAATACATTAGAAGGTTACCAAGGCAATCAAAGCCTGGAACATCCATGAGGAACTGGCTGTCAGCTGCATTTCCTCAATATTTTGATTATTTAGAGACCCAAAAAAACCCCTGTGACCTGTCCAGTATGTACCTTACATTTTGCCTATGGCAGCTTGAATAGGTTCCAGTCTAGCCCATAAGCCCCCATTGGATAAACGGAAGGAAATGGATGGTTGGATGGAAATCGATGAATGGATGAAGAAATTCTGCTAAACGTCTAGCAGAATATGACGTGATGACAGTTTATATCAAAAAGGTTAAGGGGCAGCTTTACTAAACCTGATGTTTTCTACAAGCCTCAGCCTGTCTTCACTACATAGAAGCAAACATCCGCTTGATTAGTTCCAGCTGTCAAATGAAGGGATAGCGAGGGGTGACCGGTAGCCACCCAAACAAAGAGTTATGCTTGATAGTAGCTACACTCATAATCATAGAACTGTGGTTACATACAGTAACCACACATTTTCTGGCAGAATGTTTTTGTTGGAATTATTTATCTACTTCCATGGCATCCACGCAGACACATTTCAGCTCACCAAGACCGCACTGAATTCCAGTTATCTTATAAACTTTATGCAAAAAATTATATATAAACCTAGAGTGACAATGTAACTATTGATCGGTAGATGAATGAGGAGCTGGCTAAATATGTTGAACTTTCTGAATTACTGCTAGAAACGCACAAGAGAGATTTTCATCAAAGGTCAGCTTACTCAGCTGTCAGGGTCAACTTGATAAATGGTATCATGAAAGAGAGCAGAGACTATGCACGGCCCTGTGTTGTCTCTGCAAAAAAAGAGGTTTGCAGGACAGGTCCCTCCTGCACAAACTGTATAGCAGTCACACTAGCTCTCTCAGTTCAGCAAATGTTTCATTCATCTCATTCATGTCAGGTGAAAACATGCAAATAATATGTGTTATTGACAAGCAACCTTCAATATTGCCTCAGCACAATTACATCTCACTGCAAACTGTTTCTACATGTAAACTGGGTTTTTAAAATACTTAGTGTCTGACTAGGACTGCTTAGGTTAAAGTGTTGTAGACATGGCATCATTTCTGTTTTGCATTAAATAAAGGTAATTAAAGACTGAAATCAAATGAGAGAGATGTTTAGGCAGAGCTGAACATGATTTTGAAAGAGCACTCATGAGTGTTTAGATGTTCAAAGATAAGTGGGGGGATTAAGTGCATGGTTGTGTTTATGAACACTGCATAATTCACTGGTAAATTGGATGCAGTTGCTGGATGTTTTGTGTGACACATTTGCTTGCTGATATTATTAACCAGTCATAAGAGTTATCTGAAAGTTTCCTAAAGCATGTAACATTCATTTATGAGGAGTGAAACCAGAAATGCAGGAAGCAATAAAAAAAAATGATAGTAAAACATACATGGATGAGTGGGAAAGAAGCAAATACAATATGTAGATACAGTAAAGCCGTGACAACAAATAGTGAATGGGTTGGCACCGCTTTCTAGAGGCTTCGCTAAGTTTGTTGTTTCTTTTGTTTTGCCCTTTTCTGTCTTCTCTTTATGTGCCAAACAATACCTTTATCTTTGTCTTTTATTTTATCACCTCTCATTGTTCGTGACCACAGTAGCATGGCAGTCAAGTTTGCTGCTGCGGCATGTTAAGAACAAAACACGGTTCATTCTCTAGTCTCTGTGGCACACCAGTCTTTCAACTGGATGGGACAACAGCGTGTGAAAGCACTGTTAATGAACAACAAGTAACAAAAGAGAGTGCTGTGGTTTTTACAAATCAGTAATCAAATGAGGCAAGGCATGAATTGAATGAAGCTTTCTTTTAAGGTGGTGTGCAGAGAGGAGAAGCTGGTAAATAGTGAGGCAAATACCAACTTAGCAATGTGTTTGTCACATATCAGGTTGTATTTAGTCAAGATATTTCTCTGAAAGACAAGAGGAGCTGTTTTGTTAACATTAGCACAAGTTGTACATGTCTTTGTTAGTTTAATATTCACATCACTGTGGTTCGTGACTGTTATTCTAGATATAATTAGCTTAAGACATTCACAAGTTGAACCCTTAAAAAAAGAATTATTCCCTGCTGCACTCTCCTCTCAAGTATTTTAACATCCCGCACCAAAAGTGCAACAGAAACTTCATTTAGCTGCACTAAATGAAACTGACATCAGATTTGTTAGCACTTTGAAAGAAACGTAAAATGGGATGTGCCCCTTCCCGTCAGCGTCTTTATGAGATGTGCTTATGATGCTTCGTAATGCCTTATGAGCCGCACTTCAGGCGAAGTGTCGCTACTTTGTTCTTTTCTCAGATGTGTCACGTTAATGAGAAGCGTCAGGTTCCATCAAGCAGAAGAGGACAGGTCCACATTACAGATGCATACATCACTGCTCTCATTTCAATGTAATAACACCTGTCAGGCCCGATGATGGGGGAGCAATGATGGCTTAGTCTCAGAGCAATACGCCCACGCTCTCATGCATGTTGTCACACATGTGCTGATACGCACATAAAATAATCAAATAAACAAAACACATGTTTTTGTTATTATTATTTAGAGGATCAAGGGAATGGCGAGCGTTTCGTGTTTAGGCGTATTCATCTGCCCGTCGCATATCATATTAGCTTTGAAAGCCTGAGTGTTGTCCAACTCCATTATGATCACATATTCAGTCTGTAACGGTGATTATATTTTGTATTGCTCTCTGAGTAAGCAGGGCAAGGGATAAACTACTGGTGTGGTACTGGCGACAGTTTTATAGTCACAAAATCCTAAAAAACAAAAGCAAGCTGTTGAGGACTCACCAGTGGGTTGCACCAATTAGATGGCATGGGTTTAACTTTAACTTCCAAACACTGTGTATTGAACAGTGTTTGGGGAAGTTTGTTTTGTGTTAAGGATTACACAGTGCTTCACAACTCTGCTCTTTATAATTTTCAGCAGCATCCATAGACTTTAACTATAATTGCAGTGCATTCCATAGTTTAGAGGCCACAGCCTCCTTTAGTCCCCTTTAGTTTTCACACGTCATCACATGGAAACAAGCCTAAATAAAATTCTGACATGCACGTCATTGTTGTACTGTCACATAAATGCTGGACTGATTGGCGACAGCTACACAAAATGTGCAACCCCTTTTTCTTTTTCAAATCAGGTTTTATTTGCACCAGTAGCGTTTATTAAGAGCCTAGCAAATGACACTGGCTGTGGGACTTTAGTTTTGCTAAGGTTTCGAACTGATACCTAAAAGACATATTTTTGATGACTGCAAACTAATTTGTTCAGCAGAGGGGCTTAATAAATATATGGTTGCAATCTGTATCAGCATATGATTGCCAACGAGCAGCTAATGTGTGGTCAAATGGAAAAATGCTAAACTTTTTTAGCAAAGTTTGAGAGAAATGTAAAAAAGTAATTGGCTTCTGCTTCATTTAAAGTTTTATTTTGATTGTTTGGCTTTGTTGCCAAAGTTCTTAATGGGCCTTTGGTAGACATGTCTCGCAGTGCTCTCACAGCGCACTCTTTTCGACTGAGTAATTAAAAATCTCAGAGTCATTCTTGTAGGATTTTTTAAATTAATTCAGGACAGCCCAGCTGTGGTATACCACCCAACCAATATGCTGCTTCCAAGTTCTGGAAGAGGACTGGAACTTTTAAGCAACAGTTGTACTTAAAAAGTAACATAGCAGGCAGGATCACTCTGTGAAAGACACAGTCCAGTTAGAATTGCTTTTTTAATGAGCATACCTTGGTTTGCTCTTTGGTGTGCTTTCCATCACTGGAAACATTTATTATACATGTGTTTTTTTTTTAACAAACAAGGAAAAGCAGTGATCTAAGACTCCAACAAGTAAACGGCAAGTTTAATAATGTGCACACATTTCAAGTGGTATTAGCTGTCCCCGCCATGTGTTTAAAAAATCGTCAAATCATCATATGCTTCATTATTAAACGATCAGATCTTGCTGCGGTAAGCTGAAATGAAGTAAATGGAATAAAAAAGAGTTGGTTTGCTAATGGACTTCGTACTGTGGCACATTGCTTCATAACAGTCATTCAATGCTTGATGCTGTCACGGGTTTTAAGCTTTTAAACAGGCTGTATGCACCAGGAAACAAAACCTCCTTCAGAAACATCAGAAACCAGTAAAATGTGTGCAGCACTCCCTAGAAGAGTGGTAATGCATGCACACTCACACCTCGCACACATAAGCAGAAGCATACAGCAGGAGCAGTAGAACAAGACATTACCATAAATTCATTAGAGTGGTTGGGCAGCATTTATAAACATGCAGAGATGTTGTTTACAATGTCTGACTGGATGGATTACATGTCCACACAGCCTAGTGTAGGAAATACTCCCAGTATACTCACTGTTTACACTGGAGGAGAGAGGGAAGAAAGAGAGAGAAAGGGGTTTGAGTACATCGCTCCACGAGGTCCCTGAGTGGCATGTTTTACAGAGCGAAATAAACATCCAATAAAATAAACACCCCCTCAGCTGTGCACCGCTGCACACTGCTGCCATGTTCTGCACTGAGACAGCACAAAGTGACCTTTGTGTGCATCTAAACGACATGTAGGTATACGTGCCTGGGTGTCCACAGGTGGGAGAGGAGAGTACATTCGAGTATAAAACCAAAATGTTTATTAATCCATAAAAAAACAGACAAAGAGTCTGTTAGTATTAATGCACTAATGTGGTGCAGAAATATAAAGGTAGACTGACTTTTATTAAATAAATGTATTGATTTTATTTAAAATAAATAAATGAGTTCACCGATGAATTGGTTTATCCAGGGGGCCTGGGGCCATTCTGTGTGGAGTTTGCACTTTCTCCCCGTGTCTCCGCATACTTTCTCCTAAAGACATGTATAGTATCTTTAGGACACTATAAGTG
This sequence comes from Pundamilia nyererei, assembly GCF_000239375.1. Classification (NCBI taxonomy): domain Eukaryota; kingdom Metazoa; phylum Chordata; class Actinopteri; order Cichliformes; family Cichlidae; genus Pundamilia; species Pundamilia nyererei. Next base: position 517,303 of record NW_005187493.1, read on the forward strand.
GTGATCCTAAACTGGCCGTAGATGTGAATGCGAGTGGTTGGCCATCTCTCTGTAGTAGCCCTGCGACAGATTAGTAACTGCTGATGCTGAGCTTTGCTCCTGGTAAGAGCAGGATTGAAGGTTATTACTGGTCTGATTCAGAAACTATAATGTGCCATTGTAACGCTTTTATGTGGATCAGAGAAATACTGCAAGCAGGTGTTGGTTCCACCTGCTGCTTCCAAAGTTTGTCCTAAACTCTGCAGTAAGCTAGTTTTCTTTTCTTTATGTGGCTGCTTTTTATATCTGAAATCTGAGTATGAATACAACGACACATACCGTGTGTACCATTATGCAAACACAAAACGCTGGAATAAATATCCCACAATGCAATGCAAAAAATGATGCCAATGAAAGACTGACAAAGGCAGCTCAGCTTTAACCAGTGACTCTTAGGTTTGAATGTAAGAAAAGTTTATAAAAGCAGTGTATCTGAGAAGATACTATACTTTATTTACACAAACGGATGCTGGGATTTAGTGCATATATTGAGCATATAGTACATAATATGGGATTTAGGACACATTGTGTGTCTATAGTAGAGCATGTGAGAAAGAGAGCACTTTACCTTTAAAGTTGTTTTGTATTTACTGACAGTTACTTGCTGTTGTGACATTGTTTGTTTAATTAAAGCTTTTCCACTTAATTATTGACTGAATTGCATTTAAGACTGCACAAATAGTATGGGACCTTTACAGATGATTTCTATTGATCTGTGATAGCTTTTTTGCTAAAAGTCACTAAAATAAAACAGTTTTTTATGAATTACTGTCTGCACTGGCCTTGCCCCTTGGTATGATAAACCATACGATAGCAAAGGGAGGCAGAATGGATTAGTAGAAAAAGTGATGAGAGTGTTGATGGAGCAAAAAAAAAAAAAAGACAAAGAGGAGATTTGTAGAAAAGAGGATGAATTTATTGCTCTTTAGAGAAGCGTATTTGGAGGAGACGCAAGGAGGAGGAAGGTGGTTGGGGTGGAGGAGAGGGAAATAAGACAGGTTGGACTATGAGAGCACACACAGACGCACTCTGTTTAATGTCTCGCTGACATTTCTGCTCTCCATCTCCTCCCCACCGACTCTCTCTCACCGAATGGGCAGAGAGGAAAAGCCAGAGGAAAGAGAGAGGAAAAAGAGGACAGATGAGAGTCTGGGAGGAGATTCAACACTCTGCCTGCACTTCACTCAAGGTCACAAGCCCCAGACAAAGTCAAGGGTCAGGGTTCACGGGAGGGCCAGCCAATCAGGAGGTGGGCAAGTCTGAGTGAGATCAGGTTTCTCTGCCCAGGAGTCCCCCTGATGGTTCTGTCCAGACGCGGGGCGACTCGCTGGATCATCTTGTGCTTCTCAGTCTTTTCCATTCTTTGCCTTTTTGTCTTTTTGATACTGCTGTTTGTCTTTGGACTTGATTCTTGTTAAGACATATGACAAAGACAATGCATTGTAATGTGAAAAAACAAATGTGTACAGGGCAGTCCAGGGGCTACCTTATGGTTGACTCCCCGAGTCCTTGAGTAAATTCCTTCTGGATTGCATCACTCCATTAACCCAAGCAGTCAGCGCTTCATGTATACGCATGTATGTGTGTGTATGTGCATCACTGAGGCTTTCATTCACTGACACTGCTCTGTGTCTGGTGCTCATTTCATTGCTTTAAACCAAACCATCTGTGTATTCAGTGGGTGGAATATTCTCCACACATATTGCTGCCTAAACACCTCCCATCCACTGACCCGGTGCTAAATGGCGGTGTCCATATCAACAGATGAAAGATGTTAGCTACCAGCTTCCATGCTGACCTCATATTAATATATTAACTGTCAGCTGCTTTGCTTTTGTGCACCGCTCAAATTCAAAATCTGCTTTTCAGCTGGCCTTGATATATCAAAAATGCACCAGAACTAACAAAAGTCATCCTCTCTGTCCTTTATTGCCCCTTTACCTGTTGATAGTGCATGTCCCCACTCTTAGTGTACTTCTGTTTAAACAGTCCCTCAGAGATCTGACTGAGGCAGCTGGCTAGAGTCGTGGAGTGCGGTGCAGTGAGCAGCAGGGACAACAGGCAGGTATGCGGACTCCTGGCCAGGCCTGAAAACACTTCACTAACCTGATCAGCACCAAGACAAATAGAGAGGTGATTGCTTCCCCGTGGCCCATCTGGCTTCTCTTAAGGGAACTGGATGGGGGTGAGGGGGGAATGGTGGCAGCCATGTGTGTGCACGTTCTCTTAAGACTGCCACTTTACATAGGGTATTTCAAACACACCACTGACTTGCCGACCAATTACAGCCAATCGGTGCTGTCGGTCTAACTGCTTTCAGCCGTCAATAAAAACATTTTGCTTGGGACAGCTTGAGCCTCTCTGGACTGAAGCCCGGCCCAAACAAACAGCTCACACGGAGTTCTGACTTTCCGAAACGGAAGCAGCAGAATTCTAGCACCGAGGAATAAAGTTCTGTGTAATTTAACAACGGAAATCAAGGGTAAGTTTAGTCCTGGAGAAGGAGGGGGGAGCAAGCTCAGCAAGTAGGTGTGGGTGGCTGAGTATTACAGAAGGGGATGTTTGAACCCTCTGTAGGCAAGTGGATTCCTTCAGTCATCACAGCAGAGAGAAGTGCAAGGGGACCTCCTCAGTTTTCAGGGCACAGACTGAAACTGAACTGATGAAGTGAAATGCTTCAACCTTAAAGCTATCGCTGGGTCAAAGTTGGAGCAAGACGCTCAGCTCCACAACTGCGTGATGTCCATATCCCCACCTCCTGGTCACCCAGAGAACAGCAGGCAGATAAACTCTTGAGGTCCTCGACAGTTCCACGGCATCAACTAAAACACGTTTATTCTAATAAAAGTCACTTTTTGTATCCGCTCAGCCATACATCTGCCTCTCACTTTCACTGTCTCTGTTCTCCATCTTCTTCTTTCTCTTTCTTTCTTTCAAAGCTAATAGTAAACAGAGATGCTGGGGGCTTGGAGCTGTCCAAACAGCAGGACAATAATAACTGTTTGTTGTCACCACGGATACATACTTTCATTACTGCCAACACACACCAGAGCATCTGGCTTCTGTTAACTGTAACCCAGCTTCTCACAAACATTTGATGTTGTGTGTGTGTGTGTGTGTGTGTGTGTGTGTGTGTGTGTGTGTGTGTGTGTGTGTGTGTGTGTG
>NW_005187493.1:520526-526403 GCF_000239375.1 Pundamilia nyererei
TGTGTGTGTGTGTGTGTGTGTGTGTGAGCGCGCAGTGGACACAGTTATCTCCAATTTAAATAGATTGCCAGACTCTCAAATCGTCATCCCCTTCAGTACACCCACACACACACTCAGGTTTCTGGATGATAATGAATGGACATATATTCTATATGAGAGTGGGGAACCCTAAAGTTGTTGCCACCTGCAAATTACACTGCAGCACTCAATGAGTTAATATTGTGTTCACTCCGCTCAGTTTGTGTGTCTGTGCAGGCACATGCATTTGCGCATGCGTGTGAGTGAGTTTGTGTATGCACACGCGTGTACAAGGGCTGAGGAATGCCCTTCCCGGTTAGAGAGTGGGGGCCCAAGCTGGGGGCTTTAGAGAGGAGCCCAGAGTGTGTGTGTCTGTGTGTGTGTGTTTGAGTTCAGTCAGAGCTTAGCAAGGGGCCCTGTGTTTTGTTCTGTTCCACATCAATGGGACGTCAAGCCGGGTTTGGGCCTGACAGCACCCGGATTAAAGGTTTTCTACCAGACACTCTCTACCCCTCCCCCGACACACACACACACACGCACGCGTGCGCACACACAAACACACAATGGGCTGAAAGAACACAGTCTTAACTCTTGGAGTACTAAATTGTAATTTGCAGGCAGCTACAGCCAGCAGGACAAGCCCTCCCATTAATGAGGAAAGGGGTTAAGAAATGTGTGTGTGTGTGTGTGTGTGTGTGTGTGTGTGTGTGTGTGTGTGTGTGTGTGTGTGTGTGTGTGTGTGTATTCTGCAACAACTGGGCATAAGGAAAACTAAAAACATCACTACACTAAAAAAACCAAAAGAGAACATATCTCCAGATTTAGCTTAGACTGTTAATAACCTCGTAGTTGACTTTGATCCAGAACCTCCTCGGCTATTCACAGTTTTCTTTAGGATGCCAAACAACTAAATTTGTCATTAATTAATTACAGTCATTAAGTCCTATCAAGAATATTTTATCATTTCTTTTTTTATTCATACAGAAACTGATGTTGGGGGAGGCAGGTGATGCCTTCACAGACCTTCAAATCAGTTAAAATATAGAAAAACTGCATAGAAGGAAACAGAAGGCAGGTGTACAAGGGAAAAAATGTAAGAATGATGCATGTAAGTACACACAGAGGCCAGGCCAACACAAGGACAAATTACAAAACTGGCACTGAAAAGAAAAGCAAATACAGCCCAACACTTTAAAGGCAGTGTTCCTGTTCTAGGTCTGGTCACCTTCATCAGTGGCTTTGCAAACAAACAGTCACTGAAGATACAATTTCAAAGACGAGGTGAGTAAATACACATGCACGCACACACACAGACACACGGATAAACTGCACACACATACACAAATGCGCGCACTCAATTTTGCACAAAATGAATCTATTCAGTGTCTGCCGAGGTCGTAGAGCAAACAATGATGCTTCAGCTATTCAGAGCTGTGATCATGAAGAATGCAACATCTCCACTTAAACATAGTAATATCCATTCTATTGAAATTAAAATTGAAAACTGAATGTAACATGCTGACACTGACCTGAAAGACAAGTTCATAAATTCATAATTTGTCAGATTTTTAAAGAAACAGTCTAAAGGTTCTTTTTCTCCTGCCTGAAAACCAATTAAATGCTATTTAGTTTTAGAAATAAAAATCATCAGAGGTTAAATGAAGGGGTTTTTGCTTCATTATGCTAATATCTATTTACATGTTAGATAGACACTGGATGTACTCATTTGGACACAAACTGGTATTTGGTGCAACTTTCTCAGCTCTGCTGGGGCGGTGAGATGGAGAGTCGAAAAAGAGGAGTAAAGACAAGCAAGGGTAAGAAGCTGTAGCTAGTGCTTTTTTTTTTTTGCCCCTCTGGCTTTGAACACCCAGCGGTTCATGCCTCCACCGGACATTCAGCTGACAATAAACACCTTTGATGCTGACTGCTGTTGGGCTGTAAAGTTCCTACTAAACCCCTACGGTCTGGGTGTTGGGGAACACATCCAAGCCGACCGCCTCAGATCCCCCATGACTTAATTAGTGCTCTCTGATTCTCCGCATTAGTTTACTGTATAGGAACAACTTTTATCCTTAACTGTAATCAGCTTGCCCAGAAGAATAGAACACAATAAGAAGCCTGTTTGAAGTTTTCTTTGTGTTATCTCTAGCACTTCAACAAAAGCCCAGTGCAGCTTGCCGAGAGTATAATCTTGGGCCAGTAGGCAGCCCAGTTGTTGAAAACCTGCACTGTTGCACATGCCACCTGCAGTTCCTTTTCCCCAGACTAAGCTTGGAAAAGCAATTGTTTTTATTATGCCTTAATCATAAAACGAGTGTTCTCAAGCTCAGGGGCTGATTAGTTCCTAAAGGATGTGTTTTTGTGGATAGGTAATCATAGCCCATCACACACACACACACACACACACACACACACACACACACATACAAAAATCGATTTTCTTAAATTATTTAAGAACTCAAGCAGCCTGCCTACCAGTCTCATGAAAGTTTCCTCCCCTGATTAAAGGAATTATTCCTAAAGTGAATAAATTCAGCCATTTATTACCATTTGCCCTCCTCGCCCACTGAAGAAAGATTTTTTTGTGTGTGATGAATTCTTGAGGTGTCATTAATATGCATAATCAAGCAAAGCTGGACATTAGTCTAGCCTTTTAGGTCTGCTATCAAGAGATGACCATGACAGACTGCAGCGCTATAATATAATATTATAAAATATTCTGCTCCCACTGATGATCAAGGTGACCGCTAATTTGATGGCAGTCCTCTTCATCTGTCCTAGCCAGTGCAATTATGACATTTGCTTGGAGTGTCTGAATGTAAAATTATTTATTCCATGTGAAAAGGGCAGTAACTCAGTCTTTTTACACTGACGACCTTTCTGAAAAATAAGCTAGTGGTTTTTGCGCAGACAGAAATCTCTCTTCTTCTTTTTTTTTATTACAGATTACACAACCTGTTAATGAGAAATCAGATTCTGTTTTGTTTTGGGGGGTTTGAATTAAGAATCTATGAGATTTGTCCTTTAGGTTCTTTTTTCCCTGCATCCTCCAAATACAATAACTCCAGCACCAGTGTGGCAAGTCAGCCAAAGTTAGTGATGGTGTCTTTATTCTAAAATGGTTCTTTTATCGGGCTGTCCCTCTACCCATGTGGGCTAATGATGGCCTCTATTTATGGTACAACTGCGCCATCTAGTGTCAAAAACCAAATTTTTATACTTTTCTTTTTAAGTAGACGTACAACACTGATGAGCAACTCCTTTATGGATTGTTTGGAGATGATAGCCTTTCTTAATGTTCTACAGTAAACACTGTCAATCAATGCAAGGAAGCAATTAGCTGTTCTTTTTGTACAGGAACCAGCAACAATCAAACAGTCTGTGGAAAACATGCAAAGATGTTTATACACCGATCAGGCTTAATATTAGGACCACCTGCCTAACACCTGGCTGGTTCACCCTATTGCTGCCAAAACAGCTCTGACCCATCAAGGCATGGACTCTGCTAGACAGCTGAAGGTGTCCTGTGGTGTCTGGCACAAAGATCTTAGCAGCAGATCCTTTAATTCCTATAAGTTGCTGTTCCTGTAAGTGGAGCCTGCATGGATCGGATTTGCTTGTCCAGCTCATCCCACAGATGCTCGATTGGATCGAGATGTGGGGAAACTGGAAGCCGAGTCAACAGCTCAAACTAATTGCTGTGTAGGCTACACATCCTATAGCATTAAAAAAAATATAAAACACAAAGAAATAAAGCAAAATGAAAACAAATAAGAACAAAAAAACGGTCCCTGTGAGCTAACATTTGACAACAGCGGGATGGAAAAACTAAACTTCCATTAAACAGAAAGAGTTCTTTGAGCTCAGATTGTCCCCAGTCTATGGGCAGCACACAGAGCATTGAGTCTTTTTGAGTATGATGCTAAAGGCTTGGCACACTAGTTTTGGGCAGTTTCTCACAATCTTCTTTGCAGAATCTCTTGAGCTCCATCCCGAATGATGAGGAACATCTGTGCACATCCGTTTTCAGATATGTCTACCACTCAAGTATGTTCACAGAGTGGGCCTGAAGCTGCTCCTTTGTTATTTTGGCTTAGTGTCCTGCTGGAAGATGAAGCATCACCTCAGTCTGAGGTCCAGAGAGATCTGGAGCAGGATATCTTCATGGATGTCTCTTTATGTTGCTGCATTCATTGTTGCCTCAATCCCAGTTCCTGCTGCCAGAAAACATCCCCACATCATGATGTTGTCACCACCATGCTTCACTGCAGGGATGATATTGGGCAGGTTATGAACAGTGCCTGGTTTCCTCCAGGCATGACACTTGGCATTCAGACCAAAGACTCTAATCTTTGTTTCATCAGTCCAAAGAATTTTGTTTCTCATGGTAGGAGAGTCCTTCAGGTGCCTTTTGGAAAACTGGTTTTACTGAGAAGTGACTACTCTGTCTGGCCACTCTGCCATACGGGCGTGATATGTTGTATATGTAGCAGTCAGGTTGGTCGGGCTGTCAGCTCCAGGAAGAGTCCTGGTGAGTTCTAATTTCTTCAGTTTATGGATGATGGAGGCCACTGCGTTCACTGGGACCTTCAGTGCAGTAGAAACTTTCCTGTACCCTTCCCTAGATCTGTGCCTTGATATAATTCCTTGGACTTCACAGCTTGGTTTATACTGTGACATGATCAGTCAGCCATGGGACCTTATATAAACAGGTGTGTGCCTTTCCAAATCATGTTCAATCAACTGGATTTACCACAGGTGGAGTTTTAGAAAAGTCTAGCAGATGATCAGTGGAAACAGATCAACTGAACACACCTGAACTAGCGTTTGAGTGTCCTGGCAACAGCAATGCTTTATTTCTGTATAATATAGCATGTACCCTGACTGATCTGTGACCATGCAGTCCCATACATAACAAACTGAGACACAGTTTTGTTTTGTTTTTTGATGCATTTACAAGAATTTCAAGCAAACTTTTTTCATTTAGTCACTACAGGGTTGTGTGTAGAATTTTGAGGTAAAAATGAATTTAATCCATCTTGAATCAGGCTGCAACGTGACAAAATGTGGAACAAATGAAGCACTGTGGATACTTTCTGTTTAATAGCAGCAATTTTAACCCTCACAGGTGCAATACGGTGGAGAAAACCCCGAGGATGTTAGTGTTAAAATGATGGAGCCGGTCATCCACAGACTCTGCTGTTATATTGGATATCATAGCAATGGCCTCCATAAATACAGTACTAGCGTGTTCATTGAAATGCCTCTTTTTGATAGTTTTCCGTCTGGCTCTGGTGACTGAGGTGATCAGCCCATCAAAGAAAACACAAAAATGATTAGACAGGGCGTCATTCACCACAACATTAATAAAAGTAATACTAAGGTCATCACCATGAAATTATCATAACTGAATCAAAAGTACGTTTTTACAAAAACCCGTCCACCAACGAAACCAAAAAAAAGTTTTCCCTGAAGGACACCTCCGGCACTCCAGGTTTGATTTACAGTCGTTGTCTTAAAGATCAAAGAGATGACACCACATGATTGTATTTTTCCTCAGATTACCAAAATGATGCAGGAACAAAAATCTTATAGGTTCTCCCACTAATTAATCTAATACTCTCAGATTTTAATACTTAAAATAGGTAATGTTTTAAAAGAAAAGAAAGAGAGAAAAAAGAATAACAAACAATAAAAGTGTGGTTTTAGTGTACTGCAAAAGAGGCCAGTCTGTACTCAAATAGAAATCATATGATGCCATTTATATTTACTTTTTTTTTTTTTTTTTCCCAAATGACATCAGAAACAGCAGTATGCGACATTACGTGATGGCAGAGCTTCAGTTCATCCTTTGTC
>NW_005187493.1:527394-542068 GCF_000239375.1 Pundamilia nyererei
CCCACCCTCATGCTCTCATGTGCACTCACTCCACACTCAACCAACGTGGAGATAGACATAAAGAGACGCTGTACACACAATCACACTCCCCAAGCGTACTCTACAAACCGGGTCTAGGTACCCTTGCCCCTGGAGGGGGGAATTGCACCCAGACCCAGGTGGTGTTGCCATTTATATTTACTGCCTGAAATGTCCACCATTGACAGCAGATCGTTTCTGTTGAAGTTTCTGTGGATGTTATTCCACCTTACATCCAACAGAGGGAGCCACTGTGCTCTGTTTGAGAATTGTCCACCGAATCACCAGGTATGTGCTATCATATGCTTGGACAACTAAATGCTGGAGGTGTGTGATTGTGACGAAGTAGCTGCAGACGACTGCGCTGCAGTCAGATTTCCTCTATTTTATTTATTGGTACAGGCAGTAAATAAAAACACATATCTTTATCTTTCTTATACGAATACTTAAAGTGTACCTATAGTAGGTTTACTAAATTAAGTTCTGGAGCGATCTAAAAAACAATCCTGATTTACCATCAAAAGAAAAAAAACAGATTTTGAACTGCAGTAATTATGATTGCTTTGTGGATTTGATTGAGCAACATGCTCTCTTTGTTCACCAGAGGCACTGAATATTTGAATGGAAGAAATTTTTCACAAGTCATAGCAGGAAGAACGGGACTAATTATGAAGATTAATTATGGCTTCACTTCCAAACTTTCTCAGAACTGTGGCTTACAGAGCATGAAAGCGATCGTTGCGCACAAACAGACATATTCAGCCCTGAAAACATGGCAGCGAACTCACGTTATAAGTAGCAAACCCATAGTTGGATACCACGGGGTTGCAAATGTCAGTTTTTTGCCACCACGAAACTCTCATTAAAGAAAGTTAGTTGGTATGAATGTGTTTGTTTTATCATCTGAAAGTTGTTCATGTGGGAGGAAAATTTTAGAATTAGGGCTATCTGGTGTTTCCAGAAGTGTTTTCAATATTGAACTTTAACTTTCCTAAATTGATATTAGGAAGATTTTTTGCACATTCATGAAAAATCACAATAAATCAAGATCAACACAGTGTCAACAGCAGTAAACCAAACCAACACTGTTAGACTTGCACTAGCCCGTTTTCCTGTAAACCTGGTTCTGCCTGATTAACCAGCTCAGCTGACACTTAGGCAAAGACAGAATATTGGATTTAATTTATCCACTATTTTTCTAAGAAATGAGACTACGCACTATTCATTTGCCCTGCTACACATTCATTCAGTCTTACAGATACCTGGAAGCTCTCCTGAAAAACTGGTCTCCCTTTGACTACTTTGTACTTCAAAAGTACAACAATGGTTTAGCAGATGGAGTCAAATTTAGATGCAACCTAACATTTGGACCTGTGGTGACATCTATGGTGGAGTTGTTTAAATTGCAGATAAGAATCGACAGCTTGAAACATTCTGCGAAGCAATGCAAGATAAACTCAAAGAAAGGGCAGACGCTGTGTGGGCATGGGCTGTAATGTATGCAGTTGCTACAAAAACATGTGAAAACAGGGCAAGGCACAAGAATCAGATATTTATATATTTTTTTTCTCTTTTTTTCACTACCTGAGTTGCCCAGTACTTGTCCCAACAGCAACAAAGAATGCTTCATATGAAGGCATGCAAAAACAAATTCCAAAACTTCAGGCAGACCGTTCCAGAAAAGAAGTGAGTCCCTCTGTGCTCTTGTGGAAGTTTACAGTTGCACACCCTGTACTACTAAAAACTGCAGACGAAAGGAGTTTTCCTTATTCCAGATATGCTCTCTTACTTGTATTCTTTCAAGGCAAATACTCTTTCTCTTTGTAGTTAAGATGTCTACTGGCATGCTTCTCCATCTTCTGGCGTAGTATCCCCATCACTGAAAAGAGCTCTCCTTACACTGTAAACTTTCCAAACAAAGGCTTTCTCCTTGACCTGTCTGTGGAGGAGATTTCACAGACTTCACAGGTAATAATAGGTGGAAAAAAATATTCTTTAGTTTCATGTTAGTTATGAATTTCATACCTTTGCACTGAGGTATAACATAAAACACAGCATTCAGATTTCGTATTGTGCTTGTTAAATAAAATAATTCACAGTCAAAACACAATTTGCTTTCCTCGTGATTATACAGGTTTTTGGGGGGTAAAAATATGCCATCGGTACAAGCGCGCTGACACCATCAAATGTATTCTAAGAATTAAGACTAAATCAACAAAGCAAATTATTAATTACAATAATTCGTTTTTAATTACTTTTTGTTACAAAATGATCAAATTTAGTTACAGGTGATATTTCTTTTCTCATTTTTATGCAGTATTCAAGGTGTCGTGTCAGGTTGCATCCATATCCACAGCATGTCTCCAAAGTAAACAGCCTGTAGCATATTAACCCTCCTGCTGTCTTGAAGATATCCTCCTTTAATAATTTAATATTTAATAATAATTTGGAATGACACCAACTTATCTTGCTCTTCGCTTTTTTTCTGTCATTCACTTTAAAGATGGGGAAGCGCTCTGTTATGCACACATGGTGATGAACTTTGTGATTTGTGCCCATAGTTAAATATTCATTTGACAAATTCATTATCATAATCATGATAATCATATCAGCTGTGTGGATTGAAGAGACTTGGGGGATAGTGTTTTGATGATTATGATGATGAACATAGAAGAACAAGTACAATATTCCACTTTATAAAATTAATTATATTACGCCTTTTTTTTCACTATTGCAAAAGTCTTTTTCTCTGGTTTTAATGTGCACCAGTGTTTTAAAGGGTAATTCAAGACGGGCTCGTACTAAATGATTTGTGAGTTTGTCAAAACATTCTGTAATAGAGCTCAAGTGAACAGACCATGAAATACCTTTTATATGATAAATTTATGAGATAAAAAGCGGGATTAAAAATTCTGGCTGAAGCAGCCGGGATAGCGTTGGGGTCTGTTGTCAGCAAATTAAAAATATGTGAAGAACTTGCAAGTCTTCCCTATAATTAAATGATACTCCAGGGATGCGGAGGATTTACGGAATATAAAACAGAGCAGAACGCTTTTTCTGGATCCTAACTGGGGTGTTCAGAGACATGGGATGGATTCCTGGCTCAATAAGATTAAAATGTGAAATGATAAAGCCAGTGGAGTCATCTGCTTAATTTGACAGAACAAATAAATAAGTAAAAGATGGGGTAAATAGCACAGTTGTTGCCGATTTGTCGGCTGCACATCCATTATGTGACTCTCCCTTTCCACCACATCCCAAAGGTGCTCAGTTGGATTGAAATCTGGACACTCTGGAGGCTGTTTGTGCAAAATGAACGCATTGTCATATTAAGAATCTAGTCTGAGATGATATGAGATTTGTGACGCTGCATGTTATCCTACAGAAAGAAGCAATCAGACGATTTGTACAAAAACAAAAGACATCATCAGCAATAATGCTCAGTTGGTGCCAAGTAGTCCAAAATACTCCAAAAACATATCCCCCACAGTGACTCTACCATCGGAATTTTGCAGCAGAAATCAAGACTCATTAGACCAGAGAATGTTTCGCCAGTCTTCTATTGTCCTATACTGGTGAGCACGTGGGATTTGTAGCTCATTTCCTGTTCTTAGCTGATGGAAGTGGCACCTGATGTGGTGTTCTGCTGCTGTAGCTATATCCTCTTCTGCATACCTCGGTTGTAACAACAGATCATTTGAGTTACTGTTGTCTAATATTCAGACAAGATCCCTGTGCCAACAACAGTCACTCCATATGCAAAGTCACTTGTATCACCTTTCTTTACTGATGCTCAGTTTGAACATGGTGCATTGAGTTGCTGTCTGTCTTGGCTAAACAGATGCTTGCATTTGCAGTTGAGCAGTATCTCTAATAAAGTGTCCACTTGTTATATACTCAAAAAAACTGACAACAAAAAAAAAGTTTGGGGCAAATGAGAAACTTTGGAAAAAAAAAAAAAAAACTTTATTAATTTAACAAGCATACAAAACAACAAATCATTTTCTTCAAACTATCAATGCAGTTTCAGTGCAATTCCAAAATATACATTTTCAGCAGGGCATGTTAATCAAAGTTATTCACATCCAGACACAGCCATTTAAATAGTTCTTCTGATTATCATTTGACAATTGTCCTAGCCAGAGGAAGCTCACGAGTAATACCTTCTTGAGGTAAAACTGCACACATTCAGTCTTTAAATGTACAAAACAAAGCACTACACAATTAAATATTAAATACAGAAACAGAAACATAAGTACTACAGCACAAAACAAAACAAGCAGTTGTAAACAAATTTTGTAAACAAAAAAACCCCCAAAGTAAGTATGTGGTGATAGATATTTGGTTTGTGGATATAATAAATACCTAGCTGATGCACTGTATGGTATCCACACAGACAGTATTTGGTGTGAAAGTGTGACAGACTGTCAGTTATAATTTTTAAAAGGTGATAGATGTGGAAAATACAGAAAAAGTTTCCTCGTTTATGGGTGTATTTCCACAACTAAAGGCTATAGCATAGACAAACAGAGGCCAGTTAAACATTTAAAAAAGCTGCTTCCTTTCTTCTCCTCTTCCTTCACCTAAAAAGTGGGACATTCAACATTTGCTCATTTTTTTCCTTTTTTAAAATAATGTTCACCGGCAACACAGGAAGTTGTCAATCACCCACAGAAACATTGTTACTTTAAGACAGGATCATAGTATTAGCAGGGCACAGCAGTGAAACAATAACAAGAGCTTAAGGATGGCACTGTGAAAAAGAGGCTTTGAGTTGAGTCTGTTGTGAATGGAGGATTTTGTAGCTTGCTGAGTAAATGGCCTGGTCACTCAGTGATGACAGGTTAATATACAGCAACAGCCCAGAGGTTACAGTTTAACAGAGGTTCATTTCAGTAAGGCTAAAATATTCAATTTTGGGAGCTTTGTAGCACTGGTTTAAGCATCATTTCAAACAGCTCACAAAAAAAAAGTCAAAGGCTTTTCTATAAATCAGGCGCCACATGAAGTAATTATCTTTCTAGACTAGGAGGCAACCTGTAAGTTAAACACTGATATGTCCCATGATTCTTTGGAGTTCACTTTTTCCATCTCCTCAGTTGCTACAGGTATGCTGCTACATAAAAAGTGAACAGTTGTGCAACAGAAACAGAGCTACGACACTCGCATTCATTTGAGCTCATGTTTTCACGATCTTGCTTCATGATCGGCATCCTTTTTTTAAATTGTCACAAATGTAAGCATTTGTTTATATTGAGCTATTTATTGTTTGAGCTCTGGGTGAATACTCCACAGGCTTGTGTGAAAGCACAACCCATTCATAGGTTAGTAAGTTAGTAAGGAACACTGCTACAGTCAGACTCGGCTGGGTGTTAAACACTTAAATGCTGCTATCACAAGTGCAGCAAACACTATGTCAGCATCTCAAAATCCACCAATGACAGAAGAGCAGATTGTAAGGTAACCTAAATTAAATATGCCCTTTACGACCAAGGAACATAAATAGATACATCACTCTGTAATTGTGCTATTTCTTCAATATGAGGGATTCAAAAAGAACTCAAAGTTTCAGTTAGCGCCTTTTCATTAATTTGACAGCATCTGAGCATGTTAAGCTTTGTGCCTGAGCACCCCGATAACTTTTAAGCAAAAGTCGTGACAGTAATTTTTCCGGGTAGAAAAAATTTGTGTCACATTCGACATGGCGTAAATCTGAATGCATGCCTCTGCTGCATCTGTGCGAGTTGAGTATCTCACGAGTTGATCCCAATAAGACAGAAAAGCTTTTTTCTTTACGCGTCAATAGCTGCTGCCAATAATTCGACATATCACTCAAAATATTACAAACACACGTTTGTCTCTTTGTCAGTCCCCTTAGTATATCTTAATAAAACCTCGAGGAACATGAACGTAAAAGTCACCCATGTCTGAAGAACAGAATGCTGTCACTTTAACATTTTAATGTCCCATATCTGAAAAGGCCTCCAGAGATTAAAAGATTACCGTTAATAGAAGTTTTACTTATTACAGCACATTCAACATAAAGATAAGTGCTATTAAAAAAAAAGGATATAGGTAAATTTCAGACCTCCTACCCAGAAAAATCTGATGGTGTTAATGGTGTGAAAAAGCAAAGCATTCACTGGTATGTACCATTAATTAATCACACCACACCCAACTTTTCATAAGGCTGATCAAAACAATGAGCTCTGAAAAGCAGAACACACTAGATTATGGAGTGTAGCTGTCTGTTATTTTCAATTTAATTCAGCTGCATGTTTTGTTTTTGTTAAAATAATAGCACACAAATGTACAAAAATGAGAGAAAGACTGAAAAGAATGTGTGAATGTGCGTGTCTGTGCTTTTAACAGTGAAAAGTGATCAGGAAAGGCATGGTCACAGGTTAAAGGGTAATTAAAACACTCAATTACGAGCACCAAAAGCTTCCCCTGTACCGCTCTCTTTGGGTTTAAACCTTCCAGTATTTACAGCCACACCCCAAATCACTAATGTCAAGGCAGGTGTTCTCTGCCAGCTTATAGTGGGAAAACACCTGCTGTGACACCACTTTTTTTTTCCAGGTAGGGTCATAAGTGAACAATGGTTTAATCTTTCAGCCCACACAGAGTAGTACAGCAGGATTGCTGGTCCCATGTAACTGGGTGTTCATTTACCCTTTTGGTTCCTCTTCTTTTGTCTCATCCCAGCATGGATTATACACTTTTTTTTCTTTTTTTAAAATCTCCACCTCTCAAAAGCTGGCACTCCAGGTCTCTCACATTGTCCATATCCCACTCTACCTAATACACTCCTCCTCTGATGGGCTTTCTGATTCTTCATTCTCGCTGTCATCTAGCTCGGGAAGATCTCCCCAAAGGAGCAGATTAAGGCCTGCAGACACATGTGAAGGGGACTTATGAAGTCTTATGTACACATCTCATGGACTATGCAATTGCATAGCATTTCAGTTTTATCAAAGGTGAGTTTATACTGACCTGTTGAATCCAGTCTGTTGAGAGTAGAAACAGCATCGCTATTGAACATCCAGAAGTGGCCGTTGTTACAGGAGAGCAGGCAGGGTTTGCAGGGGGCTACAACGTGATAGCCCACAACATTTCCACTAAAAGAGGGAGGGAGCGAGGATAAAGAAGAAACGTGAGTCAGCTATTTGCTGGGGGCACTTCTGAAAAGTGCCAACACTACTAGTGAGTTTCCATTATCTAACACATGTTTGTGTTTGCCCTGCGTACAATAACAAAAGCCCATGAACACAAATGAAACTCTATAAAGGTTCACTGTTTACTGTACTGTGCTGTAAATATGATTTAAAATTAATATGTGCAGACATAACTGGCAATGGCTTTAATATTTATTTAACTGACATTTTTAAGTAAAAACAAGTATTTTCCAGTATCATTTGATCACTTGTGCTAAAGTGTATACAAGTGATATTGTGCTAAAGTGTATAAATTGTAATGTTGCTTTTCAAGCACTACCTAATGTTTAGTATAGCAACGGGCTCAAAAATAAAATAATCAGCATATAAACTTACAGTGGACAGGCCCAACAATTTGTACAGATATGTGTACATATGCAACTACCTGTTTGTTGTCCTTCTTATGAATATCAACAGATTATGTTTCCAAAGTAAACACTGCAAAGACGAAAAGGAATAATATAATATAATATAATATATACCATTTGAGACATGCGATGTCTCTCAGTTTGCATTTACAGCTTTCAGTGGAGTAGCAGCTGGCCACAAAGTCAACAGTTCTGCGGGGAGGGTTCGTGCAAGGAGACACAAACACACCCATTAAAGGACAAAAAAAAAAAAAAACACACACTTAATTTATATTGTCATACAACAAACCCTATTAATTATAACGGCAGCTTGGCCAGAGCATTGTGTATCTCCTCCAATCGGTTAAGCAGACAGACATCACTTTGCCACAGTTTTGCCACTTGCCTTGGAAACCGACATAAACAAAAACTAGCAGCACTACTAAGAAAATTAGCTCTTACCTATTGGGAGGTATGTCAGTGGAAAACAGCTCGACCTCGGTGTCTGCAAGAAGCACTGCCTTCATGCCTCTCGTGCAGAGCAGGCTGTCACAAAATATGCAGTTCACCTGGGTCACACACTTGTTTTTAAAATTAGCGTTTGAAGTAGACATTGTTGTTTTGCTAAATGCGGACTTCGCCCTTTTTTTCACGTTCTTTCTGCCTCCGGACAGCAAACGCAGAAAGGGAAAAAAGAACCAGACACTGAGAATTCTCACTAACCGTTCACTTCGGTTTAATAAAGCTGTAAATTAACTTTGCAAGCGTCAACGCTAGCTCCAATGCCCTTGTGCAAACGTTAGCCTTTCCTAACGATATAACGGAAGGCAGCTAACGTTAGCTTGTGAAACGAACATACGAAGGGATATATATATATATATATTCTCGCGAAACCCGCTCTATATGTATAAAACAAGCTGTACTGTTAATTAATCCACGATATCGATGAACAACTGGCCTGTTTTCACGGCTTACTGGGCATCCATTCATGTACTTAACAGCTAACTAAATAGCTGTCAGCTTTGTTTACAACTTCCTGGTATTTAACGGGACTTCCTTAAACTATCTTTAAAAGACCCTATACGCTATTTTGATTGGATGTACACTTTATAGTAACCAACGCTATTGGTCAAATTCATTACGGATTCTGAATGCGATTGGGTAAAAATTCAACTTGACGAACCCTGATTCAAAATTCTGAAAAAAGCTGATTGGTGGACTTGAATGTCGTTCACGTGTGACCGTTTGACCAATCGTGGTGGAGTGGTAGGTATGAGGCGGGGTCGTAGTTTAGCCAGTGTAAAAGAAAAAGAAAGTTGACGTAGTAATAGGCTGAAGATGGAATGCATTTTAATATATGTATACAGGTATTCTGTTCTTATAAAAGCTGAATTTATGAAGGAATGTATGTATGTATTCACAACTAGCGTGTTACAGTTTAAGGGTTAGAATTTATATGCATTTACGCTAATGTTCATAGCTAAATAAAGCACGAGGCTCTCTTCAGCCACATTTGCAGTGACCTGCTCCTAAATAGGTGTTCCTCTACCAACACATTTAAACTAAGCTCACCTAGGCAAATAAATACCCGTCGGTCCTGCAGCATGCAAGCTAAAGGCTTGCTGTAGCAGATGTAGTTGTATGTACTCGTGAATGTGTGCATCCATGCCTGTCCTGCGCACTGGGGGCTGACCAGCAGCCAGCCCCTCCATCTCTCCACTTGGTTTCCTCTTTCGCACTTCAGGAGGTGGGTGGTGGAAGAGAGGGTAGCACTTTAGTTTAGACAAGCATACGGGCAGCAGTGAGATCGAGATTCGCTCGGGGCAAGTAACAAAAGAAAAAAACTTTCCAAAGTGCTGAGTAAGAAGTTAATCGGGTTTTTTTTCGTAAAGGGAATGACTCTCCTTTCTCATGAAGCTGTTGGCACCATTACTCTTGAGGAGGCGGTGAGGCGCGGCGTCGGGAAGGAGCACACAGCAGCAGCAGCGCCAAACTCACAATGCGCCCTGAGTGAGCAGAGGCAGGGAGACAATACTTATCCACGGGAACACTGAAGAGCTGTAAATATCTCATTTTGGCTGTTTTGTTTCTTTTTTCCTTTTTTGAAAAACCGGCTCCAGATTGACAATCCTTCCATCTACGGCTGATTTGTTGAATTATTAAGAGAAATTTGACTTTACTGCGAGGACAAGTGGTTGATCTCCAAACTCAGCCATGACGTCTCCAGCGAAATTCCGAAAGGACAAGGAGATCGTGGCCGAATATGAGACTCAAGTTAAAGGTAAAACTTTTCAAAGCCCCTCAGATGTTTTCATGCAGCACAACCCGGAGAGATTTAGCGTCAAATCTGTGCTTACTTTACTGCGTGCTGTGTTTGATCTGACTTGGCGTAATGCATCCCATTTTTTCTGTTACCCTCACCTCTCCTATCCTACCAGGCGTAAAGGACAGACTTGCCTTTGCATTTCACCAACCATTCGAGAAGGTTGTCATTGTGCAGACGTGGCGGATCACTTTTTGTGTGTATAAATAATGGCAATCATAAATGGTACATGATGATCAGCGTGCCCCCAAGCGTGTGATCGCTCTCCTTTAAGGCAACGCGCCGATGGCCAACAAAAGGCGAAAGGAAACGCTCACAAATTAGGTGTCGTCCAGATGTGGTCTCACCGCGGCCTCCTATCAAAGCATACGTTAAGGTGATGTGTGTATGTTTGCGTAGAGGACCCACGGGGCTGAGGTTTCGACACTGTACAAGGCAGGGCGTTTTCTTTCCCCTTCTGTCTCCTGCGTGTCTGTGCTGCTGCTGTGCACCGGCACCGCTCGCTCATGCGTTAAACGCAGACTGCAATTAAATGATCGATTTGTGCCCTGGCTTGTTCATCGATCGCAGTTCATCGGTGCAGCTTCTGCCGGTGATCAAGGACACGAGAGGGCTGGGAGAGTAGATTGTAACTGCTAGGAAGGATCGTTTGAGTTGTTAACTAGTCGCTAGCTGATTGTTGTGTTTGTTGATTTTTTTCCCTGTCATCAGGCAGTCACACTGGATCCAGCACCCACTGTCACTCTGAGTGACAGTGGGTGCTTATCAGATCTTGGGGGGTGAGGGGTTGTGTGGTATGTACTTGAGGCTGGAGAGGGAAGGAACAGGCTCAGAGGTACCAGGAAGGGGAGTGGGTGTTACAGCATGTTTGCACTGTTACTGCAGTGCCAGATGACTAGATAAGATGGGCCACTGCTTGGCTTATCCCCCAACACCACCACCACGACTGCTTGATTCTTATTTCCATTTCGAAGAGAAGACACCAGCCCACTTCACGCCCTCGCCTCTTTACTGGCACCTCTCAGCACTCCTCTTCTGCCGAAGAAATTCCCCATGGCGTTCTTTGACAAAGCTTGATAGTCAGTAAGGAACAAAATACTTTTGAAGTGTTATCGGAGATCACAAGGTTGTTAAACTGGAATTACTGGTGTCAATGTACATATGAGTGGCAAACACAAGGAAGAGCGCTCGTCGAGTGTCTCAGTGAGGTGTGGAGCAACGGAAAGCAGACAAAACACACCTTTGATGTCCCCGTTGGCATAGATTTAACAAGTTTATGGAACCTCAGGTCATTGAAGCTAGTCATCCATAAGCTGTTGTTTATTTGAGCAGTTGAACTGAGGTTTATTTTAGACCTCTCAAACCTTTCCTTTCAATATTCTTTATTTTATTTTTCTGACACTAAATCTGCAACAAATCCTGGCAGAGGTTTGATTTGGCGATGCACTAAAACAGGTATTTCTGGCATCTGAACAAAACACCAGAGTAATTCAGGGTAACCTGGCTCACAGTTAACCATTTCTTCCTTCTTTGCTTCATTTGAAAACTTTGGCTGGCACCACAGTGGCATTAGCGCCGTTGTCTCTGTGTCCTTTTAGACCGCTGTTTATGCCCAGCGGCACGTGTAAAGACTTTCTGTCTGTGCTGTTTTGTGGGCACTGTCTGCTGGGTTTGTCAGACTGCGGACTTAATGTTTGCCCATCGACCCTCTGCATTGATTCCTCCTGTCACTTACCTCACTGCTCCCCATCCTATCTAGAAGGAACTGATTATAGGGTAAATCTGTGCATCCTCATATCTATTTGAGGGGTGTGTGTGTGTAGAGATGCATCGAGATGCTGTCTCTTCTGTGACATTCCCAACAGCATGCCTTCACTACAGCCTGTCATTACCCTGTGCGCTGCTGCTAAAGACTCTCTTGTAGAAAGCATCAGGCAGCTCTCACTCTTTTTCTCTCTGTGTTTGCTAACGCGTGTCTGTCTTGTTTCCCAAATCTTCGCTAGATCCGCTCTACAAATTTCAGTCCTGCTAGCCAAGAAGGGCTCATGCGTACCTGCATGACTCTGCTATTATCAGGCAGAAGGGATAGACTTTACATGTCGCAGCCATGCACTGCAGCATCATGGGGAAAATGGATTTAAATCCTCCCCAGATGACATTCATGAAGCGCTGCAGCAAGAGAGGGAGAGGCATGAATGCTCACGCTCTCACTGATGAGTGTGCTTGACAGTGTTTGTCAAGCACACGGTGAATGGATTTCTGCTGATTATTCTGGCTTATTAGCTACTATAAATTTGTGTTTGTGGCCTGTGGTTTATTGTTTCTACAGACTGGTCACACTTCTGCAGTATTGTCATACATACATACACTGATCATCTGTGCCATCATACTGTGTTCTAGCACAGTTGTTACTTGGTGGAAATAGAGATGGTATCCACGTGTTATGTAGTTTTAGTATTCCATGCAACATTAGGCAGTATTGGGCAGAAAAAGATGAAAAATCATCAAAAGCTCTGGTGAGATTTTGAGATTATTTGTCCCCTTTATATGGCTCAGTGTTTTAAAGCTTAAAATACACGCAGTAACTGGTGACTGTTTGACTTTTACAGATGGAAAATACTTGTATTTGACATTATGATTTGTAATGCTCTGTATTCTTTTGATTACCAAAAAATGATGTTGTGACTCGATACCACAGGCACGGCGATGTCAGTGGACGTGGTCACCTCATCTGTTGACAGGGTACCTGGATAAGGTTTTAAATGCACACCGGCGCTCGAATGCTGTCATCTCTTTGTCTTTGTTATTTCACACAGACAGAGTCCCGATATTCTAATATTGGATTCTGGCTGATGAAAGGAATTTTCCTACTTGGTTTGGAAGAGGGTGTGTGTGTGTATATAAGTGCCTGAAGAGAGGCACACACACACACAGACAGACAGATGTGCTGAGAAGTAAAAGACAGACAGAAAGAGAATCAGGAATGGAGAAAGAGGAAGAGAAAATACGACATATTTGCAGAGGGATAGAGAGGTTATGACTTCAGAGTATTGAGTTTTTTGGGAACCAAATAAAAAAAGCTGTGACTATTCACCAGCACTTTAAGTAGATCTTTCTATTGTAATTTTAAAAATCCACACGCGTTTGCAGGCAGGTAAACAAGGGTTAGGGTGAAAGCCTGTAAATGTGTGTCGACCAAACACTAGAGAGCAACTTCCTATATTCCAGTGGCAGCCTTTAATATCAGGAGCAAGAAATATTTTAGTGGAAAATTAAGGTGTGCCGAGTCTTTTAACAGATGTTTCATTTTTCAAATGCGTTTTGGCTCAGCCCTTAAGCAGCTGTCGGTGTTTTACACATCTGGGAATGTTAATAACTATCTGCCTTTGTTGCCACTGATCAATTTTGATTGGCCGTGGTGTTTTTGTGGTTTGCTGAAAAAAAAATACAAAAAGGGTACGAGTGGCCATTCAATTTGACGTCGAACTGAATAACTGTTGCTGAGTTTTAGAGTAAATACTGAGAGACCCATTTAAAGAAACAGTATCCTTACTTTACTTACTTTTCCTAGCAGGCTAATAAGCTCAGTCATCTCTGCAAGTGTGATGTGCGTCTGTCTATGTGTACATATAAACTGCGTGTTTACGGTTGCCAGAGAAACATATGATTTAGGATAAATGGCTGCTTTCACTAGCACACAATAGGAAAGGTGGTGTCACAGCAAGAGGTTTTGTCTGCATGACTGTGGCTCTCTGTCTCTGTTTTATGTGAGGTTCTGTGCTTGGCCTGTATTTCTCTTTGCGACTCCATTGTTGTTGAGTGATGTTTATTTGAAGAGAAGGTGCAGGGACAGTGTGGAGATCTCTGTTTTGTCTTTATCCACGTTAAGGGGCAGAAGGAAAAGTGAAACGACACTTGAAACACTGACCCACTTTTGCAATGGCTTTCATATCAAATGGCTATGAACCAGGAATCAGGGTTAAGCTCTTAACTACTGCTTACTGACCAGTCAAGTTTAGTTGAAGGTCTTATAAACCATAGTAAGACACTGTAGGCCTTTTGGCGAATGTCTCCACCTTTTGGCTGTACTGCAGGAACATCAGGTCTAGACTCTTAAATGGTATGAACTTGCTGGGAAGCCAACATTTCAAACATTTAATTGTTCTATATGTCACATTTATTTTGTGGCATGGCAAGTGGAAAATGGAGAGTTCCAAGTTCTTTAGGCTACTGGACTTTATAAAAGATAGTTAAAGCCTACTTATGGCTTTAAATAATGTTTTCTTCCTCATATCTGTTATTTCAGTTGATAAACTGAGTCTGAAATAGTTATTATGTGTTACAAGAACATGTCTAGGTGTCATATCAGTTTAACAGTAAACAAAATTATAACCTGTTGCTTAATGCCAGGGAAGTGATAGCAATAATCTATTAACTCAGTCTGTGGTTTTTGGTGCTGTTTTCCTCATATTTGTTTAGGATTATAGTTTGCTCTTCTTTTGGCTCCTCATTCCTAGATTCTGAAAACCTGGGTTTACTCATTGACCTTATAACCAGTGTCATTTGACCATTTGGCGTGACTGTAGTTAAGTTTAGTTAAGTCAGATGATGAAAAGATATCCTGGTTGTAGAGCTGGGCGATATGAGATTTTTTCATATCACGATATGTTTTTTTCATTTCAGGCGATAACGATATCTATCACGATATAAGCCAAATAACTATATTTGTAAGATTTAAATGTGCCGTTGCTCACAAGTAAAATGTGAAA
>NW_005187493.1:544175-560165 GCF_000239375.1 Pundamilia nyererei
CAGTGCGCAGTAGCAGTCGTCTTGTGCCATGTCAGCGGCCGACATAACATGGCTGAAAAATCGCATTGATTTTCTGTTCCCGTTTGCTTGTCTGCTTCCCCATTCTTCACTATTCAGTATGACAATTTACTGTGAGGCTCCTGCGGCACCTGAGAGAAAACACACAGCATTAAATTGACTAACTCTGTAAGTGCTGATCTGGCCTCCTTCAGTGCAGACACACACAAATGTAAACACAGATCACTAGTAAGTGAGTGTTTTGTTGCGATGTGGACCGAGATGTCTCACTGACGACGCAGTCGATTGCTGAGAGATAAAAGAGAAATGTCTGTTTCTTACCTGGTGCAGTAGCAGATCTAAGATGTGACAGCTCATCAGAGAGATGATGACATGTACGGTGCTTTAAAGTGAATGATAAACACAAGAAATAAAATAGCTGTTAGAGGGGCCAAGTGGGTAAGGACAGAGGTCATCTAGTCATCTAGATGACTGCTGTTAACTACTGCCAGATGTTCCAGATGCAAGGATTGGGTAACAGATGTTGTGTTTGCCCTGGTTGGCTACTCCCGACAGTTTGGCTGATACCCCTATACAAGGCCAACAGTGCTGAGGCATGCTGTGATTGGCTGAAATCTTCCCTCCCTCTTTTCAGGTGCCTCTGCTTTTTTTTATTTGAAGAGCTGCTTGTGTGTGTGTGCGTGTGCATGTGTGTTTGCACATGTGTGTTTGGGTGCACCTGTTTGTCTGGTCAATATGTTGCCTCGTTTGTGACATTTTGAAACATGTGGAAGCTATTTGTTCATGCAGAACACACACACACACACACACACACACACACACAGATGAAGCCTTGCAGACTTTGTTGTTACCTGCTGTAGATTTTGTTTTTGCATAATTTCAACTGTAGCATTCCACCCAGACAGTTGGTTTTTGTAAGCTGATGAAGCTGAACAGTGTTGTGTTGGAGAAGTTACTACTTGCCTATGTTTGTGCGTGTGCAGGCAATACGTTTCAAATCCATTTTTTAATATTGATCTGCTTTGTTTTTTTTATTGCTGTATCATATATTTCCAAGAAACTCAACAGATAAACTTTCTGTAGATAAAATAACCAGATGGAAGCGCTCGATTGTGGCTGATACTGAAATTACTAGATATGCAATCGGTGTCGAATCATACTTCATTACAAACCAGTAAATCTGTCTTTTTTAAACCAGAGATATGGAGTAGATGGTTACCTTAGAATAAAACAGCTGGCATGTATTAGTTGCAATAAAAGATTTCCGCAAATATCTACTTCCTCTTTTCTACAGATGTGCTGCTGGTAGTGGTGCCTAAGCTGGAATAAGTTCCTAACATCTCTTTAAAAAACAAAACACAGTCACAAAAAGACATATTTAAACACAACTATTTCATGATGAGCTTATTTGTACAGACCTGAAACGGTGCAACATCGCATAACCATTCCTCTGTAAACAATCTAACCCCTGAGGTATGATAGCAATGAAAAAGCTACAGGTACAATTCCACTTTGCAAAGCAAGAAAAGTTATATATCTTATCATTTGTCTTTTTTGTTTAATTTTATAAAAGCAAAATAAAAAACAAGCCTCAGATAAGCAAGCTTTTCCTAACGAGAATGCCCAGGAAGGACCTTGATGAAGGAGATTCAGTAAACAGGAGCCAGAACAACATTTCATTTTGTAATTATTTTTCAACCAGGCTGCAACATCTTGACATCCAAACAATGATTACTGTGGGTCAGAATGTTTGCTTGTGTACACGCTCTGAAGCAAAAGGCTCTTTTCAGTATTTATCAGTTTGCTAAAGGTTTTTTTTTTTTTTAATTTGCTCTCCATCCACCCATCTGTCCATTTTCTTTCACTCAACCAATTCAAGGTCATGTAGAGGCTGCAACCTTTGCCACCTGTCATAGGGCAAAAGGCAGGGTATACCCTGGCCTTTTTGCAGGGTTTTTTTGTCTCTAAATAATCAAAATCTAGAGGAAAAAGGCGAGACATGTTCCCCAGAGCCCAAGTTAATCCAAGTAATAGTTCATTTTTGCATAAAAGACCAAAATCGAGTCAAACCAAGTTCTTGATTACAGATGTTTGTAGAATCACATCAGCCAGTGTGAATGTGCATGTTACCCAAGCACCTTTGAGGTATTGACCTCTGTTTGGGTGCCTCTTTGCAGGTTTACTTTCTTTATCTGCCACACATAGCACCAGCAGAGCAGTCAATAACAGCCCCCCCAACACACACACCTTTTTTTCCAAATTGTACTTCCAGTTTTCACAAGTTTCACAAGACCACTGTGAAAACTACCAGTCCCAAAGGCAAATGTTTACCCCCCCTTTAAATTATTTTGCTCTCCTTGCTCTTTCTCATGATGTTTGTCAGCAGTGATGAAATGTGATGCACACACATTTTCAACACACCTCCTATGGCAGCTTAAACCTATAATCATCACTTTATGATTACAGCACACGGACTGTGCGTGCATGAGCCTCACTACCGGACACTGACTCGCAACCAGCTGAGAGAGAGAGAGAGAGAGAGGATGTGTGTGTGTGTGTGTGTGTGAGAACATCTTTAAGAACAGAGGGATCTATATAAAGCTGAGCACGCAAAAGACAAAGCCCGCTCATATCCTCTATAAAACAATCGATTGGGGGGGGGAAGACATCCAGCTGTAAATAAATAGGGGGGAGGCAGAAAGAAAGGAGAGAAAACACAACAGTAGGTTGGATAACACTCCCAAGGGATGCTAGAGGAAACAGGTTGTGTTTGAACAGCTCTCATACTGACCAGAGAGCAGGAGAAGAAAAAAGCAAGGGTTCTAACCGTGGAGGGGGGAAAAAGGAGCAGGGCTGGGAAGAAGGAGAATTAGGTGAAAGAAGAGGAGGAGGGATCTGCATGAGGGCTGAATAGCAAAGGATTGTGAAGAAAAAAAGTGAAGAAACCCCACTAGACTGTAAGATCCATCTGCTTACCTCAATAAGCGTGTGTGTCTAGTATGCACACTTATTAGCCTTTTCACTCCCCATCTCCATATCTCTTGCCTCTCCTTCCCCCTCCATCAGCAGCTTTTCTCAGCACGTAGGCAGAGTTGGTTGCTAGGGTTACTGAATTGCCCCCATTTTTCTAGGTTTGTGAGGAGCTGAGGGAAAATGTGAAAGAATAATGTAGATTTGCCTAGCCTGTAGGTTCTGGTTAATCAGGTTACTCCTATACACATACACACACCCTGGTTCCATTCTGAACCTTCAGACCTCAGTCCTTTCAGGGGTTTTTTTCTCTTGCTTTGCATCCTTGTGCTTTGTGTTTTCTCTCATCTGCTGCCTTTATTCCCTCTTTTCATTGCTCTCTTTCTGCACGGTGTTACTGCTGTTTCCTCATCTCCCTCTGGCTCCCTCTTCACATCAGTTTTTTTTAAGCGGGGAAATTATTAAAGCCTGAGGTTGTGTTTTAAACCTGCATTAAGATCAAACACTGTAAATCGGTAGTAGTAGTAATAGGGGGTGGATGAGTTTTACAGGTACCAAGGAGAGAATTTCAGTATTGTGACAAGTGTCTGTGTGTTGGAACAGAGCAATCGCGGCACTTTGGCACTCGCCATTCGGGTTCACACCTCTCCTAATGCTGTTTTAATGAAGCCATTCATCACCCTTTCTCTCTGAAACTCCACACACGGACACGCTGATGCCCACACAAACATACACACACAGCCTCTTCCTCTCTCTTTTCTTCGGTATAACCGAGTGTGAGAACACAGAGTTCTTCCCCCTGCTATGTGAACCTGTTCTATTTTAGTTTTTCCCAGCGTCAGAGCTCCTCCGATGGAGATTAGTCCCCTCTTGTAGGCTTGTTTAAAGTGCTGATTCCTAGCTTTGGTTTAAATCTACTCTTGTGTGGGAATACTGTCGTTTTCTTTCCCACAGTCAATACATAACTTTTGCTGGCATCATGATAAAAAAAAATGTTTAGGGGGTAGGTTGCTGCTCTGAAGAGGGAGCATCCCCTGCTCTCTGATCCTTAGAACACAAAAAGCCAGCCCTCACATTTAGGCCCCTTGCCCCACACTCAGACCATATGCACCACCTCTACAGACAAACACTCGCTTTACTTAAACAGTGTTTTGGCTGAATGGCTCGCATTTTGAGTTAGCTGGTTTTTAGGAGCAGGAAATAGATGTGTCAATTAAACTCTGCCTTAAACTTTTATTGCATCATTGCGCGCAACTCATTACAGCGGGCTCTGCTTTGCCGGTAAGGAAACATGGCTGCATGTGAGTAGGAAGCAACCACAAAGGCTAAAGGCTCATTTGCTTTTTCTGCATGACACAGCGGGGGTCGATCTCTCCCACAGTCATCCGACCAATCTGGGAATGTAGCTCTGGTGCCCTCCGGGTTTGGTTAACATGTGTGACGTTTCTATAGCGAAACACTGTATGAGCAAAAAATACTGGAGTCTTAATCTTTGAATTCAGGTGTTTTCAGTCCCAATGACACAGGTGTGTAAAAGCGCCCAGACATGCTGTCTGACTTTACACACAATTGTGAAAGAATGGGCTGTTGCAAAGAGTTCGTTGAATTGGAGCGTTGTTCTGTAATAGGATGCCACTATTGCAACAAGTCACTTCATGAAATTTCCTTCCTCCAGCTGTAAGTGGTGTTACTGCAAAGTGGAAGAGTTCAGGAACCCGTGTATCCCGGGCAAACAAATGTAAACCTTTGACCAGTCAAGTTTTTGAATGTGGTCCAGCGTGGTTCAAACACACCTTCTAGGATGTGCATTGTTTAATCACTCTCCAGCCTTATTTCAGGTACACTCGTGGGGGTGTGGTTGTATTAACACCTCTGATTGCTTACCTTGCAGAATGCATCTATATATTTGTGTTAGTAAGACGTGTCGGTGCTGGTGCCAGGCCTGGAGTGGATGACCCACCCTAAAATGTGGTTTACCTTGAGTACACGTTGTCCTACAGCTGTCAGAGGCTAGAGGCAGAAGCACATATACCATACCTAAGGTCTGATATTTATCTGAATGCAGGAGCTGTAGCTGACTGTCACAGAGCATGGCCAGGGGGCAATACTCTGTGTGTACCTGTAAGAAGAGCTTGCTTATAGGTGCTCTTCACGTGTTTAAGTGTGGCTGGCTGTGGGCTGTGGAGTACAGTTGATACAGACAATAATTGCATACACTGATTTGCCATTTGTATTGTTGACTTATGCAACCAGATGCCATTTAACACAAATGCCCTGCAATCATTTGACTGTGTAGCCACAGTCAGTTTTTCATCGATTCTGTGGTAGACGTATGTTTGTTCAGGCTGGAGTTAGATGCTTTGCATGACGGGGCTTGGGGGAAATGCAGCGTGTTTTGATGTATGGCTATGGGATTTGTTGAAAAACAATTTGTGAACCATTATTTTTTCCAAAACTGATTGTAGTTCATTTCTCACTCTTGTCAGACTAGATGTTATTTATATTTTAGGGCTGCTTTTTTCCCTTTGTAAGTGGTTTAAACAGGGTGTTTTGAAGAATTCCGCATCATACAGTCAGGCGTGTTTTGAAGCTGCAGTGATGCAACTGCAAATTATTAGCCAGAAGAAAAATATCTGGGCCTGGGTCTAATTTAAAGAAAAATAGAAGAACAAACCCCCCAAAACATGCACATAAGTTAAAGCTAGTGACTTTGCCCTATTTTTGTTTATTAAAGGAGAAGTATCCCCTCATGAAGAAAGTTGGAAGCAGCAGAATAATGAGTTAAAGTTTAAAGTGTAGGCGAGAACATGACTTGGATATTTTTAGGGGAAGCAATGACTGTCATATTGTCATTAAACAAGCATCGTAGGTGGTTAAAGTATGATGTGGTGACCCCTTCAGTATGCGCTGCTGTATTCCTCTGTTGAGGCCTGTGATTGATAGTGAAGACTTTTTTGCTGGCATCGCTCTTCTTGTGCACCAGGCTCATAGTAGTGTGTAAAGACCATGTGCTGGCCTATCACCGTGGGATACCTCTCTCAGATTACCGCCTTCACCCATCCCCTGACCCTCCCACTGCTGCTTCCTCCCCCTTCACATTCCGACTCAGCCCATGTGCTTCAAACAGAGTGGAAACGGGAACATCCCACCCCTCATACGTGTGCACACACTCATTCCTATTGTGCAGTGGCGCATGCAGGACAGGGGCTGGAGTGGGTCTCCATATAACTTTCCATACAGATAATATACCGTGTGTACTATAATAGAAGTTGTTTTTCACATGTATTACAGCCCTGAACTTGTCTAGACAGCACCTGGTGAAGTTGTACTTGGGAATGCAAACATCTGAATCAATCAGGCTGGATGTTATTGGTCTGCACTGACAGCTCTCTAGTACAAAGAGTGCATCGTGTCCGATTGAGCCCACGTGGGAGTAGAGCTGGTAACTGTCCTGAGAACTCACAGTGTTCACAGGTGTCATGCGTCCTGCCTCCTGACTAAATCCAAATGGAAGCAGTGAGGATCCAGAATACATGTAGAAGCTCTTGTGTTCTACATCTGAGAGATAATGCCTGGACCTGATTCTCTCGAGGTCTGTGATAATGGTTTATGTCTAAGAGACAGAAGTAGGGAGTCAGCCTCTGCTTGGATCTGTGCAAAACTGAAAATTGAGACCAGGAGGTTTAAAAAAAGCTATCCAAAAACCCAAACAAAAAATTCAGTAATGAAAAGCCCTGAAATTCTGGATGACAGAGATTTTGCCAAAGAAAACCTAAAGGCGGGGGGAAGATGAAGGATGTCCTTCAGCACAGAGAACCTTCCCATCAATCACTTCAGCACATTTGTGGCATAGCTGTTTGACACAAGCATGTTCTTGTGACCTCTATCCCTTTTCTCTTCTTCTTTTTCCCTCAGTAACTTGCTTCACCCACATCTCTTTGTTTTCTTTCTGTCTGAGGGCAGTGTTGCGTGGTAAAGGTTGCTGTCCATAACACATATCTACACAGGCATTCTCTGTAATGTAAAGGCTGAAGTGGGAGGCAGGCAAGTGACTCAGTGTGAGTGGGGCTCTTGTCATGTGTCGTTGGTATTCCCTCTAAAGAATGCAGAGGAGAGTTTCCCAGCCTGGAATGGTGGATTCCTTCTTGCTGAGTCTGAGTATGAATGTGGACCAAGAGGAGTCATTATGGTCGCGTCGCTTTGCACATTTATTGTACCGTTAGCTTTATCTTTTCTTTTTTTAAAGATCCTGTCGATAAATTGTGGCATCCCAGAAAGTTTTATGCAGACAGATGTGCATTAGGACTTAAGTGCTGGTTAATTTGGCAATAACTTTTAATAACCTACGTTCAAGAGTTCACTTGAAAATGTGCCACCTAGATTGGCTATTTTGAGTATCCAAACCAACAACAAGTCACAACTGTTACAAGTATTGTATTATACAACCCCAACTGCAAAACAAAAGTTGGGATGTAATGTAAAATGTAATTTAAAAACACATTTCCAATGATTTGCAAATCTCTTAAACCTGTATTTTATTCATAAGAGAACAAATAAAACATATCTGACGTCTAAACTGAGACATTTTACTATTCAATGAGAAATATGAGCTCAGTGTAAGAGTTTAAAAAAAGAGCGTCTTTGAGGCAGAAACATGGGCAGACATTCAGAAATCTGTAAAACTGTATCCTTAAAATTGTGGCATAACTTCACAATAATGGTCCTAAGTGTAAAACTGCAAAGACTTTGAATGTGTCATTATCTACAGTACATATTCTCATCAAAAGATAGAACATGAAGAAATCTCTGTGCAAATGGCAAGGCTAAAAATCAAAATCAGACGAATGTGATCTTCGAGCTCTCAGGCTGCACTGCATTAAAAACAGGCGTGAGTGATTGTATCATAGAAATCACTGGAAGACCTCTAAATGGATCTAGTTCATGCAGCCCTGTGTGGCCACTTTCCCATCTGGAAGGGCATTGTCAATGCTGAAAGACTTCTACTGGTTTTAGAGCAACGTACGCTCCCATCCAGGGAAGAGCTTGCATATTTCAGCAAGGTAAACTCGACAGTGTTTCTCACCGTCTGTTCCTGATGCTGTACTTTTTAAAGACAGCTGAGAGTTATGTTAAATATACAAAAACTGTAGTTAATGAGCCATGACAGGCAACAGCATGTGGAAATCCAGTAAAACCAAGGAATAACAGGCGGGTACAATTTTTTTTGTGCGGTAAAGCCGCTATTGTATCACCACACAGCACGTTGACACTTACCACCCATTGTTCAGTGCCTTTGTTACCGAAAACAGCCAGGAAGCCTTACAGTATGTGTGAGTCAGGTCCCTGGCTGTATCCCTCTCCATTGTGTCCTGCTTTGCTGGTGATGACAATGATAGCCACTGTCCTCTGATTGAAATACATCGTCAACATAGCTTACATAGCTACATGGTCCATATGCACGCAGTGCAGCTGGCCTCAGCGCAGCTTCTACAGCAGCGAGGCCATTTTGAATTCATGAATTATTTAGTTGTTTCTTGTGCAAGAGGGAGAATGTGTCTGATTTCTAAAAAGGAGGGGGGGTGGAGGGCCTGTGATTCTCTCTTTCTCTCTCTTTTTTTCTTTTTTTGTGAAGGAGTAAGAAAAAGGGAGCTCTCCTCTGTAGTGAGTGAGGGAGGAGTGTGTGCCTGGTATCTGGGAGCTGAAGAGCCAGAACAGCAGGACTCCGTTAGATCAAACAGGCTTCCACTGCGGATAAGAAAGAGGACCTGGCAGGGAGACAGAAAAAACATGAGCAGGGAAGGGATAAAGCAAAGTAAGAAGACTGCTCTTTGTAGTATTTCAAGCTAATGAGAACTGCCAAATAATAAACGGTCCTAATGAGCATCTTATTTGCTTTGTGTACCTTGTGGCTTACTCCTAATACTCTGTCTGAGTCTGCTATTGCAAGTTTAGAACAGGTGTTGACCACATTCCTACCTCTGTTCTGCTGCAACCCTTGACCTTTTTGTTTTCCTGACAGCCACAGACTGTCCCTGGGGATCTGCTCCCATCTCTGGAGCCCATCCGGTTGTCAAGCATTAACGTCATGGTATCTTTTCCAGGTGACTCTACGTATATGAGCAGGCATGTTTATGGTACACTGGGAGATTACACTGAAAGTGCTCCTTCTTCTCATCCTTTAACTCATAGTCATCATCAATAATTCAGCTACACTTGCAGGACACAGCTCTGTGTTTTTGGTCTTAACCTTCCCTGTAGGTTCCCCTGCATTTATCTATGGCTTTTTAGACTATTACTGTCCACCCTTTTGTTTCTTTCCATCCCCTCTCCCATTCTACTCAGTTTTGTCTTTAGAGTCTTGCTGTCAAGTTTACACCAAAGCTCTCAAATCTCTCACTCTTACTTATATTAGTATCTTATTTTCCCTTCTTCTCTCCCATGGTTTTCTTTTGCTTTTGTTGTGTTTAAAAAAGAAAAAGAAAATGTCAGGGATTTTATTCCACCCCCTCCCTTCTTTCCCACCTCTGGGCTTTTCTTTTCTTTTCTTTTCTTAAAAATCTTGTCAAGGCAGTTTTTTGGGGGCCGGAGAAAAGTCTGTTAAGGGGAGCTAAGAGGAAAGGGTGTGGCCACCCACACTGCGGTACTCTATTGTGTTGCAGTGATTCCACCATGTCCTCTCTCTGATAAACACACATGACATCACGCACAAAATTGAACACACACTCAGTGCAGAGCCACTGACCTCGTGTTCCACTCTCCACTCACTCAAGAGGTATATTCTCTCTTGGTATCAGGGCTGTCCATTCCTGAGCACAGATAGCTTTGTTTTCTGTCATGTGTTTGAAACTCACTAGATAGCAGACTTCCAAAGTGTCAAAGGGCAGAAAGCATGAGAAAGTTGACCAGTCGCATTTAACCACAGGGCCGAAAACAACTGGCAGTTTAATCAAAAAATCTGACACTTCCAGAAGTTTATCTCGTCACTGTCTCTCCTCCTCGGGGAAGTCACCGCTCGGGGTCAGCTACCGAGAGGCGATCCTCTGCTCAGCGTCTTGCTTATGCACATTTCAGTGGACGTTTACTTGCTTTTATTGAGGATTCAACACAGACATGAAGTTTAATCATTAAGGCTGTCTTCACACTAATAGCAAGTGTGTGGGTTGGGACATGTTACTGAAGGTACTGAGGGAAAACAGAACTTGGAAGTCCAGTTTTAATCATGCATCCATGAATGTGAAGCCTCATGAGAAGGGACAACACTGCTCAGCAGGTTCTACTTATTTTGACCAGCAGTCCTCATATGTATCAAAGTAGATATAATTTTCTCCTTTGTCTTTTTGGACCTGTAAGTTAGAATAGTCCATAATAATATGTGTAAGAGCTTTCAATCCACAGCCTGTCCAGATGGGTAGGTGAAGACTAGCAGACCAGCAACACAACTGGCTCAAGACCTAGCGTAGC
Organism: Pundamilia nyererei; assembly: GCF_000239375.1. NCBI lineage: Eukaryota > Metazoa > Chordata > Actinopteri > Cichliformes > Cichlidae > Pundamilia > Pundamilia nyererei. The sequence goes on from NW_005187493.1 coordinate 554,625, forward strand.
AAATTAAGCAAATACAACTAACACAAAGGCTACAGAGACTCATGTTTGTACAATCCCAGAATATTGCATTTGGTCAGTGATCCTAGTTATAGGTCAAGTGCTTATTGGTTAAAAGGATCAAAACATGAACCACAGTCTACATCACACAGAAATCTACAGAAATCTGCCACTGTGACAGCAAACTACAAGTAGACATGAAGACTTGGACGATAAATGGTTTTTAACCCTGTATCAAGTCTGTGTGATTGATTACTATTAGCATTGAGTGGATGTCATTCCTATATGGGAGCACCAGTGTCTCGGTTTATTTAGGTATCTGACTACAAAGAGTGAAGGATTATGGGTACCAGACGTGCTTTGTGCAGACCGAGTACCAAATAGCCTGATGGGGGTGATGCTCTGTGTGTGAGAGTTCACCACCTGTGGGGACAAGTGCAAAAAATACATCAAGGAACAAAGTAAAAGCATGAGAAGGGCAGACGGTGGGTTTAATGAATACTTTTAATTGATTCTTTTTTCAAATAGTCAATTTTTTTAAAAGTGAAGTAGACTGTTCATCCAGCACGTCTGACTGTGCTGATGTTCTGACATTGAATTAGAGGGTGATATTTGAGATGCTGATTGGAGGTGTTATGAGTATGTGTGAGTAAGTAAAAATAACAGTGTTTTTGTGTGTTTGAGGAGCACAGAGGTTGTGACACGGTGTATTAGCATATCCTCGGGCTTACCCTGCAGTGGCTTATAAACACATCCTCCAGGTATCATTTCTCTCAGACTTTATCTGAGAGAATTCTGACAGGTGAGTTATTTCTGAACCGTGTTTTCTTTTTTCTTTTTTTTTCTAGGTTTTACTTCAGAGGTACAGTGAAGATTAGCTTAAGGCTTACCTGAGTGTACAGTGAAAACATGCAGCCTGTAACACTAGCCTATACAATGTCTTTGTCCTGAGAGTGAAACGGTATCGGAAGAATCAGGTCTGGAAATTGCCTGAAGTTGCACTTTCTTACTTTATTCACTCAGCAACAGAAAAGAGCTTAAGTTACTGAACTTTAACTGACCCTAATTTGCTCTGCTGCAGGGAGGTTCATTTTTTTTTTTTAGATCTTTATTTGGTAAACCCCCAATCACGAATCTGCCATGTGCAAGAATGTCCTGCTAGGTGTGCAAAAGTCTGCTTTAGTTTGATGCATTTGTGTATGAAAGGATGCTGTATCTTCATTATGAAGAAGTTCAAATGACAACCTGTCCTGTGCTTTTAATGACATTTGGCCAGCTGCAGACTGTTACAGAATATCAAACTTAGAAGGTGTGAAAATAAATTATTTTTATACTGCTGGCCAGGCCAGGAAGTTCTTGCATGGTCTCTTGGTTTTTTTTCTGGTTTTGCATCAGCATACTGCATTAGCATCTCTGTACCTCAAATCCTAAAAATATATGTATAGAGTTCTAACAAGCTTGAGAAGTATTTAATATGATCACCTTTATTCTTCAACACAGCTTGAAATCTCTTAGGCAGCTTTCTTGTTGTTTCTTTAAGTATTTTAAGTAGGGTTCAGGAATAATTATCCAGACTTGTTGAAGGACATTCAAAGCTCGTGTTTGGATGTTGGCTGCCTTTTGTTCTGTTCTCTGTCGAGATGATCCCACACTGCGGGGAGGCCAGTCCATGACTGATAGTGTTGCATTGGGTGGTTTTTTTACTAGGTATGTTTTTAGGTATGTTGGTAGTGTGTTTTTTCGATCACTGGTATGCTGAAAAATGAAGCTGTTGCCAATCAGATGCTTTCCAGATGTGTTGCATGCTGGATCAGAATTTGACCATATATCTGTGTTTATAATTATGAGTTTTAATTTAACACAATTCATTTTAAGAGCCCCAGCACTGCTGGCTGAAATGGACCCCCAACAGTGACGGGGGCTTTCAGATACTGTTCCTCTGCTGTAGATTCGTGTTTTAAGGTCAGCTGCTTTTTCAGTTTCTTCTTTGGTTTTTGTGTTGTTTTGTTTCTCAGGGCAAATTGCACAGCATGCTAAAATGCTAAAAGCTCAGACTATTTTATGCCTCTCAGACTGCTCTCAGACATATTTCTGCTAAAAGAGTGTGAACTAAAGGTGTACATTTGTGGCAGCCTGCTAGTAGCAAATGGCTAAAGATACAATTTAAAATTGGTTCTGCGCTGCGTTGTCTGTTATGTGTGGGTACAACACTGGTTCATCGCTTAATTTAGATGATTTTTTTTATGCTTAATGGTTCACAGGTCAATGTTGAGTTGCTGAACTCACGAAAGAGAAACCTTCCTTTAAAAATGGTGAGGACTGGACTGAAGTATTGTGCAAGACCGCTTTTAAAAAGTTACAAGAAAATCTGGCTCCATGGACACAAAATATAAAAAATGAGACTTAGACTTTTTTATTGTCACTGTGCAGTTTCTTGCACAGCGAAATTGAGGGCTGACTCAGGACTTTTGCACAGTACTGCTTGCAGTCTATGATTATTGTAATCTTGTTTCACTCTCATAGCACTCTCCTAAGCCTGCTGAAATGAATAACCTGACTTCTGTGTTTTCTGTAATCTCATTTGCTGCTTTCCTTGGTAGGTCAAGAAGCCCAAAATATTCATTAAAGGGCTCAGCGCTAATGGAAGAGGGAAAAATGAACAGACAGAGTGTGGACAACTGAACAATGACCTAGCCCCCTTTTACAAAAGTATCTGTTTTCATGACATGGGTACTTGGATACACCAAATCTGATAACCCATGATCGGAGCCTCATGGGTCAGTATGTGCGCTTGTGACTCTTCCTGCCCTCCTTCAGTCACTGCCTCAAATAGCTGATTTTGTCTTCAGGACACTGTGATTCCATCGCACTTGAAGCAGTAACGTTCAGTAAAAATGTATTTAAATACTGTAAAAAAGTGCATTTATTGGCCGTCTGTGAGAAGTCTCTTTTGTAACCCTTCGTTGATGATTGGATAATCCAAACCAGTTGATGCTGCAAGCATCTCATTATGTCTGCACATGAAATAATTATGTTTAAAAAAAAAAAGGGGTGTAAATGTGATAGATGGAAGCCAAGTGTCTAAAATGAAAGCTGGATAATTGCTTTCCCCCAAGTTACCCATCCTAATCGCAGACGTAGGACTGTTGTTGTACATTGATTGCTTGGGGTGTAAGAAAAAGTTGTCCTCACTGTCTACTCTCTCGGTCCGCCCCAAGGAAGAAGAGTAACTGTTTTTTGTTTTTTATCGTGAAAATCAGTGGAAAGCCAGTTAAAGCCCGAACAGTGCTGCAGGGGAAAAGAAGAAGAGGAGAAACAAAAAAAAATCCCCTGTGAAGTTTTTGTGCCGTTACACAGAACTGCGTGTGGTGGTTTGTTGTGCTGAGGTGTGGAGTTGTTGTCTTTGCTGGTAGCCTCCTCTTGGAGCATGGCCCAGTTTCTATCGCTCTCTCTCGCTACTCCCAGTCCCTCTGCAGCAGTTAGACTCATGTCTGATTTCCATAATGTGTAAAAATTGCATGCATGCACACTTGCACACAGCAGAGAAATGACCATTGCACTAGTGGGTTGGAGAGATGCGTAGAGGTAGAGGCAGAAAGGCAGGTGACCGCATTAGCTGCACTGCAGTCTAATTGTGACATACGCTGGTTCCATCCACACAGAGGATGTTTTAATAATACGCGTGTACATATATGTTCTAAATACTTCTATCCCCCAACCAGTGATTACTTTCCTTATCCGTTATTGTTTTAATCGGTAAAATGTGAAGAAAATAGTAGTAAAAACATCACTACATTTTTCCTAGAGTGTCATTTACCATCGGTTTACCAAAATATAAAAAACTAACAGAAAAAAAGAAGAAGCAGATTTTAAAAGCCGGAACAAATTGCATTTCCTTTCTCCACAAACAACACAGACAGTCAAAATATGCTGTTGTTTTTCTGTTGATAATCGAATTCATTATTAAACCGCTCTTCACAGCCGAGTGGTTGTTCTTCAGGGATTTTTTTTATAATGGAAGAATAAAGATTCTTCCAGGAAAAAAATAGAATGCTGCAGAGATTTTTAAGTATATTTCTGCTCCCTTTTCAGCACCACGAGGCATGTGGCAGCTTGTTTCATTATATTTAAGAGAAAGCAGACATCTCGGGAGCTGTTGTCTCCTAGACTGATATGTATGTATAAACAGCACCCTACTATCATAAGTTGGACATGTGGTTTAAAACATGGATAGATGGATAAGATTAAAAATATAAAAACAACGTCTATTTGATTTTTGGGGTGAGCTGTCGTTTTATATTAGGACTCAGGTAGTTCTGCATTCCTTTATCTTGCGTATGTGCCCCTCCTGTTTCGAAGAGAGCTGCAGCTGAAGGCTGTGGCGATTTGACCTCGAGTCGGATGCGCTGATAGCATCTCATGTTATCATCTGCTGCTCTGGGTTTCATCCTTTGTGTGATGGTCCCCTTTTGCTCTTTTTCTCCTGGCCTCCGTGCCTTCCGCCGGCGCTCGGATAAAGATCAGCAGCCATCAGCAGATACGGCCTTTAACTCGTGTGTTGCTGCCCAGCCTCTGCTCTCAGCTCTCACTGCGTCCTATCTTGATCTCTATCATTTTTCCTTCAGCCATTTTCAACATGCCACTGATTTCTCATGCAGTGTCGCGATAAGACTTTGCTGCATAAGGACATCCATACGAGTCACTCACACGTGTTTAGTATCATGCAGCATTTCCTCGCTGAGAATATGCATGTGTGTTTCCCCTCTCCTGTGCGGCAAATGCTGCCATAGCTCTTTATTAAATGACAGAAAGGTTTCCATTACGCACTGTGTTAGGCTTCAAAGCCCTGATACTCCTCTCGGGGGGGCCTTAACGTGCACATGCCTACACAGCCCTCAAGGTCCCTGTGAATCATTAGTGATGACTGGGCTAATTCTTACTGAGGAGTGAAATAAAGATGAAGATGACTGCACGACTGATGACTGTTTAATCTAGAAGTAAGAAATGATTACACGCTGCCGCTCAATCGCTGGGATTATGACGAGTGTTAACACGCTAATAAAGACGGGGAAGAACCTTTACCCGCCCAGTGATGCTTCCGCACATGAAAGGCATCCTCTTCCCCATCCTTTGCTGTTTGAAACTAGCCTTGGATGATTGTGGTAATGCTTGTTGCTTTAGGAGAGTGTTGCCTGGAAATGTCGAGGCTGATTTAAGTTATTCCACGCACTGTCAGACAAGACCACTTGCACAGACAGACATACACTCAGTGGGCTTCTTCCCATGCTTGTGTTTTGGATTAGTCAAATCTCCTGACTGGCTGCTAAGCTGATTAACATGGGGGGGCGCGTTATGCACTGGCCATTTTGAAACACTGGAAAGGGTGTGGACACACATGCACACTGGGAGAGCTCAGCTTAATATTGCTGTTGGCTCAGGGTGATATGATATGCGTGCGTGTGGGTTTTTGTCTGATACCTGTCCATACCTCCTCAGACAGATGGCATAGAGCTCTATACTGTAATAGTTTGGATCCCTGTGGAG
>NW_005187493.1:560519-567329 GCF_000239375.1 Pundamilia nyererei
TCAAATCTTGTGAGTTGCTAAATTATAGGATAACGTGTGATCTCATTTAGTGCCGCTCATCTCGGTTGAACCGAGAAGTTGATCACAGACTCTGGATATCTGATTGCTGATTAGGTTGTCTGTGAAGTCCAGTACCTACACTTCAATAGCATTTTAAACTAAACTGGAAGATAATCGTTAATCGCTTCTTTACCAGAATTGCTTCCCTCCAGTTCCCGCGTGTGTGGGACCTACCCCCTCCCCCAGTGCCGTTCTCGACTGGGTTAGTGGAGCAGGCGGTGCCTGAAAGGGAGCGAAAGAAGCTAGTTAACTTTTGATAAGCAGCCTTTTTTATTATGCGTAGAAACCCCCAGCCCCCAGTCTTTAACCCCACATTCTGTCTGCCACCACACAAATGCTTGTGTGCTGTGCACGCGATGGCTAGAAAGAGATATGGGTGTCAGGAGAGGTAAATGCAAAGAAGTAGAACATACTCCTGGAAAGCATGGCTGCAAAAATAAGTAACGATCTGGTAAAAGAATAGACTCTGCAGGAACACTTAGAAACAAGCTGAGCGTTCTTTGGAGCTGAAACCGATAGTTGTAACCAGCTGGTTGACACGGGAGACTGACCCCCTCCAGTAACTTTGCAGACCCCTGACCCTTGACCTGTGCTCTTTGCTCACAGAGTGCAAGGAACCCTGACGGTAGCTTGCATGGCCACAAAAAATGTAATCGATCATAGAAACGTCCTCCGTCTTTCCTACAGTTGCACATAAAGCATCCTACTGTCACGTAAAGGGTTAACGACTTCCTGATCTGACCACAGAGGTGTGGAGCAGTGCCGTGGAATTTACCCCCGCTGAGTACTAAACCCCCTGCAAAAACACCCCCCCTCTTCCTCCCCGTCACCTCTTTTTCATGTTTCTCTCACACTGCCTCCCCCTCTCCCTGCTCCCTCGCAACCACCACCAAAGAGGGCATCATGGACAAAGACTAACAGTTACCAAGCAAAACTCAGTGGGGAGGGGAAGCGTATCTCCAATATCATGGTATGACTAGTAGTTTTTTCAGAAGTGCTTTTGTCTTATTTTAGCATTCGGTCACTTTGATACTTAAAAGCTCCCATTTGATGTCTAATCTTCTGATGTAGTATATCTGGGTCACTGAGAGAAGCATGCTTTTCCCCCTTTATTGCTGAGAGCTGGATGGGAAAGTTAATATAGGAAACCTAGAAGAAGTCACCGCATCAGCACACACATAATACATCATTTGCCCCCTTTGGGTCTTTTGTAGATCGTATAAATGAAGAGTAAGATTGCCTATTGATTAGTGAGTTTTAGGAGTGCTGATATACAAATCCCGTTAGCGCTCAGCCATGCCTTAGAGGCTGTTTCCTTGCTTCCAGGGTAGAGGCTTTATGAAAAGCACCCTTAGATTTAATATAATGTTAAACATTTTTTTGTAATATTCTACTTTGCTACAGCGAGAGCAGAGGTAGAGTAGGTTGGTGGAGATGAAGAATGAAGAAATCTATTAAGTGTTGCTGGAGATCCAAAATGCTTTCTTTACAACTGTGAAATAAATAAGGCCTCTCTGACGGCAGTGTTTAATTATCGCCTGGGTCAGAGTGACGTAAATTTGGTCATCAAAAGAGTCGGCAAGAGGCTCTGTGCAGATGTCACTCTGCTATAATGCAGCAACTATGCATATGTTCTCCAGACTTCAGATAAGCAATAAGCACAATATGAACAGCTACTCCCCCATAGCTGTCCGGACGTGGGGCCAATCACTGCTTGAGTTTGTTCGAATGCAGACACACGTGCACTCGTGTTTTGGATTTCTAAGAAAATGCTAACCCTGCCTGCCAAGCGATCAAGCTTTAATGCTGCTTTGCTATATGAAAGTGTGTGTGCGTGTGAGAAAGGTCAGGAGCTTGCATCCTCGCCTTCCCGAAAGTATCACTATATATTCACTAGCATTATGACGTTAGTTGAAAAGGGAAACTAATAAAGTACCATAGTGACACCAGTAAACGTTGATGTTTTATGCCCTTTATTCGTTTATGCCCGACCATAGCCCAGCGTTTATTTCTCTGCCGTCGAACTCGCTGTCGGTCCCTCCCCTCCTCTGCTGAACAGTACATTTGCAGCGGTTTGGCTTCGGGATGGTTTTCCATGTCTACAAGTTGCGAAGCTTGTTAACTTGCCTTCTTAAGACGACACTACTTTTCCTAAAAGTTTTAGGGTCTGGGTGAGAGAGGAAATGCCTCTATAACTTTTAATGTATGCATGTGTGTGTGTGACAGAGAGTGAGACGCAGAGAGAAAGAGTGAGAGTGTGTGTGTTTGTTTTTGGAGGAAATGTCCAGACCCAAGAAAAAGGCATTGGCTGGAATCTTTCCATTCCTGCAATAGCTTTCCCTCCAACACTTACTGTACTGTAACTCTATCCTTTCCTCCCCTCTCCACAAGTGTGTGTACGTACGTGTGTGTGTGTGTGTGTGTCTGTGTGTGTATATACACTAAAGCAGTATTAGTTTGACATGTCTGGAACTAATAGAGTCCACCCTGCTGAAGAATCTTATTAGGAAATACTACCTGCAACTTGAGGCTTTAGTCTACCTACTCATTCAACGGCCTAAACATCGTGTCTCTGTTTCACTCTCACTCACACACTTTTGACTGCCTTCAACCTGTAAGCCCCTGGCCCATCTTCTCTCCCTCAGTCCATCTTCTCTCTTTGGTTGCCTGGTTCAGGGTTGGTGGGTTATACTGGTGAACTCCACAGCTGCCTGTTTTTCTTCGGGGCCTTTTAGTCTGAGAAAAACACAGCACACACACACATCAGTCCAACCCCTACACTCCCTCTTACACACACGTACACACACATATGCTTCCTGTAGTTGTTTTAGTATAACCCTCCCCTCTCGTGTTGCTCCCTGCTGGTAATAAACTGGTCCAGCTGACTTCCTGTCAACTGTGTCCTGTCTTCCTGTGTGTATGGGATGAATGGTCATATTATTCACACTGACGCAGTGCCCGCCCTCTTACTCACCCTTTACACTACTTTGTGCTTTTTCGTCCCCCTCTCTCTTCTTTTCTCTCTGCTTCTTTCATTCTTGTGAGGACAATGGTATGAGCTCACAGTGGTACAAAACCACTACCACCCCCCTTCTGCTTCCCCTCCTCTTTTATAAGCTTCTCCGTAGCCTGTGCTGCAGTATCAGTCCCCAGAGCAACAAAGACCAGGCCTTACTGCATAAACACAAACGTAGCAAGAAGAATGGGTAATATTGTACTTTGCTGGGAGCTACATCTCCTAATGTTTGACTTGGATTTCTTAGTCCTAGTTAACTGTACTGTGTGAGTGTGTTCTTGTGTTCCTGCTGTGATTACTGATTACCTGGCCCACAGTTTGTAGGCCCAGAGCTTGCAGAGAGATAATCCTGATGTATACAGCCAGGTTTTCTACTCTATATTAACATATTTCTCACCTTGCATTATTTTGCTCCAACAAAATAATGTCACATAAATAATGTCTGCAGAGAAAGGAAATGGGAATTTCCATACTTGAGCACACATAGAACGTGGTTACCAAAAGTAATAGGAGCCGTAAACCAGAACTTTACTGCACCCTGTAAATCAACACAACTGTGTGGACTGTCGTAGTTTGTCATTCCTCTGTTGTCTGTACTCTCTGTCACACTCCTTCTCCAGCCACTTCAAGCCTTGTCTCAAACACTCATCACATACTTGTAAACAGTTGTCGTGCGTTCGTGCGTGCGTGCGTGCGTGCGTGCGTGTGTGTGTGTGTGTGTGTGTGTGTGTGTGTGTCTGGAATAATAATATAGTAACGGAGGGGGACAGAACTAGGGCGGGGCTTCCAGGAGCAGGCTTGAAAGCTGCTGTCAAAACAGCTCAAAGTGACAACTTGGACTCAGAGTGTCACATTGCTGTGTGTGTGCGTGAGTGTGTGAGTGTGTGTGCCCATAGCCCAGGGTGTTTTCAGGTATAATGAGTCCTTGTAGCATTACGTGTAGCTTCTGTATGTAGGCCAGTACACAATGGCATCCAGGGCAACCATCACTTTTGTCAGTTACAAAACAAAACGGCGTTAAGCTGGTGGGAAATTTGCTGCAGAAATAACTCTAAGCAAAGGAAATGATGGGGGAAAGCTATGTTTAGCCTTCACGCTGTGGTTGTCTATGTACTGTGAACATCAGGTCGATGGTTGTAATGCCTTTTTTTTCTACTTTAATTTCCTCCTCAGTGGCCATCCACGCATTAATATGCAGCGACACATCTGTCTCAGGTTTGAGTTGAGGCAACACAGACAAGCTGCCTGCACTCTTAGTCCAATGAAGTGCCACCTTACTCAGAGTATTCTGTCTTCATCCATCATCTATTTTTGCCGTCTTCCTTTTTCTATGATGATGTATCATAAGCTCTGATGCACCATAGGGAGACGTGGGTGTAGGTGGAATAATCTAAATGGGAAAAAAACATTGAACTCCTCAGATTTCACTGCTACTTTGTGAGCTCACTAATCTTCCAGGCATATGATTTGCCCTGATATCATTTATACACAACCGTCTAACTTGCCCAAACACACCAACAAGTGGCTGCTATGTCTGGAGAGAGTCAAAGAGATAAATGAATAATAAAGACTGATCCTGAAAAAAGAAAAATGCAGTAGTGTGACTATATTCTATTGGGAGACAAATACACTATGTATGTTAATAGAAACCAAAGAGAGGATTAGCTGCTTCAAAGGTAGCAGTCATCTCTGCCTTTTCCAAACTGATCCTGTTTGTGAGTGTGGCTGGACGGGCGAACAGACTGAAAAGCGTATGGACGAGGCTCGTGCAAACAGAGCCAGACAGCCTTCAGCACTACAGACAGAGGAGGCGGAGGGGAGAGAGGGAAGAAAAACAGGGAGAAGAGCATCAGTAAAGTAGAATCCCAGAGCCTGATTACAAGACCTGCTCTCATCTGCCTGGAAAATGTGACTGGACTGTCTGGAGGGGGTGGAGGCGTCACATTCCAGTTCACATCCCACTTCACATCCCATTTCTTACTTGCTGGGGGATGATAGTCATTGCAGAGGGATGAAACCGAAGGGAAGACCTGTGCTGAATCTATTTGACTTGCTGCCTCTCCTTTTTGTTGTAGCAAACTCCCTTTCACTAAGCAAACGGCTTCTTTTGGTCGTAACGGTATTTATATGGTTAAAGACGGAAATGCATAGTGGCGGCAAATCGAATGAAAAGGCAACCCGCATGTTTTATCCCCTATCAGTCATGCTGAGATGATTTGGAACCACTTGACCCTTTGTATTGACACATCTGAGTGATTACTTTAACTACGCGGCATGAGAGGTCAGTGACTGGTATGAAAATGCTCTCACTTACACGTAATGTCTTTTGTGCCCTATGAAGCTGAACACTGATGGGATATTTTCTATAGGCATATTTTACAGTGCCCCCCTCCCCCAATACAGGATGGCTTTATAACCCTGCAGTAGAGTTTCAGGGGCTTGGAGAATGAATATCAAAGCTCAATGAAGCAGTTCTGCTCACATGTGATGAGACTTTATGGTGGATTTTTCCTTTAATTTGTCACCCGTCTGTGCTTTTTACATCCCCTTAAGGAAATTGTGTCGAGCAGCCAGTACCAATAGGGTTTAGTGGGGAGAGCTCATGTAACGCAGCCATATATTTTATAAATGAAGCATGCCATCAAACTCGCTCTTCATCCTAATGTAAATGTAAGGGGCCTGAGAGGGGTTTCAGGGCTCAGGGCACGGCCTCCCTATTAAATTAATTTCCCCCCATTAAATCTGCTTTCTAAACATTTGGATCACATGGGACTCACCTGTCGCTTTTTTTTTTTTTTTTAAATTCCCTCCTGTACATATCCTCCACCCCTCAAGCTGTTTCCAGGCTGATAACCATATGCTTTCTGTCACCTTCTTACGTTCCTTATGGATGGACAGGTTTGTTTTTGTTGGAGGTGTTGTGTGTTGTCGTCGTGGATGGGCTAATTACAAGGTTTTGTGTCACAGCCTTAAGGGGTGGGACATTGACTCACTCTGGATCATTGACAACGTCGTGCGACGAGAAAATTGCACACAAACACGCACGTATGCAGCCGGCGAGACAAAAACACATGTTGTGAAAGCAAATGTTCACACCAGGTCATTAGCACTGACACAGGCTCGGTGTGTGCATTCCTTTGCCCCCCTGCCCACAGTGTCTTAAAACTCCCTAACTCTGGTTTTTGAATCAGTAAAGAACGACAGTGGCCGCTGGCTGGTGGCACAGTGTTTAGGTATGTGTTTATGAGACAGAGCGAGAGAGAGAGAGAGAAGTGGGAGGAGTGGGGCGCTCACAGACACATTTAGAGATCCCACTTCTCTTTGTGGTAATGAGAAACTGCACTCTCAGCTGTTAAACACAAAGGCAGCATCAACAGTCGCTGCTGGCTGGACAGGCAGCTGACTGCATGACTGCGCGTGTGTGTCTGTATGTGTGTGTCTGAGTGTGTGAATATTGTTGAAGGGAATCCATACATCACTGAAGCCAGGATGGAGACCAAAACCATCCGCTTTCTGTACAGCCAGCGTTGTAGAGGTATGACAGCTGTGGTAGATTAGCCATGATGACAATTAGAGAAATGCGTGTGTTGTTTCCTAACTCGTTTAAGGGATGCAGACTGCTCGGCATTGGCAGGAAGCTATGGGAGCGTAGCATTAATCTGTCAGCTGTCAGGACTGATCCAGCTTATCACCTCTGTGTGTGTGTGTGTGTGTGTGTGTGTGTGTGTGTGTGT
>NW_005187493.1:567349-571938 GCF_000239375.1 Pundamilia nyererei
GTGTGTGTGTGTGTGTGTGTGTGTGTGTGTGTGTGTGTGTGTGTCCTTGGCTGTGCAGAAGTGCTGCTGTGTATGATTTGTGTCTCCTGTTCTGTAGCTGCAATGAGCAGGATTCTCCAGAGAACTTTTTTGCGGCCCGTGATTGAATACGGTTACTGAATGTGCCTGCACTGAGTGCACTCTATTAATTTGAGGGCCAGACTGGAGAGCAGCATGGAGGAGCGAGGCGGGCGAGGAGGGAGGAGGCAGGAGGAAAATGAAAAGTGATAAGCTGGGATAAATGACTGCCTCTGGAGATATGTCTGTGTGGAAGATGATATCTGATCCTCCACTCACAGATGCACACTTATAAATATGATGACGCACACGCACGCTTAGCCGTCTGTGCATTGCGAACGGGTGGGAGGGGAATGGAGTTCAGCCAAGCCAACACAGTGCCAGGTGTTTTACTGGAACATCCAGTCATTCAGTCAGCTGTAAAGGGGTTGTTTTAACATCTTACACATCGTTGTGAAATGTGTGTTAATGGTAGTGGTGTATAGCCAACAGCAACATATGAAAAGGCCTTTGATTTTTAGCAAAGACCGATTGCACATTAAACATCGATTCGTGTGTTGATTTCACCTGGCCCATGGCTATGTTAACCAAAAAGCTAACGTCATCTCTGACTCTACTCCTTCCTTTTACCCTTTCAGAGGTCCGTGCTCAGCTGGTGGAGCAGCTCAAGTGTTTGGATCAGCAGTGCGAGCTGAGGGTGCAGCTGCTTCAGGACCTGCAGGACTTCTTTCGAAAGAAGGCAGAAATTGAGATGGACTACAGCCGCAACCTGGAGAAGCTGGGTGAAAGATTCCTCACAAAGACGCGCAGCACCAAGGACCATCTACTCAAGTATGAGAAAATCACACAGACAGCACACGTAGTTTTATTTTGACAGTAAGCCTCAGGTTATGGCTTTTGGTCGCATACGTGTATTTTTAAGTGCCTGGGGCAATTAATATCCTGCCCCTGTAAAAGTCCCTATGTGAGACAAAACTGACCCAGCTTCCATATTTAGCATTTAAAGAAAAAACAAAAAAACAGCATTGCTTCAGAGACTGGTGACTTCCTTCCTGATAAATGTGAAATAGCTGCTTGACTTGTAGCTGCGTGCACACTGCATTTTAAGGGCTCCTTTCGATTGTCTTTGTGGTCCTGTGAGTCAGTGTTCGTGTCTGAGGGAGGGAAATGACAACTTTTGCCAGAAATGGTCAGGTGGTGATTTTGTGCTCTGACTATTTTGTAGTGTCTTGCTGTGAGTGGATCATTGCTCAAACCAAGGATTCGCTCTCTCTCTCTCTCTCTCTCGCTCTCTCTCTCTCTCTCTCTCTCGCTCTCTCTCGCTCTCTCTCGCTCGCTCTCTCTTTATGAAACTACATAAGTTGCTCATCGGCATTAGCAGCCTCTGGTGCACTTGTAGAATTGTCACTTTTTGAGTGGGGAATGATTTAGCAGTCTGCCTCCCTGTAGGGAAGGATTCACTGAACTGCTAGCTATTCATAAACTACACACACACAACATATCCTATTGGATAGTACTGCCTCACTGCATCTCACTTCCATCTTTTACCTTGTGAACAGGAATTTGACCGCCAACTCTGAGGATTGCTAAATGCTGAGATATAATACACAGGTTTATGCTGGCAACAGCCTTTAGCTGCAATAGTACATATGATGGGCGATCCCTGCCGTTTAGCTGAACAAGCAATAAGCTCCTGTTGTCGTTACTGCAGTATCATTAATACGTCATTAACCAACCCATAGGGACACAAATAGCTCCACTAAATGTCTGATGACTTGTCACACAGCTGTGTGTGTCATCTGTAACTGCTTACTCTTAAATGAGCAGAGACAGCCCTTTCTGCAGAAACAATATCGTCATCCTTCTGTGCGTTTGTCTCTTTCGTGTTCCCTGCTAGGACTGAAGGCCCAATTAAAAGAGTCACATGAGAAAACAAAGAGACACACAGATTCTGTAAATTGAAATTTACCCTCATAGGGTTTCAAACCAGCTTTCAGGTTTTTTGTTTTTTTTTTATGTTTGTCACGAAGGCTTTACATTAAGGGACAAAAACAAGCATTTGATTAGACAGAAACTTAGTACTTTGATTTGCATTGCCTTGATGTAATTAAGGCTATCGTACAGATTAATATGTTTGTCTGTCATGCTCAGAAAATGGGAATTCATTCATGGAGCAGCAGCTTATGTTCAAATGCTAATTGATGCATTTTGTTAATAATAATGGACAGATACAGTGTTTAACCCTGTGTTTGTGAAACTAACTGGTAATAACAACAATCAAAAAATCATTAGCAGAGGCGCTTTTAGCTACCAGCTTTTGGTTTTAGAAGTGTTAGAGGTATAGCTCATTTCCACAGAAATGATCTTTTTAATTTTCGATACTCTGGATTTTCCAAGTTAACTGAAACTGTAACAAAGGACAGGGACTTTTTCCTGCTCAGCTTTTCTATATTTTCTTTGACTTCCTCTAAACTATTACCTCCTAAATACCAGCCTTCCTCTTTCTTCCAGAGAGTGACTGTTCCCTTTTCTTAAGCACCATGCACCCTTCCAGAGATATTAATATCCCTGCTGGGGGCAAACCCATGTTTACGTGCTCTCTCGCAGACTCAAAAGGATCAATAGGTCCTCTAAACGAAACCCAATTCCGACCGTGAGGACATACCCCACATCACACACAAATTCCCTCGACCTCATACACACCCTCCAGCCCTGATCAATACTGAGACAGTTTCAGATTGTGCGATGCATATTGGTGGGGTGGGCGAGGGAAAGAAGATGATGAGGAAAAGGGAGAGCAATAAACAGAAGAGAAGATGTAGGTTACCTGCTCGACTGGAGCTCCAGCAGCAGCAGGTGTGCTCCCATCATATCCACTAAGTCATCGTAAGGCACCAAAAGTATGACTGAAAACTGTTCAGTTTGTAGTTTTCATTCATTTCTGTGCTCTTCTCCCACCCCGTTTGCTTTTCTTTTCTCCCAACATCTGTGTATTTAACAGTCTTGCTGCATCTGCTGCTGCTCAGTCCGGGTGCCATGCTGGAATTTCAGTTATTTTCCGGTTATTTGTGTGTGTGTGTGTGTGTGTGTGTGTGTGTGTGTGTGTGTGTGTGTGTGTGTGTGTGTGTGTGTGTGTAGAAGGGTGCTGTGGATGTTTCTCGGCACAGCCAGGCGTTGATGGTGCTCTAAGCAATGTGGGGTGTGAGGGTTGTCAGTGTGTTGATCCCGTGGAGACCCCTGGTATTCGAGTTATTTGGCAGACTGCATACAGCAGCGGTTGGGGGGTGACTGCACGGTTTAGCCGTATTGTGTATGTCCTTGTGTGTGTTTGTGTGTGTGTGTGTGTGTGTGTGTGTGTGCGTGCCCTTAGGCTGACAGGCTGATTGGTCACATGGAGAAGCCCTCACAAGTTGTGCACTCATTCAAAGCCTGCCCTTATGTTAAATATTAGGACAGTTTGACTGTTAATACGATGCAGCCTCTTGCACAGTCCAGTACTTGAATGAGATTTTTTGATATCTGATCACATGATTGCATGACCACCCATGGGATGAAAAAGTAAAAATCCGTTTTATATGTGCTGTTACTTTTTAAGTTTAAGTCCACGGCTTTATCTATTTGCTCCATTAAAATACCACAAAATCAAAAATCATGCACCAGGAATTAAAATCAGTTTTCACACAGATTCATGAAAGCACATTTTAGTTCTCCCAGATTTCACATATTGCCCCGTTTCTCATTTGTATTGTCTAGTGTCACTGTCTAAATCAGGCGCTCAAGTAATCCTCACGCACAGATGCATTACTGCAAAAGCTGTAATGCCTGCGAGGAAGTAATGAAAATAACTTCATGCGGGGATGAAGCCTTTGTAACAGTATGGAACAGCATCTGCACCATGTGACCTAAGGGGGGCCAATTATGTTTCAGTGTTTACCTTGCAGTAGCTGAAGGTCAGAGAGGGATTTGGATGATATTTCACCCAGTGCCGCAGTGCCATTGCCATGGTAATCGCTGGTGGATTCAGGGTGACGAGTCACATGGTGGCGTTGAGGCTGTCTTCTTGAGCTTACGGAGGAACTGGAGTCACATTTTGTGTTTGTTGTGCAACCAGTAAAGACAGACGCACCGGACATGAATCAGACAGAAGAGAGAAGTTTGAAAGGAAAGTGAGGTACATCCACATAACAAGTGCGAGACGGGTTCCAGTATTGAGGTGGTGCGGATGGATTGTCTGTTAGACTCATGTAGTTAGTCATATGACATTGAGACCAGTGTCACCCAGTACCAGTTTATCACATCACCACCATTGAGTCATCTCATTCGAACCACCCTTACACCCCCCCAGAAAACCTTCTTTACTCACACACATGCACACAGTCCCCTCACCGCCCCCGCTGTATACCCCCACTTAGTCAAATCAAAGACTTCCTCTGTCTGTTTGGCATCGTCTGTGCTGGGGTCACTGTTCTACTTTCCGTGACCCCTGTGTGTGTGTGTGTGTGTGTGTGTGTGTGTGTGTGTGTGTGTGTGTG
>NW_005187493.1:572050-584733 GCF_000239375.1 Pundamilia nyererei
TTCTTTCATCCACTTACACTCACTCATAATCCATTTTACCCACTAGATCATCCATAACTCATACTATAGTACACACGCACACACACACACACACACACACACACACACACACACACACACACTTTTATAGTGTGCACACCCCATAAAAGCTGTTGTATTGTCATGTAAGCAGGGCATTAACAGCTTTGCATTTGTGTAATGGCTTTGAAACAAAGAGCGCAACACCACTGAACCATTATATCGTTAGTGAAATGATTACAGTCTTCAGATTGCCCTCTTTTTTTCCATCTTTTTCTGCTCTTGCTTATTTCCCTCGACAGCAGCTGTGCTTGCAGGGGAGCCTTACCTCTTCCTGCTGGGTTTTGTACCCTGGCTGAATCCTGCGTTGGGGCTGGCTTACCAACCCTTTGTGTATGTATGTGTGTAAGAGAGTCTGTCTACAAACTCTCTGTCTATCCCTGTTATCCCAGTGCCCTGTCTCATGTTTGTAAAAGCTGTATTATGGGTGTACCGTTTGCTTGATTTTGCATATAACATAAAGTAGACCTGTGTGTACAAGTTTGCAGTGAACGTTAGATGAAGGAATTTAGATTACAGCTTCCCTTGAATAAAGACATGTCATTTCTCTCTGTGCATACAGGAAGGAGCAGAGCATTTTATCTCCGGTGAATTGCTGGAACCTGTTGCTGCAACAGGTGAAGAGGGAGAGCCGCGACCACGCCACTCTGTCTGACCTCTACCTCAACAACATCATTCCCCGCTTTGCACAGATCAGTGAGGACTCAGGGCGCCTCTTCAAGAAGGTAAGCACCCACTCAAACACGCAGAAACATCAGAGCCTCGCTCTGATTGTTTTTCCTCACTGTAATTTTGTTTAATTGTCCATCGCGGTTAGCTTGATTTATGTGGCGAACCTAATGGCGTAAGGATCGCAGTTATTTCAGAGCCGTTCTCATGTGTGAATCCATGCTGCTGCTAGCTAGATGCTCCTTCCCCATTCTTTCACTTCACGTAAAGAAGTGAAAGAATTCAGCACGATGTGCTACATCCATGTCATATTTTGCTTTGCCATGTCCAACCCCCCCCAGCATCTGTTTTCTGTCTTGGCTGATTTATTGACTGACAGCGAGGCAGCAGAACCTCAGGCCAGGAGAGTTTATACTGTCTGTTTCATACCGAAACCTCCTCCTTGTCTGCCCTGATCTTTGCCTTTATAGTCTGAGAGATGAAAGAGTAAAAATGTGGAGGAAGAACAAAAAAAAAAGAATAAAACAAAAGAACTGGAACAGAGCGAGTGGGCTTTACATGACAACAAATGGCAAGGAAGTATTCTCCCCTGGGAGTTTGCTGCTCATCTCCAGGATATGAGACCAAATAAACAAGCCCTTAGTGACAAAAATGCAAATAAAATTTCTAATCTGTTTAATACAACCACTTACTTTTCTCCAGCGCTTCCTTTTTGCTCTGTGTGAGCTTCAGATTGTGAACATTTCTGCAGGGCATTCTGGCATTTTTTAGCAGCCGTATTGGAGCTTTGAGCGATGGACACAAAGGGCTGAATTTAAATTTACAGTAAGTGTTAGTTTGGATATTAAGAGTTGACTCTAAGGTAAAGGTCACGTTGAAGAAGGCTAGGGATGGGCGCAGGGAAAAAATTTAATCAGAGGAAAGCCGCTCCAAGTATAGAAAGATAAGTGTCTGCTCCGACAGCAAAGTGAGGCCATCTGTGAGTGGAATGTCACGGCAGAGGCTGCTGATTCCCAACCCGATAGGCTGTCTTTGAACTACATTTACAATCAGATCCCAAGTGGCAGGAGCGCACACAAACCTCTACTTTCATTTCTCTGCCTGTCCGACATGCAGCACTCATTCCTGCCCTCTAGCCTCTTGGACATTGATTTAAATTTTTCACGTTTTTTTTTAATACTGGGTGCATGTGCATGTGGGTTGTTTCCATCATGTCTAGGCCATAAGCAGGCTGCACAGAGAATGCTCTGATGGCTAATTAAGTGGATAATTGGTTCATTTATAACATTTCCAGTCAGTGGCATGAATACCAGTAGTGCCAGGGGCTGTTATACACAAACACAACTCATGGAGATGCAAAGCACAACCCGTATTAGAGAAGCTAACACATTCATCTCAGGCTCTTGAAATAGAGTGGGAGTGTGTGAGATTTTAGTCACTGGCCAACAGGAAGCAGTAATGAATCAAGCTGCACTATTAACACGTACACAATCTCCACCTAAGCCACAAACATCAGGACTAATGAAGCCGTTGCTAGTTTCTGCTTTGTAGTACCTGTAGAGTGTAAAGTAGGCGACCACAGGCAAAACAGGAAGTTCAAAGGTCGACATCCACGGTAGGAGAGCTCAGCCATGACTATTGCTTTTTGATTGGCTGTGGTCTGGGCTTTGTCACCTAATGTGTGCCTCTTTAGAGGGCAGGAAAACTACAGTTATCCTGTTACCTCTTTTGTCTGCCGTGCTATCCTAAATCTCCTTCCGTACCACTTTATCCCCTCTGTTCCTGACCTTTTTGTCCCTTGTAATGATGTCAAATAGGTTCGACATTATGATATCTGATCCCCTACACGCCTCGCCTTGTCTTTTTCATATACCACCTTCAAACCTCCCACCCTTAACCTTTTTTGTTTTCGCTGACCTGTAAGCCTCCGAGCCTTCTCTGCTCCTTTTTGCGCCCTCATCCAGGAGAAGACAGATGTTCAACATGCTCTGCTTTTGCTTTCAGTCTGCATTCCTCTTCTTTTTTTGTTACTTTCACTGTCCTATTTCTCTCCTTTCATTCCCCCCCTCCCTATCTACTGCTGTCTCTCACCATTGAAGCCAGATTGTGTACACAGATTTGCATTATGTGTAAATCTGTGTGCACACATATCGTAACCACTGCAAACACTTCCAATAGTAAAAGGGATATTGTTCAGTTAATGTGTCAGATATTGGTTTCCTTATTCCTATGAGTTCCAGTGGCAATCAATCTGACCTTTTACTCCCACGGCTAGATTATCACAGAGGTACATGCCACGTTTTACAGAAGGCACACATGCTCTGATGCATATCTGCAAGAGGCTGCAATGCAATTGAAGTATATCGAAAGAGGAAGCTCATGTGTGAGTTTGTGTTGAGTGTGTTCTGAACCCTGTCAGTGTAATTTCATGTCATTCAATCACCAGTCCGAGCTACAGTGACTATGTCACAATGGAATGCAACGGCCTTTTTGGTCCCTTTCGGTTTCTTTTTTTTTCTGCAGAAACAATTATGAATTTAGAAAAAGTAGAAAATCACAAAAGAAAGAGAAAACAACAACATGATTTCCATATTTTCAGCTGCCATTGCAACCATCCATCCATCAATCATCCTTTTCTTATTTAAATCAGGTCCACGAGGGCGCACTGGAGCCTACTCCAAACTGATTAAAAGGCTGGGATACCCACTTGGACAGGTCGCACCTCTGTCACAGAGAGACCAAACAATTACTCTTGCTCACAATTACAGCTCCTTCATTGTCAGTTTAGAATTACTGCTTAACCTTACATGCATGTCTCTGGATTGTGGGAGGGAGCCTTAGTACCCGGAGACAATCCGCACAGGAAGAACATCTAAACTCCCCACAGAAAGGCCCCAGCCGGCCAGTGCTAGCAATGCTAACAGCTACACCGCCATGCTGCCCACATTTGCTACCAAATGTTTAATATGTTGCATAAAAGATGGGAAATTGTGGGACGGTCTTGAAATATCAAATATTGATAATGTATCACACTCCAGTGTCTTCTTGTCACTCTAAAATAGGTCTGCGTGTCTGCTGGGAAAAACTGTTTGATGCAATCTTTTCTGCTTCCGAATTCTGATAAAACTAAAATGATCAAGAGCAAGAACTGACAGAAAGATTTTTGTTGGCAGTTATTGTACTCTTTCTTCGGATCAGCTTATCAAAGATATCACAAAGACTTAAAAATGTCTTTTCTGGTGTTGGCTGTCTCAGACAATAATTCATGCCTTTGTTTCATCCGAATTGATTATTCTAACTTTTTGTTTTTAAGGTACATAAAGTCTTCTAAGCATAATTCTAAGTAAAACTCTTTGATTTGATCCCATCTCAACAATTTGGAACTTGACTTGAATTAATTCTAACCTAAACAGATCTGAAGGTGGTTTTGATGATGTACAAAATTCAAAATGGAACAGTCTGACTATGCTCATTACTCTTAATACAGTGAGAAGCATGAGCCCTTTCCTATTCATATTGCGATTTGAAAAGAAATCAGCAAATTCCAGGGCAGTTTCCTGTCATGGCACCACAGACATCTGCCTCCATGACTCTGTTTAGGCCTTAAAATCTAACCCAGGGACGTCAAATACATTTTACGTCTTGAGCCACATACAGCCCACTTTGATCTTAAAAGGGTCGGACGAGTGATTTTCCTCTTTCTGTCAGTATAAAGATGTTTGACTACACATTACATCCCAGAGATATCTTAATACAAGAAAAGGAAGTGCAATTTCAGCAGCATGTTTAAGATTTTCTACATGATAAATGTGCAAAATTACAGAAAAGGTTTTGGTAGCTGCCCAGATTGTCCTGTGAATATAGAGTTTTTGTTAATTCACACTGGAAATGTTCTTCTTTTTTTTAATCAAAATTTGATAAAGACACACATGCTCTGAATTTGACAAACAGGAACATTTCTATCATTTAATTCTCTGAATGGCCTTTGGGAAGGTCTTTCTCAATAGGAAATACAGTTAAAAACCCCAAAATGTATGCCCTCCTTTTCCAGCCTTCCAGTGGCCTGCATTGTAGTCTTTGTCGGGCTGATTTTGGCCCGCGGGCCCTATGTTTGGCACCCCTGATCTAAACCTGATAATAATATTTTCTCTTTATTGTTCAATCGGTTGCTCTTCTTTTACCTGTCACCAGTTATCATTTTGGTATCTTCCTACCTTGTATGTTCACACTGTACATTTTCCATATGGATCCATTCTGAACACACAAAGCATGCGTTGCCGGTCAGACAGAGGTATCCTTTGTCTGTTACTCTTCCTGTTTTTTGGGACAGGCGCTGTCCTGAGGCAAATCTGTGATACTGAGTGATTTTAAAATTTTATGTTTCGGTTTGTGATAATATTAAACCCAAGTCTGGACCCTGGTGCCCTTTTAGCAGATTAGCAAAGTCCTAACATAGAAATGTTGAGAAGGGCTCTGAATGGATCTGTGTGTTTATTCATGTGTGTGCACTAATGTGTGTGGAGTCTACTCATCTGTGGGCTGCTGTGAAGTCATCAGTCAGTAGTGGCTCCTGGCAGTTATGTCTGGAGAATGGTAGCGCCTGTATGACTCTCTGTCCTCCCTCTCTTGTTTCTTTTTCTGTCTTTTGCCACTTCGTCATCCCACCCTGTCCTTAGCTCTTTTGTCCTCTCGCCATCTCGGCCATCATGTAGAGATCAGTAACTGTAGCTCCACATCCATCGGGACCATTACCGCCTCACTCATTTGTCTGGATTAGACACTTGTCCACTGCTGTTTGGCCAGATAATCTACTCTTGATTTATTGATCGACCACATGGCTGAGTGGGTATAGTGGGACCCCATCAGTGGACAGCCCTTAGAAGCTGCAAGTTATAACACTGTGTCAATGGTTGGGACTGTTTCACCACATGTGCTCTCTGTTTGTCTCTCTCTCTGTCTCATCAGAGCAAAGAGGTTGGCTTACAGCTGCAAGAAGACCTGTTGAAAGTTCTTAATGAGCTTTACTCGGTAAGGAAAACCCTTTTTATTACAGTCACAAGCAAGATTATAATTTTGTCTCACGATCGCCTGCATTTCATACAGAACAATGAGAAAGAGCCCTGCCCTTGTTGTGCTATGGGTAGGTGTTAGCAGACACTAAAACTGCTTTCTTTTACCTTTTTTTCACAGTGTATTTAGACAAATATGAGCTCATAAGAAAGTAAACAGTTTAACTACAGTTACCTCAGTCATTTCCTAACCTTCTGTGGAGTACGACCAGCAGGTGTGAATTTGAGCAGCATTTCTTGCCGTCATCAGCTTTATGGTGCCTTCAGGGCCCCTAAAGTTTTTAGTTAGCAGTATCGTCACATTCATATTTAATATTTTGCTCGATCTACTCCTTTGGTTCACCACCAAAATGCCTGCAAAACTAATGACATCAAATTCAACTGTACCCTGTTTTTAAAGCTGATTAGCGGATGTGCCAAAGCTAAATGGTGATCGTGTTAAACATGCCAAACCTCACTGTCTTCTTCCACCATCACGGGCATCTAAGAGTCTGGCTCCACATTTTCATGCTACTGCCGAAAGCACTAAAGCAGTCTGAGTGTGTTTCACTGTCTGCGTGTGTGGGTTTTCTACTACAGCTTAAAGCTTCAGCTAAGGCTCAGCCAGGCCCATAAAAGCAACGTTTGCACTGTAATTATAGTCTATAGTAAGAGATAGGAATAGATCTGGTTTGAGTGACGCTCACATGCTTGCTCATAGACAAACCAGTGTGTCTGTCTGCAGTGTTGCTGGAGGGTTTGAGCAGAACAGCATAATGATGGCTCTAGTGGTGGTCGCTTGAATAAAGCTGACGCTGCACACGCTCTCGTTTCACGTGTTTAACTCTTCACGGTAAACTCAAACCACACCCCTCTGCCGTCCAGCACGGTGCTGTGACGCCTTCTCTTCAATATTTTGAAGCCAGCCATTGCTCGAGGTTTATCCAGAAAAGAGAGCCAATTGGTGTTTTGAGCTGTGTGTGCACTGAGCTTTGGTGCTTCGCTTGCTCACTGGCAAAAGGCCCGCTTTTGATACGGAGCCAGAAGTGAGCGAAGAGACACACATCTGTGTTTGTCTACAAATCTCGACCCTTGTTTCCAGGTGATGAAGACATACCACATGTACAACACTGACAGCATCAATGCTGAGTCCAAGCTCAAGGAGGCAGAGAAGCAGGAGGAGAAGCAGATGGGGCGCTCTGGTCGACAGGATGACCGCCAAACGCCGCGTTCCCCAGACACCCTGGCCAGCATAAAGATGGACGAGAAACCCGTCCGGCGTTCCAGCGTCAAAAAAATCGAGAAGATGAAGGAGAAGGTGAGCAAGCCTGCGTGGGATTAAGGGGGGAGGGCAAATCGAGGGGAGCGAGCAGATAGATGACGGCTGTTTCTGGGCTCCCCACCTGTTGTCAGACAGATCTATGTTTGTGTCTCATGAATGATTTATAAGTGTGCGCTTGGCTTATTGCTAACCCTGTTTATTATTACTGGAGCCTGTCACACCAGCACGGTTCCTCTCTTCTTATTACCGGCAATCAATACTGAGACGTTACACTGAAACACATATTAACCCTCTCTCTTCCTTCTCTCATTCTGTCCCTATTCTTCTTTCCTCTCTTATCAGAGGCAAGCTAAGTACACAGAGAACAGACTGAAGGCCATCAAAGCCAGAAATGAGTACCTGCTCGCCCTCGAGGCCACCAACAGCTGCGTCTTCAAATATTACATCCATGACCTCTCTGACATCATTGATGTGAGTATAAGCGCACCGCATTGTTGTTGTGTCTGCATTTGAGCCAGCGGTGGCTCCTCGGTCAGTCTCTTCACATTAGCCTCAGTACTGTCTCTCTTCTTAAGTCCTTATGCTTCCCAAGTGCATAACACAGGGTTTATTGTGCCTCTCTATTGACAGCCAGAGGCAAAAAGAAAAAAATCTAGATTGCACGGAAGCTGTTAATTCTCTGCTTGATTATAACGCGTCACGGCCTGTTGAAATAACGAAGCAGTCATCAGCACGTTTCATTTCTGAAGAAACTGACACGTGTCTGGACAAGCAACATTTAACTAGGTAGGAGGTGGCATGTAGCAATACATCAGTTCTATTTATTTGTTTGTTTGTTTTTTACAGTTTTTTTTGTTTCGTTTTAGTTTAAAAACTGTGTATAATTTTGCTTGGAACCAGCAAGCAGGTACCAGCTGGAGACAGTGTTCCTATCATGCCTGTGAAGCAAATTAAGGAAGCAGTAATCATGCAATTATTCATGTGTATGCATAAACAGTTTCTGCAAGGGTGACCTGAAAGGGCAGCGAAACAGGCTCATGACCTGAGTGTCACAGAAAGCTCCAGCGGCCCCAATGGCACTGGACAGCTTCCTGTTGCTGGAAAAGAGGATACTTATCTCAGCATGTATTCAGCCTTTTTTCTGTATTTATTCATCCTGTAAGTAAACTACTACACCTTTAGGTATTAGACTATATCCAGTTTTATGTTTTAAAAATGACACATCTTTATGGTACTTCATGATAAATAACCATGAAATCACTTAATAGTAGCAGGTACAGAGAGAGGGACATATGCTATCGTAAAACAGCAGAACCAATATTATTATCAGCACTTATATTCCTCCTCTCCAATATCACAATGTTCATTCATTCATCAGACTTCGAGGGTCAGGTTTAAAAAAGTTCTTTGTAACAGCTTTTTAAAAATATAATTTGAATGAATACCATTAAGGAGAAGTTAGGGTAGACTACGGTTATTGTAGTAAGACGATATTGATCGTACAGCACTTTCCACTTGTATTTGATAAATGATGCTGACATAAAAATACAGGTCAGCAGTGTGTGGGAGAAGTCTAGTGACACTGTCATATACCATGTTAATTCAGTGTTTCTGGTCTGTTTCTGGCTTTCTCTCTAAACATTTCCCATGTGCCTCTGAATAAATGAACAAATTGCAGAACAAAGGGGCAAAACTATAAAAATTACAAAGTTAAAGAGAGTGGGGTTGTTGTTTTTTTTAACCAATAATGTTTATTCATACCATATGTCTGCATGTGTGATAGTGCTGTGACCTGGGCTACCATGCCAGCCTCCACCGAGCGCTGAGGACCTACTTGTCTGCTGAACAGAATGTGGAAACATCCAAACAAACCGGGCTTGGTGCTCTAGAGGGAGCCACAGAGAGTCTCGAAGCCAACGGGGACAAACAGAAACTGATGGAGACCTACAACAATGTCTTCTGCCCACCAGCTCGCTTTGACTTTCAGTCCCACATGGGAGACACGGTAGAGTCCCGTTGCTCGTTTGTGTGTTAGAGTAAGTGCATAAATGTGATTGTTCTAATATGTTTCGTTTTTATTTTTTTCATTTATAGATGGGAGTGATGTGTGCACAGTCGCCACTTGAAAGCGAGCTGATCCAGAGGTGTCAGCAGCTGCAATCCCGCCTCTCCACGCTTAAGATTGAGAATGATGAGGTCGGGCATGTTTCTTTTCTTCTTCTCGTTTTATTTATACATTTAGCCTCCCACACTTTCCACCTGCGCTGCGTGTTAATCCCAGCCTGTTTTATATCATTGCTGCCATTCAGGTGAAGAAAACCATGGAGGCTACTCTGTCCACCATTCAAGACATGGTGACTGTGGAGGACTATGATGTCTCCGAGTGCTTCCAGCACAGCAACAGCATGGAGTCAGTCAAATCCACTTGTGAATCCTATCTCAGCAAACCCAGCCTGGCCAAGCGACGGGCCAATCAGCAGGAGACGGAGCAGTTTTACTTCACAGTCAGTTCCAATTAATGCTATCATTTATCTAGCAATGACTCTGGTCATTAATGTTCATTTGTGTTGGCTGGAAAGGATAATCTGCACAAACTGTAACTTCATCATGTGTGTCTTTGTATGTGTTGTAGAAGCTGAAGGAGTTTCTGGAAGGCAGGAACCTGATCACCAAGCTGGAGGCCAAGCATGACCTCATCAAGAAGACCCTAGGAGAGGGTGAGTATGACTGCCAGAATGTCCTTCATATCTTTTAGAAGTTGATCTTTTTTCCTTCCCATCTGGGTGAGTGTTTACGTGCTGGGAGTCCTCCAGTGGGACTGAGCAGGATTCATGAACAGTCTGGTGCCCAGAGGCTAAACAGGGAACAAATCTGAGAGATGAGTGGTGCAGTGGGGCGCATCAGTGAGCAACGCAGGGAAGCAGAATCACTTTAATATATCTAATATCCACACGTTCAGTGTGTGTGACAGAGGGCAAGGGTAGGTCAAAGTGACAGTGACCATATGTGGATGCAGCTGTTTGCTTAACTTAGTTTGTGTGTGGGGAAGGTGTAGCAGTGGGCTGAAAGTGCCATCCAGTTCACAGCGTTGTGGGAGAACCCCTCCTGAGTTGTGTGTGTGTGTAAAGCTAAAAGTGGGAAGTGTGTTTCTCTTTTTTTCTGTTCCATCAGACAAATTTCCTCATGCGTCCTGTTTCTGCTATAACTGCCTATCTCTCTCTTCTCTGTCATAACTCCCTTTACCCCACTCCACCCCCATCCCCTTTTCCTTCCTGCTTCTCCCTATTTTAGGTCAGAAGACTGACTGTTGCCTTGCCAGGTAGGTGTGGCGTAGGAAGGAAATATGCTAATATACACATATAGGGACCCACACATGCGCGCACACACACACATATATTCACACACATATTTACCAAAGCAGTGTTAAAGCCTGATTTCTTGGCAGGCAGGGTTATTATTTTCCTTGTCAGTGTTTATAGATATCCTCAACACATGTCCATGTGTGTCTGTGTATACAAATAGAGTATTACCAGAGTTGGGAGTATAAATAGACTTTCTCTGGAGACATAATGACAGAGTGCCGTTCTTTTTTTTCCCTTTTCCCTCTCTGCTGCGTAGCGGACGGAGAAACTCAACAGTACGGAAGCAGGTAATTATTTTTTGAGCATTGTGTGTGTGTGTGTGTGTGTGTGTGTGTGTGTGTGGGTAGCTTCTCAGTCAGAGCCACTGCAGCTTTGTTTTTAACTCAGGCCACGTGATTTCTCACAACATCCTCCTCCCATAGGGTGAATTTGTACCTATTATTTGTATCGTATTACTCATTTTAATGTAACCCGATACAGCAATGCACAAACGTACATGTCTGCTTCTACAGTTGCATCTGTAGTAGCTGATCAGCAAGCAACCTTTTCATGAGAGAATCTGGTGTTTGTAGCTCCCCCTTGTGGTTGTGTTTGTTTTAAGCGCTGGCTTAAAATGTAATCCCAGTAATTGTTAATTTTAAATTATATCTAAAAAAAAAACAAAACATAACTGTGATGAAATATCTTTATATTCTGGGCATGTACTGTCTAATATGGATTCCTTGGACTCACTGCCAGAGATTTTTTTGGAATCCCCAAACAAACAAAGGGAAAAGGAAAAGGTGCTGTCTCCTAGCAACAGCTGGGAACCCAGTGCCCACTGTCCTTCCCCCATGTCTGATACCCGTTCCTTCTAAATGTGTGCACCCATGCATGTGCATTTGCAGACATGTCAGAAGAAAGAAATGTGCCGTTTTCTTCCTCTGACAGGAGTAACTCTTTTCCCTCTTATTGCAGGAGTCGGGCGAAACCATTCCCCTGATGGTTGAGAGCTGCATCCGCTTCATCAGTCGCCATGGTGAGGAAATTCTGCAGTGAAGTGATAGGTTTAGGATCAGCTTTTTTCTCTCTGCTGATTGGTTAAACTACTACAAATGCGATTGGTTCTGGATCTCTTTGAACTGGAAAAAATGTATCAGAATTCTTCCCTCTAATTTCAGATTTGTGAATCTCTGAAATTGAACAAGGGAATTGATATTGACTTGTGTGTGGTTGTGTATGTGTGTAGGTCTGCAGCATGAGGGAATCTTCAGAGTGTCAGGCTCACAAGTGGAAGTCAATGACATCAAGAATGCTTTTGAGAGAGGTAACACTGTCCTGCAGGAAAAACAAGCATTTCCCCTCTGTTGTGTTTATCTAGCGCGTTATTATCCGTTGTGTCCCACGGTCCCTCCTCTTCTCATCCGGTGTAGGTGAGGACCCGCTCGCAGGGGACCAAAATGACCATGACATGGACTCAATTGCTGGTGTGCTCAAGCTTTACTTTAGAGGCCTGGATCACGCCCTCTTCCCTAAAGAAGTCTTCCATGACCTCATATCCTGTGTCTGTAAGTGTTACTTCCTTTTGCCTGTTTGTGTGTTTATGAATTTGAGAGTGTGAGTAATCTCATGGGGGTTCATTTTCATTTTCAGCAATGGAGAGCCTCACAGAGCGGGCAGTTCATATTAAGAAGGTTCTGCAGTCCCTACCAAGTAAAACCCTCATCATCATGAGATACCTTTTTGCCTTCCTCAACCAGTGAGTACCAGAGCGCTCAGAGGCCAGATGTTTGGGATTAAGCTATAGATGTATCACTAACTACAATTTTGAACATAGATGGTGTGTATTAATGTGGTAGCACAGTCTAGTGTAACGCTTTGTTGGGAAACATACTGGGCCACACCTTTTAATCTTTGAATTCAGGTGTTTTCACTTCCTGTGTCGCACATAACCTGCTCCTGCTCTTTGACACAGTAGGAACAGTGGATTCACTAATCTTAAAACAAACGGCACAAAAGTAGGCATGCAAACCTATCACAGAGCTACTGCTAATAATTAAATGTCATCAAACTGTTGATTTGGACAACAGAGTTCAAAATGTATGTATAAAAATGTAAGTAATTCACTGAATCTTCATTCATGAAGAAATATACTTTCAGTATCAATCAATGTAGAAAGAGTCCACAGAGCAGAAGTCTAAAGGAAGTATGGTTAAAAACAATATCTACTACATAAAATCTAAAACTTGCTTAACCACGTGTAAA
>NW_005187493.1:584753-596865 GCF_000239375.1 Pundamilia nyererei
TGTAGAAAGAGTCCACAGAGCAGAAGTCTAAAGGAAGTATGGTTAAAAACAATATCTACTACATAAAATCTAAAACTTGCTTAACCACGTGTAAAAGTCACTATACTTGACCTATAGCAGTGGTTCCCGAACTTTTTTGCTGGGCCCCCCTTTGTTTTACAAGAAAAATGTACACACACGCACAAACACATCCTCCAACCACACACACCCATATTTTGTTTTCAAACTTCATTGCGGTTTATTTCACACCTCAAATATTTAGTAAAAAATTAAGCAAATACAAGTAAACTGCAATAAATTACAGGCAGCAAAATAATAAACTAACTCTTTTAGGCTACGTCCGCACCTACATGGGTATTTTTGAAAACGCACACGTAAACGGCGTTTCAAATCACCGAAAATGGAGATTTTTTAAAACTCCTTTTTTTGCGTTTACGTGTGGACGAGGAATACAGAGTTCGTCACGCAACGTCAAAGGTATGTGCCTTTTTTCACATCACGCTGTGCGCACGTTATTGTTTACATGAGATGAATTGCAGAATGGCAGATAGAGACAAAATTCTGTTAATCTGACTATCTTCAGGTTTTACACGCTTACATATACACACACAGTTACTGTCCCTCAATTTAGAAAGGCAGAGGCGTCACGGTGTGATTATTTTACGTGTAGTTGTTTTTTTCCTGTGTAATAATATTCAACATTGCTGTCAATACATTTCTCAAAAAATGCCTCTCTGTGCAAAATAGGTTTAAAAACATAAACAACTGTGGGATACTGTTTGTCCGTGATTTGAACCGGGGGACAAATCGTGGCAGGATCAGCCTGATATTATTTGTATCCCACTTTAACTTTACTGTATAAAGAGCTAACATCTCCAAAATGTCAGGAGTAGTTAGTCATTACAAGAAGTGTAATAAATCACTTCTTGTAATAGTTTGTAATTACAAATCACGGACTGTTTGTCTGTGATTTGGAGAGCCCAGCGCGTGCTCCCAAAGCAAGGGAAATTAATTCTGTCGCAGAGACCTACCTCGGCAAAGGGAAGATATGCTTCACCATATTTTCTAGTCTTTGGCTTGGAATGAAGTTGGTTTGGAAACATATTTGGCGATGCTTCATCTCCAGCTTTGCGTTTGTGTGGGAGCCCCGTCACAAAACTGTCAATGATGCTAGCAGTGTCCAAGGGTTCTTTTTTTTTTTTGCGGGCCCCACACTTTGGGAACCTCTGACCTATTGTCACTTGATTATTTGGTAAACATCCGATTTTATATGGCCATCTCACACAGAATCAAAACATCCTTCAACTTTCATGGAAAGTCAAGTTCGGGGTCATAAAAGTCCACAAAAGAAACTATAACAAGCCCTTTATTACTCAAGAAACTGTAAGCCTTCCTCTCTGTGAAATTAATTAATTTCCTCCATTGAGTTTATTTTAGTAGTTCAATATTCTGAAATGGACTCAGTTTCATCACACTAGCCAAAAATCCAATCTCTTTTAAAAAAAAAAAAGTGAAGGGCAAACAAAAAAGCTTTTTTAACAAAGGTACTAATCTTGTATCAGTTCAAAGAAATATTAAACTAAGAGCAAGACCACAAAAAACCTGTCTGAGTGCATGTACGGCACGCAGAGACGCAATCCATTCTGTCCAGTCCGTCCTTAAAAGCCGTGACTAAACCCTTCAGTTAAAGGGAGAAAGGGTAAAAAGCAATATGGTGTGGGAGACGTGACATTTGAGACTCATGGGTAAACCAAGTGGTCCCAGACAGCTCATGTGGAGAAGGGGAGTTTCTTTTACGTGAGTGATTTACAGTCACCCCCTAAACTCCTGCTTCTTCTCACTCACTGAAACGCGCACACACATCGTCGGAGTCTCTCCATCACCAGGTTATAAATGACTTGTCATGGTTGTTTGGGTTTATATGTTGAGACTCTGCTTTCTCTTCTGCCCAGCCTGTCTCAGTACAGCGAGGAAAACATGATGGACCCCTACAACCTGGCAATCTGTTTTGGCCCCACCCTGATGTCTGTCCCAGAGGGTCATGACCAGGTTTCTTGCCAGGCCCATGTCAACGAACTCATTAAAACTATCATCATCCACCATGACACCATCTTTCCTGGACCGCAAGACCTGCAAGGCCCCATCTACACTATTCCTGGAGTTGGAGATGACTTCTGGTGAGGCTTGGGGAAGAAACCCCATAAATCACAATGGGATGAAGCTTAAATTGCTAAAGCTTCTTAAAGCTAACTGGATAGATATATCTTCCAATTGTTTTTCAAACTGCTGTAGAAGGGACTTAGAGATGATGAGTAGGCCAGAAATGGGGAGTGGGGGTTGATTTAGAGGCTGCCGGGGAGTGATGGAGGCTCAGCTTGTCTGCCCTACTCTGGGTAAGGGGCCACGAGGATCAGCTTACCCTCTGTCACACTAAAGATTAAAGCCCCGCCTAACCACAGAGCACAGCGTGTACACACTCACACACCACAACGCACACAATGGTTACTTTCAGTTTTACTATAATGACAAGCCCGGGCACCAGTTATTATGATTGCTGGCAGTCATTCCGGTTGTACAGACTGTATGTCACACAAAGTATGGTGACTACATTCACGCTAGCATATGCTAACTTTATTTGAATCGACCAGAATGATTCTGTGAGTTTGTGTCATCGCTACAGAAAATATATCCACAGGGTAGTCGATTGTTTCATTTCAATATTTTAAACATCTTATACAAATGACAAAGAAATTCCAGCAGTCTGTGTTTTTCTGTTACATTCAATTCACCAACCTTCCAAAACAAATTTGTTTTTGATGGCAGGCAGCTCAGAATGGGTGAACACCACGTTAAGCACTATGTAGAACCTGTCTAACCTTAAAAGGCTCTATATAACTGCAGACCAAGTTGTGGTCTGCAGTTATAACTTGGTGCAGGATTTTGAGGTCAGATTGTGAGTTATCAGAGAAGTATGGCATCCTCTAACTCCTGCTGCCCTCCATTTACTGTAGTGACAGTCAACACTGTGAGCCCCCTCTTGTGGAAGAGCCAGCACCTGACACTGTCTCTGTCAGCCATAACAGCGAAGATGGTAAGTAACATACAAAACTAACTACATGCACTGTATGTGCTTTATATACTGGCTTGTTTTTCATTAGTTTAGGAGATCTCATGCTTTCCTAACCATTTACTGTGGCTTAAATTTTTTTGCGCAAGCTCACGTCTTGCTCCCATTAATCTGTTTTGTTATTGCGCAGCAATTTTTAACGTGATTGCAGTCACTGAATGAAACAGCACTAACCTGCCATGCGCTAATCAGGCTTCCTCTCTCCTACACCTCTCTATTCCCTCATTTTTGCGGCTCCTCTGCTCCTCCGCTCCTCTGCCACGTCCCCTGTCTCTCCGCCGTTCTCTGAATCTCAGGCTCCTTGGCTGTTTCAGAGTCTGATCCAATCGAAGCCATCGCTAGGTTTGATTATACAGGCCGGACCGGTCGGGAGCTGTCATTCAAGAAAGGTGCCTCTCTGCTTCTGTACCACCGAGCCTCTGATGACTGGTGGGAGGGACGACACAATGGAGTGGATGGACTGGTGCCACACCAGTATATTGTGGTCCAAGACACGTAAGATCTGTTCTAGTAATTAATCTACGTCATACATTTTAAGAGGCTGACTTTTGTATTCATTAAATTAGATGTTACTTTAAAATTTTTGTCTGATATGAATGTTGGTTATAATAATAATATTTGACCCAGAGAACAAAGAGGCCTCTGTCAAAAGCATAAACTGGAATGATGTCAAACACGGACCATGAGTAAATACAGAAACTAGTCCAGTGGAAATCCCCGTTGCTAAGGAAGTGCAGTCATACAGACTGCATATCATAGCAGATCAATTTCCTCTTCAGCTTAGCCTCTTGTTTAAACAAGCATGCAGAGAGGCTTGTTGCGTTAGTGTAAGGATTTTCCCTCCCTGCTACCCAAGCACAAAAATCTGAACCTCATGTTCACTTTGCTGTTGCTAACTGTTCTGCAACTGCATTGCAAATGACTACAATGAGATCTGGGATTTATACAGAGAAATACCTTATTTCTTTTGTACAAGTATAAATGTAAGAGTAGGTCAAGGCAGATTTCTATTATTTATTTAATGCAGCTAAGACTGTTTTTTGTTTTGACTGCTCGTGGTTCGCGTGGAAGTAAAGAGCAGCTGCTATATAGCTTTAAAATAAGCTTTTTCTTGCAGATGTGTCAGTGTGCGTTATATTCTCTGCTTTGTAGGTTTGATGCAAGGCAGAGCGGGAGTAACGCGATTTTGCTGTGTTTCTTTTTTCCCCCCAGGTCTGATGTGGGGCGAGGAAGTCCAAAGCCGGACTTGGACAGCAGGGATCTGCTGGAGGATAGAGTACCCACTCGAGTCAGTGCTGCCTCTCCTACAGGAGCTCATGTAGCTGACATCTATCTGGCCAACCTGAACAAGTGTGTATCGTGTGCAGATACGTCTCAAAATATATACGTTTCAGTCAGATGACAGTTTGTGACATTAGTCATGTGTGGTTTTATTCTTTTCAGATTGTTTTTCCATTAGCTCCATTAACATTTCGTAATGATTCACAATAGTATAGAAAAGAAATGAGTAAAACATTTGTGTTATTCAGGCTGAGGAAACGGCCGGAGCCCGGGAACATCAGAAGAACGTTCCGCTCAGAGAGCGACAGCACAAGTCCAGGAACCAGCGGAGGCGGGGGAGGAGGAGTGAGGACCGCTTCTCTTCCTGTTGGCGGCGCTCTTGTAAAAGAAACCGGGGACAAGCGACCCGTGAGCGCTCATAGCATCCTCAACTCAGTTACTCGCCACTCCTCACTCAAGACCAAGGTACTGTAACTGGATCTCCTTTTGTATGCAGACATGGAGTGACTGCACTATTGCTGTCTGGGAAAACATTTAATTGAGGCCATTGTGCTGCTTTTAGGTGGAGAGTCCACAGTTGCGGAAGACGACTACAGCAGGGCGCTCCAAGAGCTTCAGCAACCACAGACCACTGGACCCTGAAGTCATAGCCCAGGTGGATCCCCTCTCACAGGTACTGCTTTCATTTCAGCTTCAACTTTAAACATCTGGAACATTTCAGCTTTCTGTCTGTGTGTGTTTACTTTATGTCGGACTCCTTCATTACAGGACATTGAAACAACCTTAAATGAGTTCAGTAAGTTGGAAAGACAAAGCACCCCGAAACATACACATACCCCTGACGTGGTGCTGGACACCCTGGAGCAGCTGAAAAGCGGAGGAGGAGCTTCAGAGCCCTCTAGTCCACTCCACTCCCGTCTGTTGCGGGACAATGAGGGAGGCTCACACGCCCATTCACTCCAGCGCAGCGCCTCCTCAGCTAGCGACGTGCCCTCCTCCTTCCGCCCTGCCAAGAGCCAGCCACGGAGCCCCCTGCCCTCTGCCACGTCCCCGTCTTTGTCCACCTCTCACTCCTCATCCCTATCTTCCTTCAGAGAGTCGCGCCCGCCAGCAACAAGGCCCAAGCCGGTGGTGTTCCCAAAGGGTGGAGGAGGTAGCGGCAGTCCAGCAATGGGCTCCCCAACCTCCACTGTTCCCCCTACGCCTCCTCCTCCACCTGCAGGCCACACACACTCTCTCCCCCACACGCCTCCCCCTCCCCCTCCATCCCAGTCTAATGATAAATCTTGCCCTGCTTAAGTCCCAAAATGGAAATCCTGATTCTTGCAAACTCTTAAGATTCTTGCAGCTCTTCTGTCAGGTGCCAAAAGCGCTTCGCTTGTTACATAGGACCCGTAACCCAATTCTCACATGTAGCATTCACTACTTGGAGACCAGATGAGTTCCTTATGATGCCATGTTCAATTTAGTGTCAAGTTTTTAATCTGCCCTCTCCTGCCAGCTCTGCTTTACTACAGCTCAACTATCACTGATAAAGCAAAAGACACTTCTTCTCTCTTTTTTTCCTTCTTGCCACCACAGAGATTCCAGACTTTGCTGGATTTTCAAATCTTGTACAGGGGAGCAGGACTCAGGGTGGACTCATACAGGCCCTGGAGCTTGCATACACTAGTTTGCATTGTATGAAATTCCATTTGAGTGGGCGTGCAAGAGTGTTACTTGCCTTTTATACACAGATTTATGTGAGGAATAAAAAGCACTGTTTTTTTTAATTTGTTTGGTTTTTTGTATAGTAGACACGACAGCGTTTTTTATCTTTTTAATGACCCCGTGACTAGCAGACCAGATTTCAGAGAACAGACTGTGAAATGCTAACCTCTAACTCACACACTGACCTGCTGCTTCAGAAGTGGAAAGCTGGAGGTAAAGGCAGACTTTTGGGATGATAACAAAAAGAAAAGAAAACTGGTCCAAATACCTGTGCAAGTCATATGATGGAGAGCTTTACTTTGCCTTTTTCCTTCAGTGTTCAATATCATTTTGAAATATTCTTATTTTTTAATATTTCTTTTTTTGTATTCGCACCACAACAGGAGCATAAAATAACATGGCCAACAATAATTTTAAGTCTACGTAAAGCAATACAAATGCTAAACCCTGGTAGTTTGTGGCATTATGTGCTGCTCGTCTCCTGCAGCTCGGTTTTGTGTGTAGGGGACCACTGAAGACCCAGCATTTTCCTATGTAGTGTTGGACTGTACATGCAAACGTACGTTTTCTTTAAACGTATGTGCGTGGCAGTGCTTTTGTTTTGTGGCAGCTAAACCCCTTTCAGGTTTTCCTTGCATGCTGGGGGCCGCTGACTGCAGCCACTGCAGCAGCAGCAGCTGTCCGAGTCCAACTCCAAACAGAGCTACATTTTGCTCCTTTTAACGACATCCTTCAAACATAGCCGTAAAAAAAGGAGTTTTGATTATTCTAACAGTGTGTATGTATATTTAATAATCACAATGATAACTGGAAGCACGGAGCTGAGATTCCTCCTGAGTGTGTTTATATAAAAGCACAACCAACCACCTCATCGAATACGTTCTTAAGCAAAGTTTGTTTATATTCTCATTTGGGGTTTTTTTTTTTTTTTTGTTGGGTTTTTTATGCTCAGAATTTGTAAATTGTGCAGTTTTGTAGCCACCTGGGTAAATGCACATGCGTGCTCCTGTGTCAGGCACGCATTGGCAGAGTATGTATGCACCTCACCCAGCCCTTGCCTAAGCAAAAATGGATGCCAACCAACAGCGACTGCCTGGAGACACACAGAAACTTCTCTGGTGTTTTGGAGTGCTGGCCGCCTGAGCGCTGAACAAATATGCACTGTATAAATGTCACCAGATAAAAAGCGTACAGGGATACTTAAAATGTCTTCGTTTGCCAGTTGTCTTCACCCAGATCCAAGAAAGAAAGCCTTTTTTTGTAACCGTGTTGAACAAATGCTAAACTCACATTACCCAGCACATAGTGCACTCATGGATGCTCTCTCTCTCCCAGGCAATGATTTGTTAGTGTTAAGGTTTATTTTTAATCACTGTATACTGATTGTGTGTTACCTTGTGTATTTGTGTTGCTCTTACCTCATCATGAGAACTGGAGGGATTGTGCGCGCGTGCATGTGTGTTCGTGTGTGTGGTTGTGGTGCAGAAACATGAAATGACATTGTCGGCACAAACACTCTCGCACATACACACCATGCATGTGGGTGGTTGGTGTGTTTTGTCCCAGTTGTGCTGTCCAAAGGGAACTGGGAGCCTCTTTTGATCTCAAATCAATCATCGTGCACTTGAACAACTTGGCTTGCATGTGGACTAACTGTGTGGGGATGATAATGTAGGCGTTGAATATTGTTACATATGCATTTTTGTGTCAGTTTGAAAATGGCAGAACTTAAAAACAAAACAAAAAAAAGACCGTAATGTCAAATCTATTTATAGTTGTCTCTGTATTACTGGAGAATCCTGTGTTCAGATTTACTTTGTAAATACAATGTTGTACATTACAGAGGTACACTCTTTTTTTGGTACAATATTGTACAGTAATAGCAATAGTAGTTTAATCAAATAGGCCTTATATAATATTCCACGTGTAGTTCTTGTTGTAGATCTGCTTTTTTGTTCTTTTGTTTTTTTTAATAAACATTGCTTGCTATAAAGATTCTTGATTTGTTTGTAACAATAAATTGACAACATGAAACTCCCAGGAAGTCGTTCTTTAAAACGTTATTTCCAATTTTATGTCTGTCCACTGTTATTTGTTTATTACGTCTTACTATTGTGCATTAGTAAGACGTAATAAACAAATATCCACGGCACGAAGATACAGCTGTCCAAAGGGGAGTTTAATCGATTTAATGTTAAGAAAGTCAGAAAATCCCTTAAGCCGTGCAGAACTCTCAAAGAACTCTGCAAAGTGCCACACAGAAAGATGGATGAATGCATATATTATATATCTTCAACATTAGAAAAGACTGTGAAACGGGAGAAGAGTCGGTCAAATATGAACAATGGGGGCAATGTAGCATTGTGTGGTGATATTATGTTTATACAGGGACACCAATTATCAATATTTTATTGAAGTATTAAAAAATATCATATTGCCATCAGTCTAAAAAGGTCTGATAAGGACTGGATGGATTATGGTGTAGTCACAATAACACAGTAATAAAGACGATTGCAAAATAAGTAATTTCTATATAACCCTTCCGTAAATCCGGTTGATTACAGCATATTTTCCATTAGCAAATGCTTAACTCATCATTTATATCTCATTACTCCTCCTTAGTATGCCATTTATAAATACAGATCTGATACTATGATGATTATGATTAATGCTGGCAGTGATGTAGTAGGAGTGACAGCTGTACATAGTTACAGCATGTACAGCAGTGATAGCTGTACATGCTGTAACAGTAACAGGTGGATAAACATAACACAAATGGCATGCTAAGGAGGAGTAATGAAACACTTGCTAATAAAGCGCTAAAAACAGACAAACAGCAAAATTAAGCGGCCAATTTTCATTTTAATCTAATTCTTTGGGGAAGTCAGTGGTGAAAGGAGCAAAATGCACAGAGATAAATAAGAGCATTCATTACCAAGTACACTTAAAACTATTGTATGGTTATGTAAGAGAGTAGCAAAGTTTTGTTGGTGTTTTTTGTTTTTTTGCTACAACTTCCCTCTAGCAAAAACATATTCCCAGTATGGCTCCTGGGTTTTCCAGCCCCAGTTTCTCTGAGCTGATCTGCGTACTCTCACGGCAGTCACTCTCACACAGGCACAGAGGGAAACTACATTTCCGCCTTCATCTAAAGTCCGTCCCACAACGTGAAGTCCGCACTTCCCAAACGATAACGCAATGCGGCCAGCTGCTGGCTCTGAACGAACCCTCCTGGATCCCCGTTACAAAAAGTGACCCACGGCACACTGAGCCCGTGTCCAGCAGCACCTCCTCTCCGCGTCTCACCTGTTCGGAAAGGAGCCCTTCCAGGTATGAAGGCTGCTTCTAACTGCGGAAGAAGTTTCACACGTAGGCGTATTTTGTTTTCAGACGAGCTGGATTTACAGTAACTCAGAGGGCAGTTGGAGTTAGTAACCAACATTACCAGCAGTTATTTGTGGCGGCACGGCTGAAAAAAAAAGGTTTTCTTGCTCCTGCCACGTTACCGTCAGGGCTAAATTAAAGGACGACTGACGAGCAGCAGCAACGGGTCCAGGTGAGGTCCGGCTACAGCTCCTACATAGGTTAGTAGCGCGAGCCCTGCTAAACTAATTAAACACCTAGCTTCAAGTAGCTAACCGCGTATTAACGTCGTTTTAATAGAGCCTTTGATGTAGAAGTTTAGTAAAATGTAAAAAATCGTGTTAGTGGAGATATCCGTGGAGGTATTTGTCTACTGACAGAGCTTTAATTAATGTAACACCTGCTTTTAATGGGAAAAATGGCTGCTGTGATGACATGAACTCAACTAGCCTGTTTAAAGCGAATAAATAAATGCAAATACTAGAGGTGGGCGGATCGATTCAAAAATTGAAAGTATCGATACCAACGCCGGTATTGGTGTCAGATCGATACTAGCATAATAGGATCGATACTTTTTTTCTATTCTCAGTTTGACATGTAGCCCACTGCATTGTGTTAAATTATTTATTTATTTTAGAAATATAAAAAAACCTCACCTCAAACATCAATCTATCCAACATTTCCTTTCCGTTTAACCTTATTAGTGTCTCGGGTGTGGGTTGGAGCCTGTCATGCAGTATGAAAGATGTCTCAACCTTGTGGTGTTGACTGTCACATTGATTTTGTTTATAGCCTACAGCACATTTTAATTAATAAAAGATGACCAAAAGTGCTTTACAGACAGGCACATTTACATTCCAGGCCTCCCCCCCCCCAAAAAAAACCCAGTTTCACAATAAATGAAAAGCCGAAAGGTTTTGTTTTAACAACTAATTGTTGTAGAAAGTAAAAACCACCATGATTTAGTGATCTCTAAATCTGTTTAGAATACTTTTGTGCTGGTGCACCTAAGAAAAAAGTTAGGCACACCAGTGCAACCGTGGCAAAAAGTTGGTCTTAAGCCCTGATTAGATAACTGCTTGGCTAATGCTAAATGAATGCTCAGACAACGTGATTGGTCAGTTGCGATGGTGATTGTCGACCGACACCGCTATGATGATGTAGGAACAACACCAACGCTGGGATATCAGCAGATGTACATGCTTCCATTAGGACAGCAAACAGAGGAGTTTTGTTTAGAATATGCAAATTGATCCTGGTGCATCTCGTATGTCATGATACACTGCTATACCCCAGGTAAAGTACCTTTACAAGTCAAAAGGTAATGCTGGCCCTGCATTACTTGGTATCAGATTGACACCAGAATTTGCAGTATGGCAATGCACTGACAAATACTACAACAGCAGGCCGTACGGTTATCCGATACTAACCTCTTTATTTTAGCATTTGTTTGTTTTATGATTGGATAACCTTGGTTCTGTCTCCCAAGGCTTTTCTAATAATAGTAACCCTCCCTTCTCATTTCTTCCAGTATGTCAGGTATTACAGCCAGTACAATAAGCTACCTGTGGTCTGTAGACGATGTCCTCGGGCAGGGGGCTACTGCCAGCGTCTACAAAGCACGCCATAAGGTAACCACAGGATGGTTTTATCATCTCATCGTACTCACAGGAAAAGTCATTCACATCAGTGCTGCCGTCATTATTGAAATTTCAGCCTGCTTTTCTTCTTCTTCTTCTTCTTTTGCTCAGAGCAATACCAGGATGTACGATAAGAAAAGCTGTGGTTTCAGAGATGCTGTTGATTGCTGACACATTTGCGCAATGCTGTGATGTATCTGTGATGCAAATGTGCATGCGTGTTTGCAGAGGTCGGGTGAACTGGTGGCCGTCAAGGTGTTTAACATAATGAGCTACAACCGCCCCCACCAGGTCCAGATGAGGGAGTTCGAGATGCTCCGGAAGCTCAATCACAGCAATATTATCAAGCTATTCACCGTGGAAGAGGTAAGAATACAAAAAGATCTATATAAAAAAAAAAAGAAAAATATTAGCAACATCTAAAAGAAGCACACCTCACGGTTAATCCCTCACCTTTCAGCTGCCCTCTAAACAGAAGGTGCTGGTGATGGAGTATTGTTCAGGAGGGAGTCTCCTAAGCCTGCTCGAGGAGCCGGAAAATGCCTTTGGTCTCGCTGAAACAGAGTTCCTCACAGTATTGCAGTGTATAGGTGGGTGTGTATATGTGGTATCGGTCTGTAATTTTATGTACCTGTTCCTGAAACTTTCCACCCTCTGTTCTCTTCAGTGCAAGGTATGAATCACCTGCGGGAAAATGGAGTGGTACACCGGGACATTAAGCCAGGGAACATAATGCGGCAGGTTGGGGAGGACGGCAGGTCTGTTTACAAGCTGACAGACTTTGGAGCAGCAAGAGAGCTCGAAGATGACGAGAAGTTTGTCTCCATTTATGGAACTGAAGAGTATCTGGTAAGATAGCGGACTCACTGAGCAAACCTCTGCCAGGTTTCCTACAGTGGGGCAAAAAAGTATTTAGTCAGCCACCGATTGTGCAAGTTCCCCCACTTAAAATGATGACAGAGGTCAGTAATTTGCACCAGAGGTACACTTC
>NW_005187493.1:598232-603904 GCF_000239375.1 Pundamilia nyererei
TGGTGCAAATTACTGACCTCTGTCATCATTTTAGGTGGGGGAACTTGCACAATCGGTGGCTGACTAAATACTTTTTTGCCCCACTGTAAATACTTTGGGGACCTTCGAATAAGTGAGTGAAGACTGATTACAGTTTATTATGTTTTTAGTGCTGGTTTGCTTGTGATAGTAGCATTAGCAGGGCTCTAGAGTGCGACCAATTAGGTCGCACATGCAACCTAATTTCTAAATGGTGCGACTAAAAAATATCCTAGGTCACACCGGTGCGATCAGCCGTTTGAGTAAAAAAAGTCTCCGCAACTCTGTCTACGTGTGGTCAACAACAGACACACATTATGCCCATATCGTGGTCTAAACCAATCAGAGATAGTCAGGGGCGGGACCTCTCTGGTTGGCCCTGGTCCAAATATTCCTGTAGGCCTAGGTGTCTGTACGTTTGAAAGTGCAGGCGGATAGAGAGAGGTGAGTAGTCAATAATCAATTTGATTCATTAAATCCTGATATGATATAATATAAATATATTTTATCAGAAACGCCAGAATCTCAAGTTAAACCTCACAAAACTATTTCAAAAACCACCAAACAGCTAAAACAGTAAATGAGAGCAGGGAAAAGGATTCCGGACAAAGACGTAAACACAAAGCATGGACCCGATGCATCAGAATCTGTGAGATGTCGGTGTGGTGTGAATAAGTCACGGTGGGACCACAGATCATCATTTAGAGCCATTTATTGTTATCAGCTGCAGCTCTTAAGCTGCCAGCCACGCATCACATCACACCACAACTTCCAACCCACAACCCCGTGTTTTAACACAGCGGGCGTGATCGCGGATGCTGTGCAGGTGCGTCCGCATTGATGACCACGCCTCACCACAGTCGGCTTTCTCACCCGACGGCACTTATGCCCCCACGCTGTCGGGGCTGAAAGCCGACAGCTCACAGTGAAGCTGCAGGTGTTGTCTCTCTCCAACCAAAATTCACTGAAGAAGATCAAAACGACACTTCACATTTGATAAACATCGCCATTAATTCCCTCTTACTTTTGCTGTTTAGCTTCCACCATGATAAAATAACACTTCCTTCACAGCTCTTTCTCTGTTTTGAGAACAGTTTCCCATCTCAAATCTGTTTTCTGCGTTATTCATTCGCTTGTTACAAACAAGTCGTGTACAGCGCTGTCGGCCGCTGTTTTTTTTTTAAATTGTATTTTTCCCAAGAATGACCTCTGACAAGAAAACCGAATTTCTGCTGTTTAATACTGAAGAAATGTAAACTTTTTTAAAATTATGCCAAATTGCAAAACTAGCTGTGTCTCTAATAAAACCTCTGTAACACTGGTCCAGAGACAGCATCAGATAATGAGCCACATACGATTGACTCCGAGCCAGAGCCCATTGAAAGCAAAAGGGGGAAAGTATATACAATAGAAGAGTGGCTTGACCAGTTTCCCTGGCTAAGATACAGATAAAGCTGACAACATGATGCACTGCATTTACTGTGTGGAAGGACCATGGCCGGCAATACTGCAATTGTGACTGGTGCTAATACGTTTCGAACTGAAATGCTGAGACAGCACAGTGTATCCAGAAAGCACATTATATGCCGCGATAAATGCACTGCCCAGGTGTCCCCTCTCCCCACTGCCTTTCACAGCAGGAAACAGGTCATCAGAGGAGGCAGAGATCATGATTAAGTTTAACATTGCCTGCAATATTGCCAAAGAGTGGCAAAGTGCCAAAGCACTTTAAGCACAAGCACTTTTTCAGTAACTTATCTTTCTTGTAGAACTGTGCTCAAAATAAAGAACTTTGTGCTGACAAGATTGTTAGTTAATCATTTACAAATCAATATGTCTGTATGGACAGCAATTAAAAAAAAAAAAAAGTGAATATGTAAAACTGTCGTGTTAAGCGATGCGGTTGAAAGATTTGGGTGCACCTAACTTTTGTGCTGGTGCACCTAAAGCCCTGATTAGATAACTGCTTGGCTAATGCTAAATGAATGCTCAGACAACATGATTGGTCAGTTGCGATGGTGATTGTCGACCGACACTGCTATGATGATGTAGGAACAACACCAACGCTGGGATATCAGCAGATGTACATGCTTCCATTAGGACAGCAAACAGAGGAGTTTTTAGCCACCGCACACGTGCTGCCATGCAGTCCTTCAAAATCCTACTGTACGGCACTGGACTTGAATCACCTAGGAGTCAATCGAATGCTGATTCACTGTCGAGTGGACCAGAATAGAAAAGGGAGAATGTGGAAAGAAAATCAAAGATTTAAAAAAAAAAATACAGCAGGAAACGCACAGACAATAGCTGTAGTGGATACTTTCCATCGTTTTTGTCTGTGGGATGAACA
The DNA here is from genome assembly GCF_000239375.1 of Pundamilia nyererei. Classification (NCBI taxonomy): domain Eukaryota; kingdom Metazoa; phylum Chordata; class Actinopteri; order Cichliformes; family Cichlidae; genus Pundamilia; species Pundamilia nyererei. The sequence goes on from NW_005187493.1 coordinate 600,601, forward strand.
ACAGGACAGGGAAGAGTAGCCCACTCACTGACTGAAATACATGTTTTTTACACTGCCTTCATCGACAGCAAGTGCTCTGTGCAGGTCCACTATCCCGCCTAAAGAATAAAGCAAGCAGTGGTTAGTGGACATAGAGTTGTCTTATATTATTTTTTCAGGTTCGGGTTAACCTGCAGGTGGCCTTGACATGGTCCGTTGCATTTATGCTCCATTTGCACTACAGTTAAAAACATTTATGATGATGCGTTTTTCCATCTGTAGGTACAGTGGTGAAAGAGTGCATTAATTCCCATCTAATAACTGGGGTCAATAAAAAGTATATAACATAACATGTTCGCAAGGAGTGTTGATTTTTAAAGTAAAAGCTTTAAATCGATACACTTTCATATTGCAATAATTAAAATGCTTCCTTCAGCACTCGGCTTGCAGCCTTGTCCCCACTAAACTATTTTGCTTTTCCCAATTTCCCCAATGGAATATCTTACCTTGTAAACTCTGATGTGAATCTCTGTGTTATGTTAGATTAGGTTGAGACCAACACCTCTGCGAGTGATTTAACCTGAGGTAGATGTGAAAATGTTTTGTTACCAGGGTCCGATTTCACAGCAAAGTGGACAGTATCCAAGTGACATTTAAATGACAATCTTCAGGAGCCCAAATTTGAATATTTAAAGGCAGCCTGCATGATCAGGACTAGGTAGCCATCTAGTGGTCAAATCTATTAGTTATAACAGCCATTCCTAAAATCAAGAGTGCTGCAGCCCACTTAAAAACCAGAAAATCCCATGGGGCTCATCTAGTCTTAAATCTTCACTCACTAATCAAAATACAAGTGATGTATTTTCTTGAAAATTTTACCAGAAAACCATAAAAAACACGATTATGGCTATAAATTTCAAATGCTACCCAGTCATATGTAACGTCTTAAAGGCCAATGTGTGACCCACCTGCCACTGGCACACAAACTTTGATACAAGAGCAGCGACTTTAGGCTAAAATAATGAGTAATATCCCAAACTCACAAGCTTTTATCGCCAGTTTTAAGTCACTTTCTATATAAATAAATATATTTATAAAAGTACATACATCTGAGGAATTTCAAACTGACCTTCTGTTGTTTCTGCGGCCCATCTGTGGTACCTTTGCACCCCACAAGGGGGCCCCAGCCGGGGAATCACTGCGTTATCAGAACAAAAGGTGAACTATGTAGACTTGACTGATACACAGTGCTGGATCGAAATGGCGCACTGTGGCTCACTATGAAGGTGCTTTGACTGTTTTCTCTTCTTCATGTGTGTGTGTAGCACCCAGACATGTATGAGCGCGCAGTGCTACGTAAGCCTCATCATAAATCTTACGGGGTGAGTGTCGACCTGTGGAGTATTGGTGTGACCTTATACCACGCTGCCACTGGGAGTCTTCCCTTCACACCATATGAAGGACCACGCAGGAACAAGCCCATTATGTAAGTTAATACATTAGAGTTCTTCAAGCCCCCAACTGAAACCACAGCTAACATCTGTACATCTACATGTACCAGCCATGATCAATGTTAGTAACTGTGCCTTAGGACATATATTTATGTATTTCCTCTGAACCATTTTGGGGGTTTTGTTTTATAGGTTCAAAATAACCACAGAGAAACCTATGGGGGCGATAGCTGGAATACAACGGAGAGAGGGCGGACCTATAGACTGGAGCTATCACCTACCTCACAGCTGCCAGCTGTCACAGTATGCCACCTAATAAAAACAACTAAATCCTATTTATACACACCTTGTCACCATCAAACCCTCATGGTTTTTTTTGTCTCTCTTTGTTGTTCCCTTTTCTTGCTCTCCCTGTCTCTGTGGCTGTAGGGGTCTAAGGGTGCAGCTGGTTCCAGTACTAGCAGGTATAATGGAGGCTGACCAGGAAAAGTGTTGGTGCTTTGACCAGTTCTTCACAGCCACCACAGATGTGTTGCAGCGGCAAGCAGTTCACCTCTTTTCTCTGCAGCAGGCCATGGCACATTGCATCTACATACACCACTACAACACGTAAGTCTGCAGAGGCCTTTATGGGTGGCCTTTTTTTTCCTTTGGCTGTTTTTGTTTATTAAAAAAATGTAGTGCAAGCTCAGTATCTTGATGAGAGTTTGAATTTGTTACTGACAATGACGTGAAACCGTTTTGTTTTCTGGAATTTATACAAGAAATACGCAGCAGAAGAACTCGCAGAATAATGAGGTGTAATATGTGTTATAGTTTTAATGTGGTAATGCCAGTAAATTCTGTGCTGAGCTGTGGATTATATCTGTAATCTCAAATTGCTTTTTTAAAGCCTTTCACTCTCAGTTCATTGAATCTGTGCAGTAGAACTCAGAGCGTTTGAGGACAGAGCAGATTTGTATGTTACGTTTGTAATTTAAGAAATAGTGATTTTTATGCAAACATAACTGCTGCTATTTCCTCATCTTTTTTCACCCCATGTTTCCTGTTTTTGTCTCTGCCAGCACTGAAAAAAAGACAAAAAGCTAAAACAAATACAATAATTATTTTACATTTATTTTTGTATAAAAATATGTCTGCAACTCAGCTTTATGGTAATCTGACCATTATTATTTTGTCATTGTTTATGAAGCGAACTAAAGGTTTAAAAGACTTACTGACACATGTAATCACCGAAATTTAATACACTTTATTTGTGGGGATTTGGACATTAATAAGAAAAACACCAATGACAAGAACAAATCAAAAGGGTATTCAAAGCCTCCACGAGAAAACTGTGTGTCAAAAAGAAGGAAGTTAGCTAAATAAGCTTCACTCCAAACAGCAGCGACCAGGCGCACTGAGAACAGTCTTAAGAAGCAAACTTGCTCCTGAAATTTAACAATGTGTCTAACAAAATTAAAATCTGTCTCTCTTCTCAACCAGAGTATCAATCTTCTTCGAAGAGGTGGCGTCTCAAACAGGTATAGGGGTACAGCAACAACATCACATGTACCTCGGACATGACCTGCTCTTGGAGGGCAGCATGAAGGTGGTCAATCTTCCACGAACTTCACCTTCTCAGCCCCTCATTCTGCTCAGCTATGCAACTGATGAAGCAAACACCAGCCTGCCATTCAGAGAACGTAAGACCGAGACTTGCATAACGGAAATATGTGTGTGTTAAGTTTTGAGAAAAAGGTGTCAGTTTCTGTCTCAACAGAAATATTTTAGCTGGTTTGAATTCTATATTTTTTGCGATGTATTTCTTTTGTCCTCCGCAGCAGAGAGTCCCGTCATCCCGGCCAGGTTTGACGTCATGGCAGATTACAATT
>NW_005187493.1:603924-610063 GCF_000239375.1 Pundamilia nyererei
ATCTTCCACGAACTTCACCTTCTCAGCCCCTCATTCTGCTCAGCTATGCAACTGATGAAGCAAACACCAGCCTGCCATTCAGAGAACGTAAGACCGAGACTTGCATAACGGAAATATGTGTGTGTTAAGTTTTGAGAAAAAGGTGTCAGTTTCTGTCTCAACAGAAATATTTTAGCTGGTTTGAATTCTATATTTTTTGCGATGTATTTCTTTTGTCCTCCGCAGCAGAGAGTCCCGTCATCCCGGCCAGGTTTGACGTCATGGCAGATTACAATTTCTCCAAGGTAAATGCTCCCTGTTATTACCGGTAGTTTAAAATATTATTTAATATATTATTTTATATACTAAACACTTTTCATATCTGCCTTCTTTTCCCCCCGATCCCCTTTTATTTTTAGATTGTAGTAGGTGTAGTCCACCAGTATCTGAGGATAGTACGGCTGCTGCACACGCACCGGGAGTTGCTGCTGCAGGGATATTACAGCTACATGTGAGACACAAACACAGATAAAAATTATTTGTTAGTCTTCTTGGAATTCTGAGCCTCCCGGGTGTTTTTTCCCTTCAGTTTATGTTCTGCGTTTCCCTATTTTTCTTGTTTCTTAGAATGAAATTGCGCAACGAGTGCAGAGAAGCCTTGCACAGTATTGCCATGGTCACCATTAGACTGCAGTCCTGCCTCAATGCAGAACACGGGATTCGCACACTGTAAGTTTGTCTGCACACTTTTTAACCCTAAGCTGTAAAAGGCTGAAGAGGTATTGTTGTTGCAGCAAGTTTTCTGGAAATCTTGTGAATGTGATAGCTCAAGAAGGGAGTCACCTGGGATTTTCAAATGAATACATACAGTGTATCTACTAGAAGGCTGAAGGGTAGCACTGGCACCCGTAAGTGTTTTTAGAATAAGCACAGAAAATTAATTCTGTAAAAGTGCACTCGAAATGGTAAAGTGCAGTGTTTGCAATAATTCGGGCATACTTGTTACCTGAGGTAGATTTTTTATTTTTTTTATCTTGACAAATGAGGCTAGGTCTTGTGTAAAGACACAAAACATTTCTAATGTTCCTGATACTGTAATAATGCCATCTTTAACCTATAACCTTCCTTTCTCCTCCAATATCTGCTACATTTCTTAGAGACCCTTACACTTCAGAAAATCAAGGCTCAGCTGCTAATGGTCAAAGGTTGCGGCAGGTGAGTGCCAAGAGCAAAAAACAGAGACGAGCTCGACTGATGCAGTTATACAGGTCCCAGTTAAAACTGTACAATTAAAACTCAAATTATGTCTTGTCTTTGTGAAGGTTTAATACCTTTTTGCTGGTACTGTAGTAGTAGTACTGGATGCTGCAGTTTGTGGTGCACCTGATTTACATGCTGTTATTCTAAAAACATCATAGAGGGAAAGCAGATATAATCATCCTGCTTTTTATGCTACCTATTGGCAAATATTAACACTGATTGAGTGTCTTTGAGATGGATATTTGGTTGCTACTAGAATTATAAGATACTGTATTGTAGTTCAAATTTTAGAGGATGCTAAATTTAGGTTTATTATGAATTTATATATAAACAGGCACATTGCCTTAGTGTTATAGTAAGATTTAAACCTGGTATGCAAAGGAGTTAGAGTTCCCTCGCAGTTGACTGAAATTCAATATCATGAGAGACAGGCAGACAGCATAGCTTATATTTGATGCGTCTCATATTGAATCCCCTAAATGTGAGAGCTTGAATCATAACTGACTGCACAGATTTGTGCTTTGTTGATGTGTTGTGTGTAAGAATCTGAGATGCTTGTCTCCTCAGGTTCATCAACACCTACCTTTGTACAGTGCTGGTATCCAAGAGTTTCAGAACCGACTTGATCAACTGCAGATAGAACAGGCCAAGTTGTCAGAGACTCTGGCCAATGATAAGAGGTACTATCGGGGGCAGGGATTCAAAACTGCAGAATGGACAATTGGTTTTATTTATAAGTGTTTATTAGAACTAATTTCTTTTCTTATAGCTGCCAGAAGATAGAAATGCTGCTACAGAAGATAACAGCAATTCATCAGCATTATCGTAAAGACAGGCTGACTGGCAGTATGCACAGCTTCTCTATAGATACTATAAATTTCTTGTTTGTGTTTCATATTATTCATCTGACAGATTTCTTCTTTTTCCCACAGAGCTAGCATACAATGATGAGCAAATCCACAAGTTTGAGAAGTGAGTGCGTGTGTGTGATTATGGATTTGTGTTCCCACAGCTATGCCCCAGCCTGTAAAGTACCTGCGCTGTCGTGTAATCTGTTTGTCGTTCTTCCTTGACAGAATCCACCTGTCGAGCCACATTAAGCGAGTGAAATCTCTGTTCAGAGAAGACTGTGTGCAGAGATACAAAGAGGTTTTAGACTCAACAAGAGCATGGAACAGGTCAGAGCAAGCTACTCCTTCATTAAAATAACCTTTAGCAGTCATTCAAACAGTTGATCAAAGCTGATATTGTATGTTATTGATTAACCCTGGTCATCATCACTGTATATTTGTGTAACATGGAATACAGGTTACGTACTTTATGCACTTTGATTCTCTGTCTTTCAAATGTGTTTAAGTAGAGTAGAAACATTTTAATTTAAAATACAGGTTAAAAACATATATGGTATAAAAGATGGGTGGAGCCACGCAGCTTGTGAAGCCTCAAACTGAGAATTTTTGCCACCTTGACCAGACAAACGATTGTGATTGACAAGTCATTATCCAGTGAATACGTGGTGGCTTATCCTTCTTTTTGGCTCAAGTAATGACCATAATAAGGCTGGGTGGTTCGCTCCCTACTCCAATCGTCCTCCTTTGGATGATAGCATCACCAGCAGCAAGCAAAGATGTTATCCACCCTCTATAATACACAATATGTGTTCCAAACAAAAACACACACACAATGAAAACAATTCTTACTTCCACCATGAAGAAATGTCTCCATAGTTGACACACAATACTGATTGATTTAGCCATCTGCAATTTGTTGCTGGATTTCAGCTGAATCCAGTGAAATTTTCTTCAGGTTTATTTATTACAGCTCCAAATCACAACAAGAGTTACCTCAAGGTAAGGCTTAATATTTTAAGGTGAAAAAACTACAATAGCACAGAAATAACATAGAAAACACCAACAAACAGAAAACCCCCAATGAGAAAGTATTTGGCGACAGTGGGAAGGAAGAACTCCTTTTTAACAGGAAAAAGCCTCCTGAAGTACCAGGCTCAGGGAAGGGCAGCCATCTGCCGGCTGGGGGTGAGAGAAGGAAATCTGTGGAAGAGAGCCACAGATTAATAATAATTAATAATTACATCAGAGTGCTGTATAAACACATGGACAGGGAAAAAGGTGAGTTTTTCATAGGAGGCTCCAAGCAGCCTAGGCATATTGCAGCGCGACTAAGGGAGAATTCAGGGTCACTTGATCTAGCCCTACCTATAATTTTTATCAAAAAGGAAGGTTTTAAGCCTAATCTTAAGGTTTGACTTCTCTGAGGTCCTCCTCTTTTCCCCCTGGCTGGCAGTTCAGTATTCTATATCCTTTATCCAATATATCCACGGTCCCTCCTTCAGTTCAGTTCAGTTTTATTTCAAACATGTGCATTCACAATCATTACAAAAGATCATTCCATTATTTTGTTTGAAAAGGAGTAGGCAGAAGTATACACTTATTAGTCCCTACCCCCTCAAGTTTTACGTCTCATTGATTTAATTTTCTTTTAGTCTTAAATTAAACAAACAACATATGAAGCTAAAGCAAAGACAAAACAAACAAACAATAAAACAAAACAAATAAACAAGCCCCACCACAGTATAGTTACTTTCATATAAATAAAGACAGAATGGTTACATTGGCAGATTCACAAATTATGAAACAAACAAACTAAAACACTATTACGAACAACATTCCCGCCCAGGTTAACCCTGTTTTCTTCATTCTTATATTTGTTTAAAATGTGTTTTTTATATTTTATTTTAAACTGGTTTATGTTGTTACTTTCTTTAATTTCTTCTGTTAGACTGTTCCATAATTTAACTCCTGCTATGGAGATAGACATACTTTTTAAAGTTGTTCTAACACTTTGTATTTTAAAATTCCATTTCCTTCTTAAGTTATACTCACCTTCTCTTTCTATAAACAATTATCAGATTGCTTTTGGAATTCAATTCAATCCAATTCCATTTTATTTATATAGCGCCAAATCCCAACAAAAGTCGCCTCAAGGCGCTTCATAGATACAGAGAAAAACCCAACAATCATATGACCCCTTATGAGCAAGCACTTTGGTGACAGTGGGAAGGAAAAACTCCCTTTTAACAGGAAGAAACCTCCGGCCCAGGCTCAGGGCGGCCATCTGCTGCGACCGGTTGGGGTGAGAGAAGGAAGACAGGATAAAAGACATGCTGTGGAAGAGAGACAGAGGTTAATAACAGATATGATTCAATGCAGAGAGGTCTGTTAATACATAGTGAGTGAGGAAGGTGACTGGAAAGGAAAAACTCAATGCATCATGGGAAACCCCGGCAGCCTACGTCTATTGCAGCATAACTAAGGGAGGATTCAGGGTCACCTGGAAGCATTGTATTTCTTACTTTATATATTATTTGCGCTGTTTTAAACTCCACCAAGTCTTGGAATTTAATAGCTTGCATTTTGAAAAATAGTCAATTTGTATGATCCCTGTACCCTGGATTATTTATTAATCTAGTGGCCCTTTTTTGTATTATTGTTATTGTTTGTGTATTACTTTTGTATGTGTTTCCCCAGACCTCTACACAGTAGCTCATATACGGCAGTAGTAAAGCACAGTATAATATGTGCAGTGCTTTCTTTCTCCAGTATTTGCTTTGCTTTCCCCAGGATGGCCATGCCCGGTGCCAATTTCCCTTGAACATAAGTAATTTGTGGTTTCCAACAGACCTTGTGGTCAATGATCACACCAAGAAATTTTATTTAATTCACTCTTTTTTTAAATATACATTGTCAACACATATTTTTACTTTGATATAAATCTTTTGGTTTCCAAACAACATAAATTTGGTTTTATCTAGATTCAATGATAATCTTTTTTATATCAAACTTCTTTAATATCGTTAAATCCTGTGTGATCATCTCCAAAACACAACTCCTCTGCACATGTACAAACCACCATTTTGTCAGTAATGCTTTTTTAAATTATCTTTCATCATCGTTATAAAGTGATTGGACAATAAAAATTAAAAAGAAAACCCACCACCACCATGATTGTTTATCTATAAGCATTTGTTTCATTTGGCAGCACTGTCTGTCAGTGGATATCCAATCTCCGTGGAAAATTACTTGATGCTTGAGCACCTAAAACAGGAACAGGATGGCATTTTTGTTTACTCGTGTGGCCAGCGATAGCTTTCCCATGGCAGGCAGTGGAATAACTGGAGCAACAGGAAACTCTGGCTTAGGAAAAGAAGGTGAAGGAGTGCGAGGCCAAAAGGACACAAGGGTGAACAAAATTTTTGGTATTCACTTGATGGTTAAAAATTTGAAGAAAAGGTTATTTCTATGAGGTCGTTGAGCCTTAAACCCTGCCTAGTTACCAGCCTAATGATGGTGTTTAATAACTGAAAGCAGAGTGGTCTTTCCAAGAATGGTGCAGGATGGTGGGTGTGGGTTTGAAAACCTGTCTGTTACCAATTAGGTTTACTCAAGTGTGCTTCTACATTTGTTTGCAGCCTTATGCTGGAGCTGCAGACCCGACTGCAGGACTTCAGTTCTTTCTCTGCAGGCTTAATAGCAGACTTAGAGATGAGTGAGCAGTGCCAGAATAAGGTCAGTATCACTCTTTTCATGCCTAGGAGACACAGTCTTGACACCTTATGCATAAACATGGAGTCTGACATGCATTTTTCCTGTGCTGCCTTTTTGTTTGTGCTCAGTAGTTATTGTATTAGTGATGTCGCGCAAGTCAGTGACTATGTCATGTCTCATTTGTCGTCCTCAGGTTATGGACAGAATCCTTTACACTCTGCAGTCCAAAAGACCAGAACAACAGTCAGCAGTCATACCCAAAGACAATGACCAGATGGTCTCCAGGTGTGTGTGTGTGTGTGTGTGTGTGTGTGTGTGTGTGTGTGTGTGTGTGT
>NW_005187493.1:610100-638012 GCF_000239375.1 Pundamilia nyererei
GTGTGTGTGTGTGTGTGTGTGTGTGTGTGTGTGTGTGTGTGTGTGTGTAAAATTAAGACATTTCCCGACTGCCATTGCAGTATTTCTTTCTTTTTTGTAGGATGCACCATTTGAAGGAGGAAATGGAGATTCTGGTGAGGGAGCTACAGTGTAACAACGGTATTATAGAGAGGTCAGTGGTGTGACCACCTTACTGTTAACAAATCTCATCTGTCAAAGCACACGCAGCATGATGCTGATGGTATTTCTGTGGTTCCATAGCCTGGGAGCCGTGAACTCTCCTGCAGCTCTGGAGCCGACTCTGGCCAGACCTTCTACACTGTGACACAAGACCACTGTCTCTGGATCTTGCCTCTGAAAGGCGCACGCACACTCTCTGAAAATCACCTCATCTTAAGTGCCATTAATGAACGTACTGGCCTTTCAAGGACCATCTACAGTGTTTGTTTTTATCTGCTTCCTCTTCCTTTAACAATCAATGAAATGTCCTTTATCAATTTAGAAATAAGATAAGCACAAAGAGAAAGGAGGATAGGCTTCAGGTAGGTGTGTGTGTGTGTGTGTGTGTGTGTGTGTGGCTGAGTTTAGCAGTAATAAGATCAATAAAATCTTCATTAATGCCTTAAGTGTTATTGTATTTGTAATAGGGTGCCATAGAGATAGACAGCCAGGATCAATGAATGCATAGTCAGCTCTTACTCTGTTTTTTGTGGTCCTTTGTTTCACAGAAGAGGAAGAGTAGGCTCTGGAGAACCTTGAATAGTATATTTATCCTGACAGAGTGTGTACTAGTATGCAGGTTTTGATTATATTTGGGATATAGAAACATTATAACATTATTAAAAAACAGTATAAAATGTTTCTGTACAAATCTGCTTATAAACAGGGTAATGGTTGTGCTTGTAGACTCTGTTTTTCTTTGTGTCTGTGTGTTTTTGAGGAAAAAGGCCTTCCAATGATTGATCATTCCACTTGATGATGAATTTGCTCTATTTCATCTTTTTAACCCACATTTGTTTCTGTTCCTGTTGGTTTTTAAGTGGAATGATAAAATAATTCTGTGTGTTTCATCATGGGAATCCCTGTAAAAGAGAAGCACGACCATGGGGAACTCAGGACTCACCACAGTGTCTTCTTTCTCTTTGCAGAAGGGCATTAAAGCTAACACTTCGATAACAGCTGACCAAAATGACATTATAAAGTGACATTAGCCACTGTGGTGTATGCTGGGGAAATCCCAGCTTTGTTATTTGTTGATTATGAAAGGCGGTATTTAGGGGGGAAATACTTGCTGTTTTTTTCAACTTTTATTTATTTATTTGACTGTTTTGTAGTCTTTAAAAATAATTCAGTCAGAGCCAGATTTCAAACAGAAAAGTGGATGAAATCCTTTCCTGGCCCCTAATGTCAGGTTATGGTGGGTGTGAACGAATATCGTTGCTCTTAAACACCAAAAAACCCTCAAGTGAAAACGTAAAACAAGTGTGAGAAATTGAAAATGAAAGAAAGTGTGTGGGCAGGGCGTGGGCGTCCTCGTGGACTTTCTCAGATCAGTTGGGGGCGATGAGCTCAGCTGCCTCTGTGGTTATTTTTTTCAGCTCATGACGTGTTTCTGGCAAATTGGAAAACTTTACTGTTTTTAGCCCACACAAACAAGTGTAACAGACAGACTTTGTGATATTTTACATTGAGACAAAATTTGCGATACTGTCAGTCCAGAGTGAGGCCTACAAATCAGATTCATCAAATGTGTGTTTTTTACGCCTCCCAGTCAGTAATAGTTGTAACCTGAGCCATTCTGGGTTTATTTTTTTGTTATGTGAAATAAAAACTATGCTTCTAAAATAAATATATACATATATTGGACAAGATTTGAGTTTTTGTCAGTTTGCTCAGTTTTGGTTTCACACCCTTCCTGATGAGGCTTTGGCACTAAGGTCTGTTGAGACTTGTCTTGTTGGTTAGAGACTTGTTAGTCTGCTGCCCAAAAAATGCTGTTTGTCTTGCAGTACCGAGTCAGAACCTTTCATTTTGCCCCTGAAAAATCCCCTCCATGCAAAATAATACTAAAAATAATAGTGAAACTGAACAGAGTCAAACAGAAACAAAACAGACTCGACAACAAGAAACTCAAAACAGAAATCAAATCATTTGAAAATAATGTTTATTTCTAAGCCCCCATTAGAAATAAACACACATAATCACAAAAAGTGATTTTGTCCATAATTTAAGAATTTAAACCTTAAATATAAAAGGGATGTGACACAAGATGAAAATATTTACCTGAGGGGTCAAAGATGTAATCTTTGGTGTAAATTCAAAGTCTACATATCTAATCCTCTTCCGTAACATATATCTGGACTCACAGCATAAACAGAACTTGACTGGATGGCGGAAGCATACAATCTCGAGGTGGTAATTCCACTTTTTTTAGAAAAAATAAAATAAAATTGAGGTAAACGTGTGGCATGTCAAATATCTTGGCCTTTAATTTGCTGTCCCATTAAAAACAAAAAACACCAAAACAAAACAAAAAAACCCACTTGAAACGGACTATTTAAATAAGAAGATTTATCATTTTTAAGCTATTCGTTTCATTATACATCCAGTCCGTGGTATTTCTCTGCATATCCCTGAACTGTGATTCTTTAAGAAACGCATTTTCTGGTTTCAGGAGATTGTTGCTTTCCCTTCATTTACAGTAAGTGGCCGGCTGGAATAAAACAAATTTCACTGACTCGTCATCAAGTTCAATATCATCCAGTGATGCGGGCTGGTTAGCGTGCTAAAACGTTAAACAGAAATTCATGCGCCCTACTATCCCTCGTGTCTTTGGGGAAGCGCGCTCGCGCTTTAAAAGTGTCGTTTCCCTTGCGTCACTACTACAGGCGTGACACGGCGGGGAGAGCTGAGTTTACAGTCAGGGCACGGAGTGAAAACACGCACACTGACACCCCTCAAACAGACGAACACACGCGCTTACAGGAGGGGGTTTGACAGGATAATGGCGTCTGTGAGTGTGGTGGGGCAGCAGCCGGGTCCGCAGTTCTTCGGGCAGCTCGGTGGCAGAAAGAAAACCATCCTGCCGAGGAAAAAGTCCTGGGAGATGTTCAGGAGAAGCTCAGGGAGCGGGGAGGAAGATGTGTCTGTCACTGCTGGAGGAGACACAGGGACGGTGGTGAGAGGAGGAATGATGCCCGGTGAAGGATGCGGGGCTCCGTCCGCCCATTCTGCGCCACGTAGCCCGGAGCAGCAGCGGGACAGCGGCGCGGGCACCGCCGCTGGGGCACGGCAAAGTCACAACGGGCACATCACCGGCGACTGCAGCAGCAACAGCTACATGGACTGTCACGCCAAGCACACCGCCCGCGGGGGTCGGAGGAGCTCCTCGCTGAAGGGACCGGGCACTAATGTCATACCGAGCGAATCGCTGGCGAGTGGACATAAAAGATTGCACCGGCATCGGAGCGCGACGCAGGCAGACTCTGTGAACGGAGACGGCGGACGTCAGAGCATCTCCTTGCGGCATTCAGCGCCAGGGAAAAGCGGCGGTCTTCCACTGGAGCGGGTTACGCAGGGCAGAACCGGAGTGGTGAAGCTGGCTCGTCCCGAACCTCACCGCATGGAGGCCTGGTCCATCTTCTCTCAGGGGACGGACCCCCGGGTGAAGACGGAAAGGGGTGAAGGACACCGTTTCGAGGCCAAGCCCGTTAAGCAGGACTGGTGTGACGCGTGTAGCCGGCAGGTCACTGTGGAGGCACTCAAATGTCAAAGTAAGTAGTTAAAGCAGGCTACTGCAAGTGAGTTGCTTTTTTTTCTTTCCCCGTGGAAATGAGTGATTATAGGCTTATGTGGTGCCACGCCACACACTCGGTGTATACCTGCTTCATTCACTTGTGTGATTACTGTTTCATTTCCCCACACGAGACATCGTGGAACAGACTGCGCACGTGAATGCAGAGTGTTTTGAATTAAAGATCCGCGTCTTGTTCCTGCAGCGCAGTTTTTATGAAGGGCACGTTGTAGCTGGGTGCCAAACCATAGCTGTGGTTGTGTGTTTGTACACACACACACAGACAAACACACAAAAATTGTGCATGTGCCTTTGTGAGTGACTTGGAGTGACAGGGAAGGACATTTCCAAAGATTTTTTCACCACAGGCAGCCAAAATCCTTCCACGGAAAGAGCTTTATCTAGTTCTGCAGCTGTGCCTCCCAGAGTTCCCACTTTGCTACCAGACTTAGAGAAAGAGGGCGAGATGGAATCCACAGTGGTGTACTGGTGAAATCCTGAGTAGTGGAAATGTCTGCTCAGACACATTTAATGGGGACAATATATTAAATACATCAGTCTGATGCTGTGGGGATGTGAGAATGTGTTCAGAGACAGAAAGCAGCATCTGATGATGCCACTCCTAACATATCTGCATGGCTCTGTCACAGACAGTTTGGACTAGAACTCAACCTGAGGTACCTTTGTGCTTCTCTGCACACTCACTGCACATGCGTTCATCCTCTGTGTGTGTGTGTGTGTGTGTGTGTGTGTGTGTGTGTGTGTGTGTTTGAGTGTATGCGGCTGCTGAGCAGGCATTGTGTCAGCAGTAGTTTGTCATGGCGAGGTTGGAGCTGCAGAGTAGTGTGAGATAAGGCAGGATAAAGGATGATTGGAAAGGGAGGGATAATGAATGAAGCAGGTTAAAAAACAAACAAACAGTGAAACAAAACCAGGAGGAAATGACGGAGAAAAATAAAGGATGGCATGTGGTTGCAAACAGTGGGTGATGGCAAGTGACGGGAATCAGGAGAGACAAAGAGCTAAGAGCAGAGAGTGCACAAGAGAGAGGGATGGAGGAAAAAGAGTGCAAGTTTGCCGGCACTGCCGAGCTGTCTGATTTAGTGTGCTATCAGCAAGAGCTCACTGAGGCAAGAGCAGAAAGATTACTGGAGCATATATACCCACAGAAACATGCACACACACAAAACACACAGTTTCTTTACATCTCAAAAACTTCACTAACTTTTTCACTCCCCTTCACAATTACTCTCTTCATGGATAAAACCAATTAGTTGTACATCTGCTCTCTCTTATCAGAAGACATCTGAGGTGAATGCGGTGAACAGCCGTGAAGTTCAGCAGGCAATACAAATGTAGGCATTTTAAGGTATTTTTGCGGTGGAAGAAATGCAGCCGTGACTGCCAAAATAGAAACGGCACGCACGCACCCCGCTCCCTGCAAATGACAGGGAGTGAGAGACAAGAGGCCCTGCAACCATAAACAACCATCATTCTCCATCTTTGTCTGGTTGCCTCACTCGCTCGGCCTTCCTTTAATTTATCACCCTCACTCTTGTCTGTGTTTGCTTTGTTGCATACGAAGCCCAAACAGCTGTGCAGCGTGCACCCCTGGGACAGTTGTGGCCTTGCTCTGCACTGGAATCTGTCAATCTCCCAAGAGTTCCCAGTCTTCTAGTCTGCTGCTCTGTTGGTGTACAGGCCTTTAACTTTCTTCTGCTGCCTTTCTTCTGTGTTTATGTTTTCTTTATCTTTATTGCGCCTCTTGGGTGATGGATGAGAATGTGATTTGTGGTAAAGCTTAAAGACTTTACTCACATATATGAGCCATATGTGACATCAGGCCTCAGTGGAGCACGACATATGAAAGCATAAAGACCAACACAGATTCTGATGACTGTGACAGTCAGGACATTTATGAGCTGCTTTACTGGCGCTAGTCTGTCCCATTAGGAGACACCCCCCCTTACCATTATAGGCAGAAAACATGCACACAGTTTATGTTGTGGGCCACATACGGCCCACTTTGATCTTAAGTGGGCCATAAAGATGTTTAACTAAACATTAAACCCTTAAAATATCTTACGATAAGAAAAAGAAGTACAATTTTAACAGCATGTCTCAGTTTTTTATCTGATAAATGTTGAAAACTTTACTGATATTTCCATAGATGGTGATTAAAAAGGAACATTTCTGTCATTTAATTTTTTAATTATTATTACTTAATTCCTTTGGTTTAGCTTGACTGGCCATGGAAGAGTTCTTTATCACCAGGAAAAGCTGAAAAACAGTCAAATGTCCAAAAATGTATGCACTGCTTCTTTTGCTTTGGCTGACTCTGGTCCCTAGCCCTTATGTTTGACACCGCTGCACTACACATATTACTACGACTTGTTATAAAATGCTAATTTAAACACACTAAAAAGAAATGAGTGTGTAGCAGATACATACGTACATCTGTAAATCTATACACTATACCAGGGAGGAGGAGGGGTAGGGCACTCCCACTAATCTCAGCTCTGAGTGTCTCCAGCCCTGGGATTATCTCTCCAGAGTGGAATCACTGGGATTACAAACAGACAGGATCAGACGTCAGATTAATATTTAATTAAAGCTTTCAGGGAAGCGTGCTGTTGTGGCGCTCGTACACTGATATGCTGGATCTGGTCATCTATAAGACATGTGGCACTGTCTGTATTTACACTGTTTCTTCCTAAATGCTATTTTAACCTCTTTGGAGTTAATCCCTGAGCGTAACATTCAGGCAGCAGATGAATAATTCGCAATTTAATGTAGATGTAAGCTGATTTATAAGTGTCAAATGCAGCATAGCATGCTTTGGGATTTGTTAATGTGTTATCTGGGGCCATTATATGCTGTATAAGAGGGCTATGAGAGCCTCAGAGGAGGAAACATGGCTACTGACAATTGCAGAGATGCCCTTAAATGTTTCTCTGTACATTCAGTTAAATAAACAGTTTGAAGGGATAGAAACGAAACATTTCAAAGAGAAACCAGAAGGAAGTGAAAAGAAAACTGTCAGAGTTAGCATTTTTCCTCATTGGTTATGTTGTCCCAGCACAGTATGATGTGCAATAATATAGAAAAAGAACAAAAGACCCCTGAAATGCCCCAAAGTTTTGAAGCAACAACCAGAGAATCTGAATCCTCATTTTATTTAACTGCTAGATTACTCAAGTAATTCAACTATTTTAGATCAATATGTTTTTCAGAGATTGTTCACGGTGGCCATGTTTGCATGAACTTGTACTTCGACCACCGTTTGTGAGCTTTGCTATCGGTTATTCTGCGTGTCTCTGCTTCTCATGTCAGAGGTCTGTTTGACAAGGTGAGCACCTGAGAGGTCAGTGATCCTCAAATTTATGACAACAGCAAAAGCATTCATGAACAAGTGTGTGAGCCCACACACGTCTCTGTATTTGTCTAACAGGAAGCCTGTGTAAGTGTACACACACACACTTTTCACCTCGGGGCATACCCCCTGTCTGTCTAGGGACTGTATTATTTCCCTGAACTCCATCCTTATCCTACCTCTTCCTGTGGTCCACACAGTACAGGCCTTGTCTCAGCAACTGCTTTCCTTTGGCCTTTTTCACCACTGAAGAAGAAAACATGGGAGGAGGGTTGTGTTAAATGGTTCATAACCTTCTTGTCCCTGCATACCGCTGCTGCGCTCTGCCAGCGCTGAGCTGAATATAGTTTGAATAAGACTTCATCCAAAGCATTCCTTTGGAGCTCATGTGTCTAAAGTTGAAATCAAGTTGAGTCTGAGTACAAAGCTGCTTTGAGTATTGAACAGAGCTTGATTGAACACCTATATTATAATCTGTTTATTTTTAATGTCATTTCAGTGAGGCTTTACACATCAGGGTGATTAATATGTTTAGCTGTAATAGAAGCAGAAATGTAGGACATGAAGGGTTTTGTTGTATTTTTGCAGAAAGACCCGTGTGGTGTTTTGTCTTTGCCTCACTTTGCATTGCCACTCTGCTGTATGTATATGGGGCGTTCAAGCAGGCTATATTTAGGTTGCCCTTGGTGGATATTGATAGCAGGACTGTGTAGGAAGAGGTGGTTAGAGCAGTAAGGACCAATGAAAACATTCTCAAGAACCTGTTAGGTGAGGTCGATTCGGGGGATTTTAGACTTTAGCAACACACATTACATCACAGGTTAAAAAAACAAACAAACAAACAAAAAACCAGGCACCTCAGTGGGGAAAAAGCAGTGAGAATAGATGAAAATTCTTGTAATGTAATGGATTTGTGTGAGAATGGTGAGCATCGCTTTCCTTTGTACTGCTCAGTTCTGTAAGTGGGGCAGGACGAGAACTCTCAGGAGCTTTCACTCTTTCTCTTTCACAGTGCATATTAAGAAGCAACGGACTGCGTGTCACAGCGACCCACACAAACTCACACACACACACGCACACAAGGTGAAGCATATCCTTCACACTGACAAGATTCAGTATGTCACTGTTGAGGGGTTAGACAGCATGGCTGACTCACTTCCTCTTCGCCATGATGGGGATTTCAAACCGAGGAGACAGAAAAGTGGGGAACGGCGCTGGGAGTGTCTGCAGTGATGCCTGTGACGTCTGAAGATGTCTTCAGATACTGAATGAAGTGAGGAAAGTCAGCCACTGATGGGACAGAAAGACTCCTGTTGCTATAAAGAGAGGAGAGAGAGGGGCTCAGAGAAGCTAGGGCAGTGGTTGCATTTGGGGGTCTCTGTCTCTTTAAGCTGGCCGTTCTTCACTGCGGAGTGTGTGGGTGCTGCAGCAGAGACAGAGGGAGAGACGAAGAGAGGATGAGAGAGCAGCGGTGAGAGAAGCAGCAGGACGACAGAGGAACAAGTTGTACCGCAGAGATTTGGGGCTCGTGTCCTCACGCTGAGGGTTGAAGACGACTGTTTTCAGGGGTAGACCCGAGGAGGACAGTGTAGGGCGAGAAGAGGGGGTTGAGCACTGGGGAGGGTGTGAGAAGTACAGGTGGAGGGGTGGCAGAGCGTGTGGAGAGGGGGCTGTTTATTCGGAGCGTGGCACCGGTGGCAGAGTGGCTGCGCTGGGATGGCAGAGGGGGGCAGTGGGGGGGCTGGCGCTGGTGCAGTCCTCAGAGAGAGAGGGGCGGCCGGCGGCAGGACAGGAGGTCCTCCAGCGAGGGTTACGCACACAGGACGGTGCCTGCCGGATGGTGCCACCATGTTCCATCCATGGCACAGATAGCACCTCCCGTCCCAGGGCAGGAGGAGGCAAAGGGGGAGGCAGCAGCTGGAGTTGGGGCTGGAGGAGCAGAGCGCGTTAGGGTGGGCAGGACATTTCTCGGCCAGGTTTCACTGTGTCTAGAGGAGGTGACGGGTGAATCGGAAGGGGAGGCTGGCAGCGCCTGCTTCGGTCATGTGTCGCGGCGGCTGGGGCGGCTGCTGAAGAGGCTGCCCAAGTCTCGCTCCTGGAGCGACAGCTTGCGAATCCTCCGGCGATCATCCTCCAATGGATCTCTGCTTAACAACTCAGGTATGGAGATGATCAAGATGACCGCAGAGTGTGTACAAGTTGTGAAACCTGGAAACGTGGACATAGGGCGTTGATTAGTTAGGGTCAGTGCTCTGGACAAGGGGAAAGATGATGAGTAGACAGGTTGAGCTGGGTTGGCCTCAGAGGTCGGCCATGGGCCAAAATATTTGTGTATTGTGCGCACCGAGCCATCTGTCTTTGAAATGAGCCGGTAAGCTGTGTTAGTCTTTGTCAGTACCCCTAACGGGTGATCAACCCCCTGTGTGCTTTTGTGTACAGCACACAGTAACTAGAGTTTATTCTTAACCTCCACATTTTCAGTCTGCCTGGAAAAACCTCTGTAAGTCAATTATCATATTGACTTTCATATTTGTAGCAGAAATTTGAGATTAAAGTGAGCCTGCCTGAGGCTGCATGCCATTGATTTTTCCTATGTTTTCTCCAAATAGAGGACTAATGTAGCATCAGCACAAAGTGTGAATGGGTTTAAAAAAAAGAGGCAGGGAGTGAAATGGCTGGGTGCTGCAGAATCATTGATTCAGCCAGGGAGTGACAGCAGCTGCTTAAACCCCCACCACCACTAAAAAACAAAGAAAACTTCAGCTTATTTTGTGTGAATGTGTGTGCACATCTTTTGGGGGAAGGTGTAGGAGCGCCCTCCTGTGTGAGCCTGATAAGAGCCTAACTAAACATGACTCAAGGAGCAGGTCATCATTGCACCACCTGAGTAACGTCATGCTGCGGCCTCAAAAGCTTTAGAAACACCATCAGTAGTACAAGCTGCCACAGACAGATAGCAGCTATTTTTGGATGGTGTTCCCTCTAAGGAAACCCAATTCATCCTTTTAAGAATGAACCTGTCCAATTTGGATTCCTCTGTTCTGTCTTCTACTGCATCTTTAGTCTATATTTGTCTGCCAAAGAGTCTTATAAATGGTGGAGGATCCCCGGGGCGTCTTCTTAGATGCTGTAACCTGCTGAGAATATAATAACGGACCTGAAACAAAAGACACAGTTACATAATTATATCAGGGGAGGCTTTTGACAGTTCTTCCTGCCAACACGGGGCTATAATTTAGCGCTACTGCATATTTACAGAAATAACTAGAAAAAGTGCACTCTGTCAGTTTAAAACCACGTCGTCAGGGCTCGGTCTGTGTATCCGTAGCCCATCAGAGGTTGTGCTCAGAAGCCAAATGGAGGCCATTCCATTAACCATAAAGTACTTTTTAAGCATTAGCACACAGAACATGAAAAAAAAAGAAACTGCACAACATATAAAACACCATATAGCTACGAAAATGTGTCAAATTTATTGCGCTGCTATAAAATCTTCCTGTTCTCTCAGTCTAAGTACAAGTAGTATCAAATCTGAGCGCTCATTGAGTCAAGCTATTAGTGGCTTATCAAGGCTTCTGTCGTGCACATTTTAAAAGTTTTGCCTCACTGGAACACAGTTTAGTGCAGTTTACTACGCTGGACGTTCTTCTATTGAGGTTTGAGAGTCATTTGTGAATTAGAAACTGGGAAATATTAGCACCATAGAATGATGGGAAAACTCTCAAGGCCTGCTTGTTCAGTTGTCAGCACAGAATGAAGCTTTACATTCGTGACAACAGATGGGGACATGTGTTAAGCAGCCTCAAATAAACCCTATATGGACATACTGTACAGTCAGTCTGCTTTACTGTAACTGTATTTCATTTAGCATGTAGTATCGATCCATCCATCCATCCATTTATGACCGCACTTCAGATGGACTCATTTAGTTAATAGTAGGGTGATGGTTAGGTTGGGATCCATAACTTTATATGGAAATTTTGCTTATTTGACATTTATGGGGCCAACATGCATGTATGGACTTCATATTTTTTAAAAATGTGCTGTTTGTTTTTTTTTATCATGCAGCCTAACTGTCATCATTCCAAAACATTCACTAACGATGTAATCATTACCCACAAAAATATTCAGCTGTATTTATTTACAGCTCACAACACAGACTAAAAAAAACAAACAAAAATAAAGCCCACTTCCTGTCTTGTTTGTTTTGCTTATTCTCAGAGCATCTGTAACCTCGCAGATGGGAGTTTTGCGAGAGGAGAAGACAGACTCTGCCGCGATGAAGATTAAAAATGTCAGAACGAAATATGAAATGACTGTTTACACAAATAAAAACAGATGTCAAAGGGGTAAGAGGGTCAGATTAAATTCAGATTTGGGATTAGATTAGATCTGTTCATGTCCGATTTGGCAGCATATGGAGGGGTGGTTTGAGTTATGAATAAGGCAGAGATGGAGACAAGTATTAAAAACGGAACGGTAATATTTTTATTCACCAATGTGCCGAGAGATGAAGAACAGCTACGCAGTAGGAGAACATGGATAACTGCTTCAAATCAGCTATGATGGGATCAGACTAGCTAAAGGCCCCCCAAAGACCCCCAAAGCTACTCTAAATCCTACAGAGCTCCCTTCAGGTTCATTAGTGTGTTAATATCCTCGCCCCTTTTTTATCGCTACCTAACCCCTGTGTAACCCCTTCATCCTCAGCCAGACGAGGAGTAAATACAATATGCCCCCCCTCGTTTCTATCTGGAACCATACAGACATCCTCCATAGCCAAAAACTCACTGATAATCTCTGTTTTTACCCACGCCTGTGTCTCCCACACCCACCATGTCGCAGAAAAAACAACCACAACCACCCACATGCCCTACCTGCCGATTCTTGGCATAGTCAAATTTTTTTGATTGCGTACAGGAACGTCTCAAAGTACTTCAACTGAAACTAAACAAGGAAGAAACCCCCCCCAGAAAGAATGAAAACAAACAAAACAGCCTCATCCTCCTCTGAGATCAGAATTTACTTCACAAATCAGAGCTCGTCCTCCTTCTGCTCACAGCGGCTGTTGTCGACCCAAGCTCAACTGGTCTATCCGTGGTGACACTTAACACCAGAGCCCTTCTTCACGTTGAAACAGCACAGAAATAGCGCAGAAGGAAGCTAGGCTGATGGCAGTGTACTTTGCTACATTCTCAGGAAAGTTTCTGAGTATCGTGTACCTGCTCTGCATTCTCTGCCAGCAAAGTGTCTCCACCTCATCCCCATTTAATCAGAAGTATTTTACAGGGGGAAAAACAACAATTCAAATCCTGAACCGTGTAATGATGGGAGAGAAAGCACCAAAAAAAAGTCCCCACAGCTTTAGAAGAGTCCAATGTGGACAGTGGTTGAAGTTTGGTTTTTTTTTGTTTTTTTTTGAAAGGTAGTTTCCAGCCTCATTTCACATAAAGATATGGAAGTAAAATGGCATTTCTTGTAAATATCTCCTACTGCAAAAATCTAAAACTCCAGCAGGGTGGAATCTATTTAAGATTGAGGAACTTCTCCACTGAGTGGACGGCGTAAGAGTGCACTGTACTTTCCAGAATAGAAAGTGGAAAGCCCCTTTTGCAAGTCCCAGCGAGGAGCTCGGGGCTGGTGGGGTCAATTTGCATTCAACTGCAATTACTTAGAAAACTCACACAAGAAAAGTGCTTACTCTTCTCCTACTTACTCTTTCTGTTCTGCCTGTGCGTACGTCAGCACGCCTGCATGACCTTCAGAAACCCTCTGGTTCACTGGATCTGCTGCTACTCTTTTTTCCACCTGCTCATTAGCACTCATCTGAAGGAGTCTCATGTAATACCAGGCCTGCATGCACCAGCATGCCAGCAGACGCTCAAACATTTAACATTTACCCTGAACATACAAGAAAAACCTGAGCTCAAACAATTCAAAAGAATGGGATAAGGAAGGTGCTGAAACCTGTACAGGAACACTTCTGTGAATTTTCAAAATACTCCAAAACGCTGAAATGCCATTTCCATTCTTTGTTTGTTTATGTGCGAGGCAGAGGTATGCTATCAGCGTGGGAATAACGTGGAGTTTAGGTGAACAACGTCTTGCTGACAGCGGTGTATCATGTAGGTGTGGAGCAGGGAAAGATGTTCCACCCTTACATTGTGGCTGTTTTCCTTTCAGCATGTCCCAACTTTTGCAGTTACTTATCAGAGAAAAGGGTGGGGTCCGTCTTTAAGTTGTCACCCAACCAAACACCAGCAGTGGTTTTTCTGTGTAAGCGTAGCCAAATGCAGAGGAAAAAAGGCACAGAATGCCAGCCAGAGTGTGGATGGAGGGAGTGAATGAAGAAAAGCAGGGCAGGAAAGGAGTTTTTCCTTTTCCTTCCCCTGCGTGCTTCCTTTCTATCTCTCTTTCTCTGCAGTGACCTCTAAAGTGTCACGAGCAGAGCATCCCCTATCTGAACTCTCCTCTCGCTTCAACACATCCCTCCTGCCGCTGAGGCACTGACGTCCTTCTCTCTCTGCTGAAGCTACAGACACACACCAGCAGTTTAGAGGTCACTGCAGAGAGGCGTCTCAATCTGAAGTGACTTCTAAACTGTCATGGGAAAACTTTTTCCCCACGTAGCCCGGCTTTAAAAAGCAAGCCCACCATTATCCAGTGTCTTTAATGCCCACATAGACCTTTCTGTTTTTTTTAATCAGTAGCGGATAATAATGTGAAACTGCTAGCTAATTTTCCAATAAGAAAAGCTCCACACACAGCATTAAAGCCCTTCTCTTTAACAGTGGTCATTAATTCAATTCAATTTTATTTATATAGCGCCAAATCACAACAAAAGTCGCATCAAGGCGCTTCATTAACAAGCTTGTTACTATGGTTACTGATGCTGAGTGTGAGAGACGCAGTGATACCCCCCCCTCCTCTTTCCTCCCTCCCTCCTCTAAGAACAGCAGACAGAAAAACAACATGCAGGGCTCAGCCTGGCTTACTCATTCAGCTCTAGCTGCAGCAAAGAGGTGTAACAGAAAACAACACATGCTGATTGAGGTTTGATCTCGCCAAGCGCATGCAGTATAGCCCACTGTGTGTCCTTTATGAAGCTTTAAGCTCAAAACCATGAAAGGCGTCTGACTCAGAGCTTCCACAAAATACACTTCTCTCTTTGTCCGTGCAGCTCTATAATAGTAATCTTTTTTTCTTTTTTTTACTATATCCTTGTGCATGGATTATCTCACCAGCGGAGGAGAAGTGAGATCTGAGGCTGCGCGTTGCAATGGGGAAAGTCTCTGACCACAATAAAGTCAGCAGGGCATAAATAAACAGACGCTGACATACGCGGAACCACCTAGAAATTAAAGAACAACGATGGACTATTTGGGGACATTTTAAGGGGGGGGGGAGTTGAATCTATTCTTTTCTAGCTGGGCGGTCGGTGGGAGTTGACCAATGGCAGCATTGCACCATTTGTTCCCTTTAAATGGAGTAAGGCCATCAGTTGTTGCGGTGCATTAAAACTGTGTTACATTATGCATTTGATTTTTAATGGATGTGACATGTTCGTTATTGACTGACTAATGTAGTTCCACTGGAGGGGAATTTACTTCTCTGATCCCTTCTCTGAGCAGTAATATTATGACAGCCAGATTTCACCGGGCCTTAAATTAGTCAGTATCAGGTAAAGTTGCTTGATTAGAGCACATGTTCAGGTATCAATGCCTCCATTTTTCCTGAATCACTACACACATGCATATAATCTCTTAGCAGTTTAACACTGTATAAGCTGTGAGTCTGCCCTTAGCCACTAGATGGAGCCAGATTTCTGTGCAAATGGATCTTTTGCATGATTTCACCTTTGATTAAGTCAGAACTGGGTCTCATTTATAACTTACATGCGACTAATCACCATTTCACACTTTCACAGGGGCCACATTATTAAATCACCACATGACTAAATTCGCTGCTGTTCCCTCTCGGTTCTGCGCCTCTGTTCTTGTCTCTGACTGGAGTGTTTTGTTTTTGTGTGTGTGATCAACAGACTGCAGCTACACATGTCACCTGGAGTGTAAAAGTAAAGTACAGATTGACTGCAACAAGAGGGACAGAGAGCCCAAGGAAGCTCCTTCTCCCAGACGGCACAGCTCCTCCACAGCCTCTCAGTTCAGGGTAAGTATTTTAAAAGACATGACAGGAAATGGGTGCCATTTTTGGGGGGGTACAGAGGAAGAGTAAGCACTTTGACGTGTGCAGCAGAGGTGTACGTGAGTCAGGGCTGGGTAATGGAAGAGTTCTTTCCTTCCGTGCCCACACTTTTACATAACCATCCTCCACTTTGACTGCATGCGGTCTCTCCTCCTTGGCTCTCCACTTATGAATGTATTTATGCACTCATTTGCTTTTTTTGGTCACAAAGTGTTCCCAGGACAAAATATGCTACGTCACATTAGCGTCTGCTCTCCCACTTTCATGACTTCTCTTGCCGCCCTCTCTCTCCCAGCTTTGGCTCTCCACCAACTCTCTCCAGAAGTGTAGAGGTTTGCTTCTGGATGTCCTAACTTTTGGATTGCTTAATGAGTTTATTAAGTGCTTTTTAGTTGCATTGACCACTCAAATGGCTTTATTCACACACCCATAAAGCACTTTATCAGTTCGGCATACAGACAGGAGGAGCCGGAGAACCACTCACACTGCAATTAGTGGACATTCCTTGTCCACAGCACTAACTCTGTGTACAGGAACCTTATTTGTTGCTTGCTCTATATCAGAGTTTTTAGATGTTAAAGGAATATGTAATTTTTAGTATCCATGGATGATGGTAAGTCAGTAACCTATATAAAGAAGAAATCAACAGTTTTAAACTTGAAATTCAAAGTTTCAGCTTTTAGCCTTTTTTCCTATTCTCCTACTGTACAAGTCCGGAGGCGTCCAAGTGATACAGTAGTTACGTAAAATCCATCCTCAAAATAGTGCCTCATTCACTCTTTGTGTAAGCACATGGTTGTGTTTAGGGACCTATAAGATTGTGAGTGTGCTGCTCTTGGCATGCCATCCACAGTCACCCACGCGATGTGGTCCATCCACACACGCACAGACACACAGATATCAGGCACAAGAGTACTCTGGCTAACCAAGCAGGCCTGCAGCAAAATGTTGGCAGCTCCTCTTATGTCCCGAGGTCATCTAGCGAGTGTGAGCGAATGCATAGAGAGTAATGCGATCAAAACAGCGTGCACAGAATTGGAGCAAAGTGTGTTTGTCGTTTGATCCAATAGCACCACTTGTTCTCTATTGGTTTCAATCAAAATCTCTAGTGGAACATAAATGCCACAGTCCCAGTTGTTTCCCTTAGTTTTTAGTTGTTTCTGGTGTAATTTTGTTTCCGTGCATCATGTTTAGCATCATTTTCCTTGTTTCAGCGTGTTTGTTATTTATTTGTCTTTCAGTTATTTCCTGTTTTACTTTGAAGGTTTATTTTCTCATGTGTGGTGTTGTTTTATGTACTTCCTGTTTTTGTTGCTTTCCTTTCTTTGTGATTGTCTGCTCGCCTTTCATTAGTTTTATATGTGCTTTGTTTACTTCACCCGCTCCTTGTCCCTACCAGTGTCTCATTTTGCAGTTAACCCCAGAGGACAAAATCATTATGAATTTTTTTTTTTTTTTGGTCAAACTTTCCCAAGTGCTATTTTTAGTAGAGCAAGGGATTTTCATCACACCAGCTCCTATTTTATACAAACACTAGTTTTCTTTAGAAATTATAAATTATTTCTATTTGGCAAAAGCAAAAGACATCAGTTTAGACTTGAGAAAAAGAATTGTTGATGCTCATATAACAAGAGAGAGATATACAAAGTTGTCACAAAAAGTGTCAAGAACTGAAGAGAGCCACACGGTACAGAACGAGCCTGGCAGAGTTAGGAAGCAAAAGATTTCAAAGACTGGAAAGAAAACTAGTGAAAGATGTGTTTAAAGACCCCAGAACAAAATCAAAACTGAAATTCTCATAGGAGGGTTAATAGCCCTGTCTTCATCTGTCCATGTGGACTTTGTGTTTCCCTTTGTTTGTGCTCAGTGCTTTTCCCCTGCATTCCTTATGCTTCTTGTGCTCTTATTTTGGATTCTTGGTTTGCTGCTGTTTGGACTTTGTGTTTCTGTGTTTTTGTAATCGCCATTACCGGTTCCTGTTGTGTTTACTTCATCTGCCTTGGTGTCCTACATTCAGGTCATCTGTCCAGCTACACATGAACAAAACAATAACGACAAAATTGCTTTTATGTATTTTACATTTAGGCCATTAGTCAGCATGTCAGCATTAAAAGATTATGTCAGTTTTAGTGGCATATGAACTTAGTGACTGGTGTGCTTCAAACAAAGCCTCTTGAATGGCTAGAGGAGAGACGACACTTTGTTTCCTGCAGCCCCCTTTTTTCCATTGCTCTGTTTTATAACTGTAACCATGTGTGTGGTTAGTACGAGTCCTTTTTGTGTGTACATCAGCAGAAATTGATCGCCTTTTGCCCTATATGGACGGAGACTGCTGCAGCCATACAAAGGATCATCACGCTGACCAGGTTTCATCGACTTGAGACCAGTAGTGTGTGTGTTCTAGTTTGTGTGCAGCACCCCCTGCTAGCACTCTTCTCCTATACTGATTACGCTGATGGAAGCGAGGAGCAGAGCTGCAGGTTATCAGTCATCAGCTGACTTAAACCTGATGAAAAACACCCCAGTAAAAGGCTGACACACTGTCGGTGCATGCCACAGTTCTCCCAAAGCTTATTGTGTGATTTTAAAATCTTGCTACATGCACTGAAGCAGCCGACAGACAGATGGGCACATCAATCTCAGCAGCAGCAAGCGTCGGCTGCTTTTTGGCAAGGGGGTCGCTGCCAGAGTTAGAGGGCAGGTTGTAGGGTCGCTCTGAGGTTAGGGGTCACGGTAATCTCTATGCTAACAGCCATCATTCTTCATTTTCTTTCTCTCTCTGTGGGCACCATAAGCCTATCCCTCATCACCAAAACAGCAATGATTGTGCACCTTTTTGTTGTAGTACTGTGTCGGTCCCTGCCTGTGTTTCGGTGCTGACAAATTAAGAGTCGGGATGGTTCTACATAAAAGTGACATTTACGGCGGTTATGATGGTTTCCAGTCAACCGTCGCACGCTGCACCCAAATATCAGTTGCAGAGCAGCCATCTTGCCCGGCTTTTGTGCTGCTTCCTGTTTGTGCTCGTGTTTTGTATGTCATACAGAAGCTACGGGCCTTCATATCTCTCACTCATCAGCATTTCTTTCTATTTACACATACCTCTCTCTTTCCCCTCTGTGAGAGGAAGTGGCCATGCTTTGCAGGGTGCAGTCGCTTACAGGAAGAGAGAGAGAGAGGGAGGGAGAGAGAGTGGAGGGAGAAGGGGGAGGGCGCTTGCAGACTGATAACACGCTCAACCACAGATGGTTGAGCAAGGTTGCAAGAGAGTGAGGCGGTGAAGCTGGTGCAAAGACAGGCTGAGAGAAGAGGGAGAGGATAAGAAAGAGAGGAGCTGAGTGTGAGGATTCTGTCCTTTTTTTGGTAACATTGTCAAAACGATGGGAAGGAGAGCAGAGAGGAGGTAGCAGGGGATCTGTGAGCATCTCGTTTCTGCAGTCGAGGAGCTCTGCTGCTGCTATTTACCCAAGACCCTGGGGACGGATGGATGCTTACACAAATAAATGCCAGCATAATTGACTTGGTTGTGCATGAGGGACTTTAGTTGGACTGTTATTCGCTCCTTCTCAGTGGGTCTTCACAGAGACACAGAGCAGGATCAAAGCAGGATGTGGTGTTGCTTGCATGCATGCCTTAACGAGTGTGTGTTTGTGGGCATAACAGGTGCTCTCAGGTGAGCGAGCTTAACTTGAAACCAGTCTGTAAGCTGACTCCATCACTCCGCCGTGTGCCTACGTTTGTGCGTGCGTGTGAGGTAGTTACAAGCTTTGCGTAAAAGTGTCTGTATGTCTAGCTGAGAATACTCAGGTGCACATACAGAATGGCCTGTTTGTGACTCTCACACACACTCACACGCATGACAGGAGGAAGTGACACGTCTGTTGCTCGCTCTTGCATTTCCTGGTCGTCTCTCCGGTAGCACCCAAAGTGCCGAATCGAAGCAGAGTTCACCTGTTTCGCCCTCGCAGGTGGGATCTAAACCCTCTGGATGCATCAGCACAGGAGCGCAGACTATTTCTGGATGAGTAAAGGGCAGTTGTACGCGTGTAGACTCTGACTGTGCCCAAGCGTCACTTCGAGACAACCCATCGCTTCCTCGAGCTGCCAACGTGCTACTCTGGTGCTTTTCTGGTGCCAGAGGCTGTCCTCGGACCTCTCCATGACCGTCAACACAGTGCTGACCCCCTCCATGACCAGCAGTAACAGCATGAGCAGTGGGTACTGCAGCCTGGATGACGAGAGCGAGGACTTCACTTTCTTCACAGCCAAGACCTCGTTCTTCCGCAAGCCTAGGCAAACAACTAAGGTACAGAATCAGGAGTACAGTCAACCTGATAATTGAAATTTTAATATCAGAGCAAGCTCAGTCAGTGCGCCAATCGTGCCGGCAAACAAACTCTACTGCACTTTTTCTATATTTAAAAAAACAAAACTTTTATCCAAAAAGGAGAAGTTAGGAGAGGAAGCGGTGGCGTTTGTGCATGGTTAAGTAGGCCTCTAGGTGTGTGTGTGTGTGTGTGTGTGTGTGTGTGTGTGTGTGTGTGTGTGTGTGTGTGTGTGTGTGTGAGAAAGTAGGAAGGGGTTACTGTAATACAGCTGTATTGTTCAACGTTGATCTGCTGGCTTGTCAGGTTTGCTTGTTTTTAACAGACTGATTTCATGGAGGCTTCTTCTCTACAGTGTGTGGGAGTGGAGAGGTTTCCATAGAGGCAAAGCTGATACTTTTGCACGAGAGCAAGCCTGCGTGTGTGTGTGTGTGTGTGTGTGTGTGTGTAGGTGTATACTGTTTAACTGCACTTTTCTAGTTACCATAGCAACCCATTGCTGGTTTTACTGGCAGTCTTCACACTTCCTGAGATTTAGTTTAGCTCTACTGTACATTCAGTGACCTGATTGTGTAACAAACCATAACCAAAGTATTTAAAGTAGCACTTGAAAGAAAAGCAGCGCTGTCAATACTATAGACGAAAAAGAGAAAAGAGAACCAGGAAGTGGGAGGCGGCCTGACAAACCAACACAGACAGTTGGTGTTCATGTAAAACCTGCTCATCCCCCTTCTTTGCTGTCCTTGCCTTGTGCTGCCTTTGGTGTCTGACTTGGAGAAGGTATAATCTCTGAATAATTGACCAGCTGTGCTGTCAGGTTGTGGAGTTAGGGTTGCAGCCAGGCTCACAGCCTAAGGAGGCTGACTTGCCTGATCTGAGAGAACAGAAGCTGCCAGCTGATTGAGACTGATGACCCCGACGCCCTGTAACCAAGAAATATTATATGAATTATAATGTAGTAGCACTGTTAGCTAGACAACATGGTAGCTAGTCTACATACCCAATAGAAACTGAATTGTGTGCTTGCGTTAAATGCAGCCCTGTGGGGCAGTGCGTCTTTAAAGAGCAAAGTGCTCTGTTTATCCTCGTGTTTGAATATGGAAAAGGAGTATGCAAAGATCTGAGATGCATCTTGTAAATAGAGACATTATCATAAGTTTTGTGCATAAGGAACTGAACTGAAGTGTCACTGTGCAGGCAAAGCTTACTCTATGATTGTGTTTGCATTTAGGTACACACACAAACACACACATATTCATCCAAACAGTTGAATGGAGTTCATGTACTCTTTTATCTATGAATTATTTCCAGAGCTGAGCCTTTTGCTCCAGATTAGCCAGCCATCGTGTGTGTGTGTGTGTGTGTGTGTGTGTGTGTGTGTGTGTGTGTGTGTGTGTGTGTGTTTTTCTCTGGTATGGTCCAAATAAATGAGTTATAACACTGATATTCACCCGGAAACCTGTAACCTTTTATTCAGAAACAGACCGTGTTATGCTAATAAAACAAGAATATTGTGTCTATTACTTCCTCCTACATTATCTTAGCTAATAGAAACTCTGATATGATCCAAACACATCAACCTGTCGTGAAATCTCTCACTTCTTCAGTGTACAACCAAGTGTTACTGTGTCACGTAGCTTGCCTTATTAGCCACCTAGCTACCTGTGGGGCCCAGTCCAGAGCATCAAGTGATGCTAAATCCAAACCAGCTGAATCAACTGTAGCTCTCGTGTTAGTTAGTCATTGCACAGATGATTGTTACTGCTTGCACTCAAACATACAACATATTAAAAACTGAGCTACAATCCTGCTCTAAATTAGCATCGCAGTGAGACCACGAACAACAACCGTAGATATCTGCAGTTTCAGTCATCATAAAAAAATGCAATAAGTTGTGGTAGTAAATCTATTTTGATGCTGGTGCTTAGGTTTGTGTGCGTTTGTTGTGTGAGTGCACACTCATGCACAGACCTGCACTGCTGGCAGTGATGGCACACACACAGCGCTCTGTGGGCTGTGAAATACAATCAGCTTGCACTTCTCCTTGACACTTGACCCTGTAAAGACAGCGCTCTGAAACAAACTGCTGACAGTTTGCGTGTGCATAGGTCCATGTGTGTATTTTATGTATGTGATTGCATGTGACCATCGCACACTGTTCAAAATGTTTGTATTTTTGTGAAAACGCTCATCACTCGTCATGTTGTCGGTCTTACAAGTTTGAGTTAAAAAGCTGGTCAGGTTATACACACAGACAGGTGTGATACATGATTTCATATCGACTACACTCCCGTGATATTTCAAGCAGTCGTAAAACCTCTTGTCCAGCTTCACAAGAGTGAGAGCATCAACACTTATCTGCGTCACCTTGGAGGGACTGTCTCTGTGTCTGTGTATGTGAGAGACTCTTATGTAACAGTCAGAGATATTTTATTTATATTTTTCATGCTTTTTAGATACACATTCACACATGCATTCAGCAACAAGAACAAATTTGAGTTGCTTCAGGTTTGCCTCAAGCGCCCTCGCCAACACAGTGAAGCTCAATCAAGTAGCATAATAAAAGCTGTGTATGTGGTAAAAGTGTGGTATCTAAATTATGAAAACAGGAGCGTTTAAAAACCAACATGGC
Source organism: Pundamilia nyererei (assembly GCF_000239375.1). Classification (NCBI taxonomy): domain Eukaryota; kingdom Metazoa; phylum Chordata; class Actinopteri; order Cichliformes; family Cichlidae; genus Pundamilia; species Pundamilia nyererei. The sequence continues at coordinate 632,429 of NW_005187493.1, forward strand.
AACAAGAGCTGATTGTTTCATATGAGACTGAGACAGTATAATCAGATAACTTATTACATGTATGCATTAGATGATGGAAGTGTGCTTGCACATTGGCTAAGAGACTTTCAAGCACTTACAGTCTAAAGATATCTAACTATCTAATGTAGTGAAACACTTAGCTCTGGAGCCAATAATCTACAGTGCAAGTCCATCAGATGTGTTTTCCTGGAATGCCTCTGCAGACTCTGTGCGCCTCTGCGACCCGGTCACAGTCAGGGCTTTTGCCGACCTCACAGGAGCGAAAACTGTACTATTGTCCGGCTCTATTGTCCTCTGATCACTCTCGCTGGTATGCAGACAGGCAGGGCAGGGCACTGCTTCTGATACATTTATAAACTCACATACAAACACAGGAATTCCTGCGAGGTTCTTTGCATTTTGTTGCTTTCCACTGCACGGAATTCTCGATACGAGTCCGCTCCTCCGTATCCCTCAGATTCCTTTCCTAACCTTGGATTGCACAATGTGCTCTTTATTTTATTTATGTTTTTATGAATGCAGCTGGGTCAGTAAACTCAGTGGCTTTTTATGGGTCTTGTGAGATGCAGAACAGAAGGCTTCAAATTCCCTCATGACAGAGATGCTTACATTCATGATCCAGATATGAGGCAAAAACACTCGTATTTGGGTCCTAATTAGTAAAACATTTTATTCTCAAAGGCGCCACCTTCATTCTGCTGCACTGCTGCAACTTTGGCATTTTTACAGAATTGTGGGACTATAATTGGGCAGAGTCTGGTAGCGCAATAAGAAGAGCAACAAAAAGAATAAGCAGTGCAGCGTTTCCCCTGCCAGATGCCCAGTTTTAGCCAGAATGGGTCCTTTTATTTGTGTCGTTTGTTACCATAAGGGTGCACTTATTGCATTTCCATTGAAAAAAGAAACAGTGACTTCATCTTCAACCTGAGGGCTTCCCTCTAGAAACCATAGCTGCATCACATTTTCTCTCTCTCTCACACACACAAAGACACATAATCTCTCTCTCCCACCTCCCCGGAAAATGCAAACGAACAAGTAGAAGGGAGGAAATTTTACATAAATAAAAAAAAAAGCTATTGTGAGATAGAGAGGATGCATCCCACTGTACTATAAATAACCTAGTCAAACTCTGTGTTGCTAAGGCTGGCTCAGCAGCCGCTTTTTCATCACTCCTTACCCCTTCTTTCGCTGCCTCCCACTCTTTGACTCCCCCTCGTCTCCTTTCGTTGCATCCTTCCTTTCTCTCTCTCTCGTTCTCATCCTTATTCACAAAGGGAAATGAGTAAGAGGGAGGCAAAGCTGTCAATATTCTTGCGCTGAGATGCTGAATGCACGATTAGCTCCATTCACAACATTTCCTGTCCCCGTGCAGAGCTGCGGGCTAGTGTAACTATGCTTTAGCGCGTATTCAAAGCCCATCAGCTGCAGTCAGAGTCAGCTTTTTCTGTGTGAGGATGGCAAAGATGGAGGGCAGGGTAGTGTCAAGAGAGACCACCCTGCAGGAACTGGCCTAGATTCTCTTTAGTCTAATTTGTGAGCCAAGCATGACACCCACTAGGTCTGCAAGTCTGTGTGGAAGGTGAAAGGGTTTTTCCTGATTGTGGTTCATCTTTCTTCAGAAACTTGAGCAAAGACTATTAGACCGTTTTTTTGTTTTTCTGGATAGATTGAAGCGGCACCATCTGCTGGTTAAAGATAAAACATTCCTGCTACTTGCGACAGTGGTGCAGTGCTGATAATAATTTTTTCTTTGCCTCACAGCAGAATGCAGCAAAGGAAGAAGAGAAGGGAGCGACAAAAGACCTATCAGTGGAAGAAGTGCGGGCCAGGATTGAAGCGTATAACGCTCAAGTCACAGAAAATGGAATGAAATTGGTGAGAGTTTTGTTTTTTAAACAAATTTGTAAATTTGCACTATTCAGTCTCAAAGTCACAATGAAACCTTATTATTTTAGCTTCCCTTTTTTTTTCATAAATGCACACATATTAAAAACAACCAAACAAACCTGGATGTAGTGTAGAAAGTAAAATATTAAATTAGGAATAGTATTTCGGAATACTTAGTTTGATCAAATAAAGTAACACACTTTTATATATGTAGCTTTTAACTGTTAAAAACAAAAACAAAACAAAGTACGGGAATGATTTGAAAAACAGAAAAGAGATGATAAAAATTGCTTCCCTGTTGGAAGCCTTGATTTAACTTAGCTTACAGGTGCAAACACCTGGGACCATTCAAAGTTCATTTTGGTCTGCTGGTCTGCAACATCACAAGAATAGCAATGCACCAGGAAGTGGCTGCTGCCCGCGAGAAACATTTTTCTCATGAACTATGCAAACAAGATTGAACATGTTAGAGTGCTTTGGTTGGTGGGTTTTTTTGTTGTTTGTTTTTTGACAGGCCTGTGAATTTTCATGCAGTAGGTCTTTCATAACTAACTGCTCTGTCATGTTTTTCCACTTATATTAGAAAAAAAATCATAACTGTAACTAAAGATTCATTTTTAAAAAAAAAACTATCTTTTGTTAAGTTCAGAAAAAAACACATCTTTCACATTTTCCTAATTTCCATGTTTCACTGCATTAACCTGTCTATAAATTGAAAGATCTTAAACCACCACAAGTTTGGTGGACATTAGATCCTAAACAGCATCATTAGGGTGCATTTTGTTACTTTGCACACATTAATGCACGACCTTTCCCTCTCTTGCTGTAGGCTTCAGACGGCTCATACACAGGCTTCATTAAAGTCCACCTGAGGCTCAATCGACCAGTCACCGTCCATGGCGTGGACCCGTCAGCCTCAGACGGTGCGTCCAAGCAGGTCAGCGACCGCCTCCAAGCTCCGCCGAAGGAGCAGGAAGCTACAGACTCTGAGCATTCAGAGACGAGAACGTCCTTCTATCTACCAAGCGACAGTGTGAAGCAGCTCCACATCAGCTCTCAAACCACCACAGGAGAGGTCATCAAGGGCTTGCTGAAGAAGTTCATGGTGTTGGACGATCCACGCAAGTTTGCGTTGTACAGGCAGACGCACCGCGACGGACAGGGTGAGGACAACACATGTGCAGCCGCTAGCTCGCGTGGTTTCCAGAAAAGTAACTGGTGATATCAACGCTATGTTTTTCTTTTTGCAGACCTCTTCCAGAAGCTTCCTCTCTCTGACCACCCTCTTCTTCTAAGGTTGATTGCGGGACCAGATCCAGAGCAGCTCAGCTTTGTGCTTAAGGAAAATCAGACCGGAGAAGTAGAGGTGAGAAGGCAAAAAAACATGCATAAGTTTATTACTAAGCTGCAAATGTTAAGAGGGTAAGTGCCTCCAGAAGTGTTATAAATCTGCTCCTTCTCTTTTCCCTCCTAATCCCACAGTGGCATGCATTCTCTGTCCCCGAGCTTCAAAACTTCCTGGTCATCCTTCAGAAAGAGGAGGCGGAGCGCATTAGAGCAGTGGAGCAAAAATACACTGTTTACCGAAAGAAACTACAGCAGGCCCTTCAACAACATACCCCCTGACCCCCGTCACACATAACGTCATGGCTTTAACCCAGGGAGAGACTGACCCTTTGAACTCCGACACCTTCGAGATCTATTCGCAGAGCAGAGCCCGAACTAGCTTTTCTTGGAGCTCCAGATATACACGCGGACGTGCACACATGTTCACACGTGGTTGCATAGCCTTTCTCAGGACGCATATGAGCCCCTCTCACCGCCACCACAACCCCTCATACGTCGCCTCCTTGTGAAGGGGATCGGGAGTCGAAAGCGTTGTAAAAAGCTACAGAGTGTGTGTTGTCTTCTAGCTGATGGGACAAATAGTGCCAAGGACGCTTGCACACACACACACATACACACAGAAAGATCTGTACTGTAACTCAACTCGAGTTGAGACTGATAGATTTTCATAATAAGTGGTGTTTGTAAAGATTCCCTCTTCTTCTGCTACCGCTGCTGCTGCTGCTGCTACTGCAAGTGTTACTTATGCATGAGTCTGAGCTCATCTTCCCTGCACATAGACTTAGGATTAGAACAGTAGGCATGATTACTTTTTTTCTGCATCATGCAGGGATGGAAGGACAATCATACTGTGTTGTTCCTGGAAATGATATATCAGTTATCAGCAGATGTGCTATTTTATCTCTCTGGAGTTCTAAGGGAGGTATTTAGGGTGGGAGTTGAAGTACTGGCAACCCGTGCTTCTCCTTAGAAAATGTTTTCTTAAGGAGTTTCGAAATCTCAGAACGGGTATAAGAAAGCGAGATCCATTCTGGGCTTTTTCTCAGGGAGCATGAATTGGGAACAGAGAAAAGCTAAAGGAGGAAAAAGATAGCCCTGTTCCACGTAGAACAAGCTCGTTTTAGCCCCTGCTTATCTGTTCTTATTTGCTAAATTCAGTCAGTGCTTCTTCAGCCACACCCAGTTGGCACCCTTCTCCATGCTCCTGCAAAACATACACATAATCCAGACATGTTCCAAGATGATAACTGTCATATAATTTCCATTTCCCCTCTCACTTTAATCGCAATCAAACTTGCATGAATTCCACTTGCAAACTGCATGAACCCCACCTGCGGAGAAAAGCCTGCCGAGGGAGGTGAACCACAAACCTTTATCGACACACTTTATGTACACTGATGGAGTTGTATATTAAATGTTACAGGACTTTGATGCCAAAGCTTAGAGAGGGGGCACATCTGCCGAGAGTGATTAAAGCGATTACAGACAAAAGTTTGTTCAATTAAAGGTGGTGTATGTGAGGAAAACTGATTCTGTTTTGCACATTTACAGTAGACGCAGGTTAATGATGGTCCAAACATCTGGGGCTGGGCATGCGTTTAGGTTTTCTTGAATCTACCTGCCTTCCAACCTAAAAAAAAAAAGAGGAAATAATAATATATAAATTTCATGAACATGGCTATGATGTACCAATGATGTGTTTGCAATGCATATGAATTATGTAGACACTGGAAAAAGAGTGACAAGGTTTAACTTAACTGTTGAAATGAACATTTTTAGGTATCATTCCTGCTGGTTGGTTTGTGTGTGTGTGCGTCTGTGTGCGCGTGTGTCTGCACTCTCATTTAGGGCAGTGAGGATCATGTGAATAGTGTTTTAAAATGAGTGTGTCTGTCAACAGCGCTCCATCATTGGGCCTCACTTACAAAGATGTGCATTTAGTGCACGTATAATGTAACGGATCCTAACTGCACATTAGCTGGCTGCTAAAACATCTGGAGTGCATGCATCACAGAAAACATTCAACCTTGAGAAGTTCTTATGCTTCTTCATTTAGTGCATAAAAGTACTGATACACGAGGCCTGTTGTCCATGAGCACATGCGTCCCTCTGTACTGTTTGTGTGTTTGTTTTTTCTTACTTTTAACGCCACCACCCAAAGCCTGAGCTGTTCCTGCTGGCAGTGCCTTTTTTTTCTTGTGCCCCTGTGTATCTATGTACTGTGTTTCAGCACACAGGTGCCCGAGTTAAATGTATGGGTGCTTTCGCATGTGTGCAAACCTGTGTCCCTCGGGTGGTGCTGTTTCTCTCATTTTTCTTTCTGTCCTGT
>NW_005187493.1:638121-691871 GCF_000239375.1 Pundamilia nyererei
TTATTTATTTCACGGTTCACACCATCCACATTGTTATTATGTAAGGGATGTGTAGACCTGATGCTTTTATTGCGATTTTATTTTGTTTTATTTGAAGAAGTGTGTGTGTGTGTGTGTGTATATCAGTAGAATTGTACAATATCTGAAAATGAAATTAAAAAAAAGGAAATTCCTTTATTGAAACTTTCTCCTTTGTTTGTTTGTTTTTCTTTACAGCAGTATAAAATATTTCAGTGAACAATCTTATACTGTTAAATCAATACTTATTAAATGCTTTACTGCGATACAAGAGAGGTCTGTGTACAAAAGACATAGAGCTTAACAAATTTATTATACCACCGCTCAATGTAAAGTCACAGCTGCTCTAAATCAACAGTACTCACCAGTATGTGCAAGCTCCTTAATCAAAATTATACTTTGGCAACACTTTATAATATGTCCCATAACTAAGGTCATAATTCCCCTGGAATTAAATTGAATTATGAATTTGTATATTTACCTAATGGTAGGTATGCTAGAATAAGGGGGTAACAAGTAAGGGTTGTTTGTTTGTTTGTTTGTTTGTTTTTACCCTCAAAACACATAACTATACTGTAAGTAAGTTTAAGTAGTGCAAAAGTAATTTTAGGTTCTGCCTAAATTCTGGGTGTTTTACAAAAAAGGAGACAGAAATTATACTGATGCTCAAGCAATTGTAAGTACTGCATGAATAATTTTATACAGTACTTGGTAATTTTGTGGAAAAACAAACAACATTTCCCAGGCTTACATTGTAAACACACTGTACTTTTTGGATTGGGCGTTTTAGGGAGTGGTTTAACTTTGCCTGACTTCCAGGTATTTTACAGGGAAAGAGACACTCCTTTCCTGTGAAATCCTTTTGATGGCTTGAACAGTGATGTGAAAGGGAAAACAGTACATTAGCCTTAGCTCCATCAATGTAAGGTCACACAGCCCTGCAAAATGTTATGGTATTTATTTTTTCTTGTAGGTTAATAAGGGAGAAATAAATGGACAACTGAACAGTAAAACATCCATCATGCACATCAACATAGTGAACATTAAGTAAAGACTTAAAAAGCCAAGTATGCCCTTAGTTGCAGGCCTTATTATAAAGTGTTATCGATGTTTTTAATGCTAAAATATGATTATTGTTTTTATCCATTGGCTTTTCACATTTACTGTTTTACATAAAAGCAGAAAAAAACTATAAAGCACATTCATGCTCATCAGTTACAAATAGCACATGCATGAGTAATTCCAGACACATAAATATAACCTTATAAAGTGTTAAATCAAATCAGACACAGTGTCTTTTATCAAATTTGAGGGCGCAATTATACATTTAAAATCAGGGTTTCCAAGTTCAGTGTCAATACGAAGCCCAGCTGATGTTGGAAAGTCCTGTGACCTGCACTCTAAGCACTGTATTCAAATTTAAGCAAAGAGCAGAGGTTACCCGGCCACGGTTGGATGAAAACCTTGTAAATGAACACCATCCAGTGCTGCTCTCTAAGGAGGAACATCCTACATTCTCATTCAAGATGTAATAATAAATAAAAAAATCACAAAGCACTCTGATATTCTGATATGAATAAAGAGGCTCTGTGGATGGTGGATGACAAAGTAAAATATATACGAAGCACAGACATGTGTAGATTGTTTAAGTAAAAATGAACAATAATCAAAGATGATGTTTGAGGATACAGATGCATTATTAAATGTTAATGAAAATATAACGGCCCACACGATCTGTGCTTTATTTACACTGAGTAAATGAACAAACTGTTGCAAAAATCATTTTAACACCGTCATAGTGGACTTTACTTTGGGTGAAAAGATGCTCAAGAACATAAAGTGATCTTGAGCACGGATGAAATGTTTGCGTAAAACATAAAACACATAAAAGTGTGTAAAAATACATCTTTTGGTGCCCCCTACTGGCAGATTTATGTACATGCAGCGTGAAACTTGTTTCCTGTGTACAAACCAACGACAAAATAACAACAGAGAGGTAGTAGCTGATAAGGCTGACCCAGTTACTGTCTGATCTCGGCAGTATAGTTTTTCTCAAGAAGAGCAAAAGAAAGATGAGGTTACTACAGACCTGGAGAAACTCCTTGTTTGTTGTTGGGCATAAGAGAGCTGGGTTTGTATGCAGCGCATCAGAGGCAGCATTAAGGAAATAAACCTTTGTGGTAACATTCAGTCCCTTTGCTTCCCTTTTCCCATAAACTGGGTGATGCACAGTGGTTCATTTTAAGGAACTGCTGAACCACTTAAGATTTGCTCTGTGAACTCTGTGGGACACTCCTCCCATCAGATGGTGCTATAAGTTTTAAAGATCTTAAAGGGTGAAAAGAATGAAATGGAAATAAAATTTGACATCATTTTTTATGATCAATATTTGAATAATGAGTTTCTGGTTTTTACATTTTAATAGTGTACTGCCGTTACACATATAAGCATAAAAATAACCTTACTATTACCAATATTAAAAAATGTAATTGCTCTTCTTGTCTTGCTGTTTCTAACAAGACAATTATGCCTTCTCCGCCAGAACCAGCTTGCATTGCTGCAAAATCACCAGCAGGTGGCGGGTTCTTATAACAACAGCAATCACTAGTAATCACTGTGTAGTAACAGGTAGTGTGAGTTCATGCACAGCTCCATTATTTTGTTTTTATATGTTCTGGTAAGAAAGTATTCACATTTTGACACGTATCCTCCCAGATGAGATTGTTTTCAAGAGCATTTAAAATGTGGTGTCAGGTGAATAAACCCACAAGTGTCAGTGTCTGTCACACAGTCTCAGACTAAATACAGCCAGACCCCCCCAGACCCCCACCTCGAGGACCTATAGGTAGCTTTGCACCTGGTCCCATTGGGCCGCAGTTTTAAATTCACTTCACTGCGATTAAAACTGGCACATGGTCCACAAGCTTACACCTTGAAACCTCTTGAGAGGCAAGTGCAATAAGCAGATCAGTTTATAGGCATTGTCACCCTACTCACTCTATACACCACCATCTAAGAATAAGCAACAGGTTTTAAGGGTCGGTTGCTGCCCCAGGGGGGTCTAAATGAAAGTGTGTCAGTGTATGTATTTGTGGCAGCAAATATAGAGAGACCTCCTCTTCTCACCTCTGAGAAAGAGCTAAGATTAGAATCACCCTCTGCCCAGCATGTATCACTATCTGAATATAGCCTGCTCCCCTTCTCATGCCTGCTGGGTCTCACTCCGTCTGTCCTCTGCCCTGCCTCTAACTATACCCAGCCTTGTATAGATCTCCAAACACGCTCCGGTTTCAATCCACAGCTTTCCCTCATAGGGTATGGAGAGGGAGAGGAGAAGCCATGCTTAATTCTTGGGCTGCAGATCACAGGTAATCATATTCTTAAAACATTAACAAACAAGCACGAAAAGGGTATTGGCACAGTATATTATGCCATATATGTGCATCTGACTTTATTAGCCCATCAGTGGACTTATTGTGCTGTAGAAATGTCTGAAAACAGTAAAAAAAACAACAACAAAAAACAACAAGTAAACAAAAAAACACATTTAGCATGTATCCACAGTTCAAATACAGGAATTAGCAAATTATTGACCCTTTTGCACCACTTTGTAATAAAAACCACCTTTATAATTGCTTTATAATATATAATAATTACTTTGAGATAATAGCATTGCTAATGAGTGTTGCTTATAAGCCTTTTACAGGACTCTTGCCGCAGGAATAGCCCGGGTGTTCCTGAAACTTATGGCTCTCTTCTACACAAGTGCACCACTTGCTAATTCTTTACATCAGTCTTTTGTTTGTTTGTTTTTTCCCCCTTGCTTTTTCGCGCAGTGATGTGAGAAAAAACGACCTGTGATGTTCTTATGCATGCAGAAGCTCGACCACTTTCCTGTTGGCTCCTCTGCAGACCTCCATGTGGACGCTGCAGGGCGCCCTTCTGCCTGCCGTCTGGATGCCCGGTAAGCGCCGCCCTGCTCCCTCCCTCCGTCCGCCTGCTGACTCTGAGCTCAGTGAAGACGCCCTTAGCAACAACACACAGCTGCACCGTCGAATAAGATACTCGCAGCGCACAGGAGAAGGATTTAACAGTGCAGCGTTACTGCGCTGACCTCAGGTGAAGATTTTACGCGACGGGGATTCTGCTCCGGTTATTAGTGCAGTATAAACATGAGGCGTGAATACAGTTAGCCTGTTCTGGGCTAGCCATCCCCGAAGACGAGCGAAGCACCCCCCAAGCTGTCCCGAAGGAGGACAAATCCTAGGGGCTCTTGTTTGCTAACTACCAAGCCAGCTTACCAGGAATAGGCACGGGAATGGTGCTCTGGATCGACTCATTGTACTGTCAGAGAAAGGCGAGGGGCACATGGGTCAGACCATCGAGTTGTGATATTTGGACTCAAACTAACGGAGGAAGCGGCTCTCCGGCGGACGAGTGTTTCGTGGCTCTGCGAGCTAGCTGGCTAGTTAGCTGAGGGAAACGACCCCCACCGCCTGTTCATTTTTTTTAATTGTAGCTTGGCCCATGTTAGCCAAGACGAGTGTGAGAGCAACACATGAAAACACAGTAAAACTAAGAAGAAACTACTGCTTACACTGGGAAGAAAGCTTGCTGATACAGAAAGGAAAACAACTTGAGTTCAGTCGAAAAGACAACTAACGGGTACTCGGACTGCTATCAAAACACTGCAACAGCAGACTTTTTAATACTAGTAGCTCAGTTTGCTAGTTTGAACTTTTATTCTCCTTTTTTTTAAATCTGATTTTTCCCCTCACTTTGGATGCTGGCATCTAATATTAATTGCAATCATGATGATAATAAGCCGGAAACCAGAGGGCCCAATAGCAACAGGTAACCAAAACAAAGTAAAACGTTGTTTGTCTGTACGTTCGCTTCCTCGTGGTCGTGTGAATAGGATTTATTTGGGGGTAATTTAGAGGTGAGTATGATTGGGATTTTAAAAAATGCCCTCCAAGTAGCTGCAGAACTGGTTAATTTCACAAGTGTCTTCGCGGTCACGTCGCGTCTGTGGGGATAGAGCACGTAAATATGAAGCTACTGTAACAGTGCCGTGGGCTTCTCACAAGACCCGACATGTTAACAAGTTTTCTTTTCCTTTTGCTTACCCCGATCAGTTACAAGACTTTTATCTAAGAAGGTTTTGAATGTCACACCAGGAAGCTTATTTTATTTTCTTATTTTCATCTTTCTCGTAAACGTTTATTGTTCTATCAAAGGGTTGATAAGCAGTAATATCTCAGTTGGCATCCTTTTAAGACGCGCTTTTGGAATTTGTACTATGACCAGTGTTATTATTGTTTTATGACACTGTGACTGATCTGTTTTTGTTTGCTTATGTGATGATTTTTTTTCTTAATTTTATTTTTTTTAGCTGGTAATAAGAAAGAAGCCAAGAAAGAAAGAATGAAAAGTGACAGGGCTGTCATCGTTATGTCATGTCATATGAACCCCGTGGTTTACCTTGCCTCTGTAAAACACACTTTGTCCAGAATGCCAGGAAGAGGACAAAAAGCTGAGCCTTTCCCCCACCACAGCCACGCTCACACGTTTTATGACACATGAGCTGCTGTGTTTGTTTGCCTGAACCCTGTTCTCTATCCTTTACAGTGCCGAGGAGTTTTCATAGTGGGGAGAGCTGGACATAGTGGGCTGGATGTTTGGGGTTACACAGATGTTTGCTCTCTGTTTCTTCTCTTTTTTTCCTTTCAAGTTTTGCTTGGACAACAAATTCAGATTCTGTACAAAAAGTGCTGAGCACCCACTGAGCGATTAGGAGTCTGTGCTTGGCTAATATTGTGTGTGTAGTCCTAATGCCACTGTTTGCAGTGCTGTGCAGGTTTAATGCGTGCGTATCCAGGCAGCAGGTCTAATCTGTCCAGAAGCAAGCCTGTGCTGGGAACATAGTCTCTGACGCACCTACACATGGTTACAGCACTCTCTGGGACTCAAGAGGGAGAACGCCAAACTCGCCACAACTTCGGCTAATGAGCTACTCACCCTGATTTCAAGCTGCACTTTACACAGTTAGTTTTAATCAGTTGGTGTATCAGCTAGCATGTAAGCTCGATGACTGTTGTGGTAAACAGTTGGCCAATGGGAGCGATTGCCATTTTTGTAATTGGCTTCCACCCACAGTCCCAAATGCCGTGCTCGTCCATCTACTGTGGCCGTATCATCTCGTATTAGGTGTTTGGCTCAATGCCAAAGAGGTGAGCATGAAACACAGCACTATTGAATGACAGGCACAAGCATCCCTCTATATTAGCTCTAATTCCAAACACACCTGGTGTGTGCACCACATGATTTGGGCTGAATGGACAGATGGGCAGACGGAAAGATGCTGTCGTCACAGAGGCATCTGTTACCCCCATTAGGCCAATAATACCACTTGCAGCGCTAGCGATCTGGGACCCTAAGCCGCGTGTAAGCTGGTCAGGTTGGAGCGCTGGCCTTAGACACAATGTATTGGGTACAATAGCTACAGTGATGTATCTGATAATGGTGGTCTTTTCACTGCAACTGTGAGCTAGCCTGTTTTGGGAGACCGTATTCATCCCCACTGGCATACAGAGATCGGTGTAATGCAAGATGTCTTGCTGTGGTGGCTCAAGGGATTTGTCTAGTTGTACAATGCAGTTTGTTTTAGCATCAGGGTAACTAGAACTGCTGGTGTGATTGATGAGATGATTAATAGGACATTGCCTGATTTGGTCAAACAAGGATAGTGCATCTCAGTGGAGAAAATTAAATTGCATTCTGTTGACGTCACCTTCGAGGATCGTTCTGTGCTTTTGCTGCAGATTTAATAGCCTCACATCATCACACTGATTGACTTTGTTCATCATTGTCCCTGCAGCTCGCCATGGTGACGGTCTGTACGACTCGTACATGAGGACCGACCACATCCTGAAAGACGAAGCAGACACAAACAGTCCGTCGGGGCTACCCCCAATGCCCAAACACACAGTAAGTATACACACACAAACACGCACGCATACGCGCATAGCCAGTTAAGCCCTATTTCCTGTGCTGGAGCACACTCTGTCTCCAGACTTCCTGCTCCTCTGAGAGATATTCCCTTGCCTGTGTTCCTGTTCATCACATTTGTACCCCCCCTCCCTCCCTCCCTCCCTCCCTCCCTCCCTCGTTCCACTGTGTTCTGGCTGCGTAGGATGGGCAGCTTATCTGTTTCCTTATCTCCAACATGTGACTTTCAGTAGATTTTTATACCCTTCATTTAATAGCATTGTGTGAGTAAGACTCATTTATTGTCCTAGGGCATCAAAGTTTGGTGCCCCGGCAGTTCTCGGTGCTTGCGTCAGGGAAACTACGGTGAATTGGCCAATTTGTTTTTTCGGCTAAAGTGAATACAGAGTGCGCTTATCTTGCCTTCATCTGTTTTTGGACACGTCATTTGACTCAAACCATGTTGATGAGCAGGTCATATATGCATGTTTACGGTGCTTACGGTAACTTTCATTGAGGATACGACCTCATTAATCTCAATAAATTGACCCATATACCATAATTACTTTTTGCTGTTCTGTTAATCCATTCTGAAAGATAATTAGGGATTTGCTTTGAGTTTTTTTAGGCAGTTTTACATTAAAGGAGGGTTATTACCAAAAATAAATGATCTGTTTTAGCCTAGGTAAATATATATATGTGATCTTATAAATGTCCCCTATGGCAAAATAAAATGCACATACACACAAACAACAATAGTCCACAGGCCTACATGTCAGTAGATGAAAAAGGCTGGTTTGATATATTGTAAAGATTTATTGGGCTTGAAAATGTGACCCACAAACAAACTCACCAATCAGCATTCTCCCCCTCTCCTCCCCTTCCCCTAGCTCGTGTAATCCTCCATCAGTGGGCTTGCACAGAGTTTAGGCCTAGTTTTCTATTCTAGTCCCATCCTTCTTCCTTTGTGTTTTGTGTCACGCTCACAGAGTTACTGTCCTCCGGTGAATGTGACTGACAGTAACTCGCCCCAGTTCAGCGTGTTCAGTCCTCAGACACTAGCCTCATGCTCTATTAAAGTAATAAACTGATAGATGAGGGCTTGATTTGCTTTAATAAATTGTACTCATAGTAAGTTGAATTCATGAGCCCCCACCTTTTATAGCCGTGTTCTGACTGTCACCCAAATTACGGCAGCGTAATAATACCATCATTTGCTTTGTTTGTGACAGAGGTTTGTGTGGTTGCTGCAACCTTGTGTGAGCTTCAGAGAGAGGAGAAAAAGATACTGAGGTGTTTCTGTAGCAGAAAGAGATTAGCTCTCCTCCATCTGTTGCACCATGCAGATTTGCACACAGGGGACTCCACCCTCTGTAATACCTGAGTGAGAGAAAATGCCGCACGCTCTGATTTCTCTTCCCGTTTGGAGCCCTCTTACGTTTGAATTTTTATTGTATTTTTCAGCCGGGTCAGTCAGTAATCCATCACAGACGCTGTTCCCCGTGTGGACAGCTTCGATATGTATGTCAATATTTGTGTATGTGTCTGGGTGAAGGGGCTCGATCAGTGACATTCACTGTGTACTTTGGAACAACAGCTGCATGAGACCCTGGGTCAGCAGCAGAGCTGTTGTAATAAGTTAAGACTATATAGTTACATGTATGGAAACCCATCCCGCATTCCCACTCTATTTTTAGAGAGCCCAAACCTGGTACAAAAACACACTCTCAGCTGAGTCCTTTCTCCGTGGATGATCAACACCCACTTTTCCTAAAAAAAAAACCAAAACAAAACAATCTTCCCAAAATCGGTCTGCCCTTAGAGTAAAAAGTGTACATGTGTAAGAGAGAGACAAAAAGCGCGAGGATATATCCCTCTCCAGTCTAACTCCTTGTACAAAGGCTTTGGTGAGTTCATGTCTTAACAGCCACACATCTTCTATAGTTTAACAATATAATTCAACTTTAATGACCGTCATTTCCCTTGCGCTCCATAATCTTGCGGAGCGTTCTTTCCGCTAGAGAGAGAGAGAGCGAGGAGGAATGAATTCCTGGGGTTGCTGAAACGAAGCTGCTCTCCGGCGAGACTCGAGACCGTTCTTTAAACTCCTTTAACCTTCACCCCCAAGCAAAGGTGGAACTGTCACTTTTAAAGTTTGTGGACAGTTATATTGGGGGGGGAAATCGCCTAGTGACTGTGCGATCACTTTCTTTTATTCTGAACTTCATTTTGTACGCAGTTACCATTTGTAGTAATTAAGGAGTAAATGTTTATAGCAAGATTATGACAGCACTAACAAAGATTAGTGGTATCTTTCATCTAAGCAAGGATACAAACAAGTAGGTGGGGATGTGGGTCGTTTTGCATGTGTTGGTAGGGGAGGAGGGGACGTTGCGCATTAGCATTAGCTGCCAGACTGGATCTGGATCCTGTCGTGCTGGTTAACCAACTGCAAACTGGATGTCTCCTCATTTCTCTCCACCTGAGACTCTACAGTTGGGTGTTGATATTTTGATCTGCATCAAATACAACCTTTTTTTTCTTGTTAATAATCAGGATTTAAAAATGTTGCAGACTCTGTCTTATATGTGGAGCTGGAATGATGCAGGATAATATTGAGTTTTGAGTCATTTTTAGAAGACCTTCAGTTAAGAAACTGTTTTCTCTTTGTAGAGCAAAATAAACTGCATTTGCTCTGATATTCACCGACTGCGTCTTGTAAAGTCTTGTTTTGCCTCTGTGTCAATAGGTTGTCAGTAACAAGGCTGTAATGAGGGATCAGGTGACCATCCGAGGTGCCCCGTCAAAGGTGAAGTACCTGTATGATGACTCGACTAGCAACCGCAAGGTCAACGCCATAACCACAGCAACCACACTGAACAGTGGGACCACTCATGAGACACCCACTAAACCTGCCCCAGCCTCCAGCCTGTCCAAAGAGCACAGTGTGGACAGGTGAGAAAGATGGACATGCTAACTAAGTAAAATGTTACAGGCGAGATGATGACCAGTCAAGCTGTCGGTTAACACATTTGTTCCATCCTCATTTGCCACAGCACTGAATCCAGTAAGGGCTCTGTCGAATCCTCTGGCCCGCATGGAGCCGGGAATGGCGTCAACAGCAGTAAAGTGTGTGGCCCACTAACTCCTGATCAGGCTCTGAGACTGTACCGAACTCAGCTCACCACCCTGGAACAGGCGGAGATCCACTCCTACCCAGACATTTACTTTGTGGGACCCAATGCAAAGAAGAGGCCCGCAATTGCCGGAGGTAGCAACAACTGCGGCTACGATGACGAGCAAGGAGGTTATATTCACGTCGCCCACGACCACCTGGCTTACCGCTACGAGTTCCTCAAGGTCAGATGTGTTCTGATGTTTGTGGCTTTAAATTTGTTCTTTCATTTTTAGCTAAACAAATGCTTGTCCTTTCTCTTACTCTCTACAGATCATTGGTAAAGGTAGCTTTGGCCAGGTTGCGAAGGTATATGACCACAAACTGCAGCAACACCTGGCTCTGAAAATGGTGCGCAACGAGAAGCGTTTCCACCGGCAGGCGCAGGAGGAAATCCGCATCCTGGAGCACTTGCGGAAGCAGGATCGTAACGGCACCATGAATGTTGTGCACATGCTCGAGAACTTCACCTTCCGCAACCACATCTGCATGACCTTTGAGTTGCTCAGCATGAACCTGTATGAGCTTATCAAACGCAACAAGTTCCAGGGCTTCAGTCTGGCACTGGTCAGGAAGTTTGCGCACTCCATCCTGCAGTGCCTGGAGGCTTTAAGCAGGCACAGAATCATCCACTGTGACCTCAAGCCAGAGAACATCTTGCTCAAACAGCAGGGTCGCAGCGGCATCAAGGTAAAGGCGGCGCCTTCTCGTCTGTGCTGTAATGGGTCTGTGCGTTTGGTTTTCATTTTCATTTATATCATTTCTTATTCTCTTGCCCCTACCAGGTGATTGACTTTGGTTCCAGCTGTTTTGAACACCAGCGGGTCTACACCTACATTCAATCTCGTTTTTATCGAGCTCCGGAGGTGATCCTCGGTTCACGTTACGGCCTTCCTATTGACATGTGGAGCTTTGGTTGCATTCTGGCCGAGCTGCTGACTGGCTACCCCTTGTTCCCCGGCGAAGATGAGGGCGACCAGCTGGCCTGTGTTATGGAGCTGCTGGGGATGCCGCCGCAGAAGGTCCTGGAGCAGGCCAAAAGAGCAAAAAACTTCATCAACTCCAAGGGCCACCCTCGGTACTGCGGTGCAAACACTTTGCCCACCGGAGCCACTGTGCTGACAGGGTCCCGCTCGCGCCGTGGCAAGATGAGAGGCCCTCCAGGTAGCAAGGATTGGAGTGCTGCACTCAAGGGCTGCGAGGACCCCGCCTTTACTGACTTCATAAAGAAGTGTTTGGACTGGGACCCGTCTTCTCGCCTCACCCCCAGCCAGGCCCTCAGACACCCTTGGCTGTATCGCAGGCTTCCCAAACCAATACCCGGGACAGAGAAGAGCCAAGGAGCGTCTGTGAAACGACTCCCCGAGCACCACAGCACCTCCTTTCCCTCTATTCTGGCCAAGGGGGGGCCTGGCTTAAGCTCTACAACTGCCAGTAACAACAAACTTAGAAGCAACATGATGGGAGATTCAGGAGAGGCCATACCTCTTCGCACGGTCCTACCTAAACTTGTCTCGTAGAGAGAAAGCGAGAGATAAAATCCTCTAATCTCCTCCCTCGCCACGTTTTCCCACTCCTCAGGAGGAGTCAGAGTAAAGGAGAAAGTGGTTTTAAAACAGCTTTGTTTGTTCTTTTATTTGTTTTCTACTGCGAGGTGTCGACACCCCAGTCTTTGGTTTTTAATAATAGTTGAAAAGAGAAAGAGAGGAATAATAAAAGAAACACTCAAAAGTTTTTATACAGCGGCTGTGGATTTTCCGTTTACAGCCACAGGACGTGGTTTGATATTAGATAATGCTTTTTAAAAACAAAAGAAAACTTCCTCGTGTGAGTGGACAGCTTGTTCAATGAGAAAATATCTGTAACCTGTGTGCGATCTCACGTAAGTGTTGTGTTTTGGTAAAACGCACTGAAGCACACCTGCACTGTCACTTGCCTCACTTCACTCTCTTAAACTTGAAAAGGGCTACAGAGATTACTCTTATCAAGTTAGACTTAGCGAGATTTGTTCAGCCAATGGATTTTAACTAGAAGACAAATTGTTAGTTTTTGGGTTCTGCGAACACTTAACTCAGTTATCCCTCATATATACAACAAAAATGCCTTCAGACTGGTAATACAGGATTGGCTTTATGTAGCGACAGATTCTGAAAACAGCAGTAAGAAGTTTATTTTTTCCTCTTTCCTTTTTCTCCCCACAAACACACACACACACACCACTTTTCCTCATCCCTTGCACTTGTGTGTCAGCTCAGTATGTGATGTTAATACTATGGAAAACGCTGAGAGGACATAGGACAACCTATTTATAGCCCACTGTCGTCCTCCTATTTTCACCGTACACGAGTGGGGAAAAAATGGGGAATCGGAAGAACAGTAGAGCTACTCGGACTCGGTCACAAAGGCGAGGTTCGGTACCTCACAACTGGTTTGCAAGATAGAGAGTGAGAGGGAGAGAGCCGTAAGTCAAAGCACCTAAACACCTTTGGGTTGATTGGCTGGAAAGTTTTGTATGAATGTCACCTGCCCGTGCCTGTAATTGGCTGCCGAGATTGTTAGTGGCAGTGGTCCTAATGGGTGGGTAGTGCAAGGAAAGATAGATCACGGGATAAAATGAAGGGCAGTATGTTCAATATGAGCCAGGATATTTTATTCTCTGGAGGAGAGATGTGTGGAAGACGAGCCAGTGACAAAACGAACGGTTTTAATGGTACTGTTGAAAGAAACGTTTCTCAGGGAGACATACTTGATACATCCCTTAATCTTAAAATTTACTGTGTTCCACTTATAGTCATGTATCCCGACTGTGGATGAAGATGGCATGCAAGCCCAGTCCGCTCAGAGCGAGAGCATTTACGAGAGTCTGTGAAGGGGGTCTGCATGCTCCACAATCTGACCTAGATTCTCTCTCCTCCCCCACATTCACTTTTATCGCTCCTCTTTTTTTCTCACTCTGTCTCATGTAGGGCAGGGAACCTCTTAAACTCTCACATACACAGTGAATAATGGTGCTGTCCAGAATGCACACGTACAGACGCGCACACAGAAACATGTCAGGTGCATGTTGGTATGGACCACACCATTCAAAGAGTTCTTTCTCTTGTCCCTCATTTTCTAAGTGAAACTGTCAGGGATTTCTACTCTGTCTCCATTTTTTTTTATAGAAGTGGTTTCTAATGCTTTTCACTCCTGAATATCAAAGGATGTCAAATGCAAAAAAAAGAAAAGAAAAAAAGACGAAGAAAAAAAGAGAAAAGTCATATACTGTCATGTTGTACTAGTGGTGTGAGTTAGTAGGGAGGGTGTTTGGTGTTCAGCATGAAATCACAACCTGTTATCAAAACTGAGTGACTATGAGAGAAACTGTACAGTAACCAAATGAAGTTGTGATAGTTTCTTTTTCTAAGAAAAAATAAAAATGATTTCAGTGAACTGTTAAGCTTTGGGGTGATTTCTGCATTGAAATGGGCTTTTTTAATGAATTTTTTTAATTCCATGAGACATGTATTGCTCATTTGTCACCTAGTGTGAAGCTCTCATCTCCAAAGAAACCAGGTGTGGGGGGGGTGGGGGTTGTTTTGGGTCTTTTTTCTGCCTGACATCAGGAGCTTGTGTCAGGAAAACAGTGGCTTACACTGCAGTCAGCATAATGAATCACTTTCAAGTGAACTGGATTTCAGTCAGCGATCAGGTTACAGACGGTAATGAATGAGTCAATAGCCTTTTATACTGAGGCTGCCTTGTTGTTATGCCACCTTTATTAAAGTCATAAAGATGTAAGGAACAGATGTGAGAAAATACGCAGCACACATACGGGAAGACGATTCAGCCTTCCAGGCTATTGGACTGCGTTTTAGTTCTAGGTAGTGAAACAAAGTAAGTGTACCTGCTACTTGTGTTTGTGCCAGAGCCGAAACAGCTGCTCTGCCAACAAAATTAACAATGAGTACAGGCTATCTTAGTAAACTGATGAGGAAGTGCTGACAGTAATGTTTTTGTTGTTGTTCATTTACAGCTTCTGTGACATGTGAAACTTCATGTTGATTATGCTAAATTATGACCCTGCTGTCTGACTCCTGTTCCTAGCTGACAAAAGTGGCACCCGGTGTGGTCTTCTGCTCCACGATCTAAGTGTTGTGCTCTCAGAAATGCTCGTCTGCATACCAATAACCAGTTATTTAAGTCACTGCTGCCCTCCTACCAGCTCGATGCAGTGTGACCTCTGACGTCAGCGGGGGACTTTTGGCGGGAGTGCAGCAGCTCACTAAATGCTTTCTCCTTTTTGGACAACACTTATCTAACATAAACAAAGATGCCATATTCCAAGTCACTTAAATCACCTTCCTTCCCTTTTCCGATCCTCAGTTTGAACTTTGATCGTCTTGACCGTGTCTACATGCCTGAACGGCCTGATTTGCTGCCATGTGATTAGCTGATTAGATCTCATTATATATAGATTAAATTGCCCCTCCTCCTGATATTTCTCAACTTTTCTCTTGTCCTTTTATGTCCTTTGTGTCTCGTGTCCTGATGTGACACAAAACCAAAACACAAGACTGCTAAAAATAATCCTGTCAAGAAAAATCTGGAAGAAGACGCCTGCTTTCGTAAGAACGAAGGCAGCGTGATCGCAGACACTGGTGATTCATGGCTGTTTACACTGTGCAGGCTGGTGTCCAGTGGGATGAAAAAGTCAGGTACACACGCAACAGGAGGAGGAGAAACCGGTTGAGCAACATGACTGGATACAGAAACTAGAGAAGTGGTTTGTGATGACTAGGTAGCCGGGTATACGTAACAGAATTTGACACAGGTGTTTATTGCCGGCTGATCTTGAAAATACGAGGGTTGCCTTAGGGTAAAAATGATGTGTGTACCATTATTTTGCCTGAGCCTGGGTGTGGCACCTTCTTTCCATCAGCAGTAGGTCAGGGTGCCCTTATTAAAATCTTTATTCAAATATGAGGCTAAGCAGAACAAATAAGCAAGCAGACAATGCATGCGAAAAGACAGACCATCTCATTTTATTGTTCAGGGAATTTAAGCCTACAAGAAAACTTCTGTCTTTGTTTTGATGTGGTAACCCGTCCTTGTAAAAACATTCTCATCTCACATTGTTTGCGCTGTAGCAGAAGAACAGGTTTTACAGGGATGCATTTCTCCTGTATTCAGCTTTCCCTTTAAAATGATTCGTACAATCAGCTAGTAGAACTTGACAGACTCTAAAGCTAAGTGATTGAATCTTTCTCTCTTCATCTCTTTTGATTAACGTAAAAGCAGATTAGACCAATCCCATTAGACATCAACCCAGTCACCTTCTGACCATATGGTGTAAAGCTCCTCTGTCCCTACATCCACTTTGACACACTGATTTCTATTTCTGTCAACCCCACACATCTCTCTCCCACACGAGAATCTCCCAGTGAGTCTAACCCTGCAGACCATATGGAGCCACAGCAGGATTTTTGGTGCTGAGTCTGAACGAGGAGGGGCAGAGTGGTGACAGGTTTCTGGTTACCTTGCAGGTTAGGAAATCTTGACCTGCTTCTTCCTAAAAGTTTGGCTCTAAGTGTAAACATGTGTTTCTGTCTCTCTACAAGCTCCGCTATGCCGTCGATTCGATCGGATAACTTTATTTTTATTTGCCTGTTATTATACATAATAAGTTTCCCTGTAGTTTAGTGAAAACATATTAATTCCTTTAAGACTTTAAGGTTCTTTATTTGTGTACAGAAGCTGTTGCAAACCTTTGCCAGAGCAATATAAATTAGTGTCATCTGCCAATGATTTTAATATTTTAGGCATGTCGCTTACAGTCATGTGAAAAAGATAAATCACCTCATGATTCAGTAGCCTGTGGAACCACCTCCATCAGCAGTAACTTGAAGTAATGGTTGTGTATGTCACTTTATCAGTCTCTCACATCGTGGAGGGATTTGGGCCTGGCTTCTTAAAATGTTTCTTCTTGTTCCTTAAAGGTCTCACCACAGTATTTCAATCAGGTTGAGGTCTGGACTGTGATGTGAAATTGAAATATGTCGATCGTTTTCTTTTTGAACCAATCTGTTGTAGATTTTCTGCCGTGCAGTCCCTGTTTCATTGCCCAGTTTAAGCCAAGATTTACCTGTCAGACAGACGACCTCACATATAACTCTAGAACACCTTGGCATACAGAGAGTACAAGGTTGACTCAATGAATGCAAGGTTTCTGAGCTCCTGTGGCTATAAAACAAGCCCAAATCATCACCCCTCCACCACCGTGCTTGACAGTTGGTATGACATGTTTGTGTCGATATGTGTTTGAATTTCAGCAAACACGACGCCGTGTGTTAAGGCCTTCACACACCGGACGTGTAAAAAGATTCGTGTGAATATTTCATGCCTTTTTTCTGAGCTAGATTTTTCCCATTTTTTGCAGATGTGAATAAGTAAATGTATTCGTAGCTCAAAATGTGCACCAGTATTGACTATATAATTACATAGAAATATTTAAATAATGCTATTTTACCTCAGACACACAGCTAAATGCTGCTCTGGGTCAGTTGGTTCTCTGAATTTATTTCTCTGCCTCCTCAGATGCAGTCCTGAACCAAGAAAAGCTTAACTGCCCAACTGAAATCATGCACTATCTACGACAGCAGTCATCCCGCTTCAACTCCTGGATCAAACCTAGAAATTCTCCCTGCTGATTCCTTCTTGTGAAAACTGGATAAACCTAGGATCTCCTTTTCCTCCTTTTCTTGTTTAGAAACATCGGGATCATATATATGTGTTACACAACCAGAAAATGTGGTTGTTTGCAGTGTGTAAAGGCCTTTGTGGTCCAACATCTCCGCTCTACAGTCCAGAGGACACTCAAGTCTTGTGGTTTGTTCAGATGCCACTTTGTAAAGCTAAGCCGTGCTGCCACGTTCTTTTGAGAGAGAAGAGCCTTTCTCCTGGCAACCCTTTCAAAGGAGCTGTACTTGTTTAGTCTTTTGCTAATTGTACTGTCATCAACTTTAACATTGCTGGCTGAGGGCTCTGATATGTAGCTTGTGGGTTTTCTGCAGATTATTATACAGCCATAGACTGAATTTGTTGCCACACTCACAGGTGGAAATGCTCCAGACAAGCAAACTGCAAACAACAAAATATCTGCTGTCACAGAAATGCTCACATTTGCTGATGATCAGGTGCTGAAATGCATTTGATTAGTAGCTCCTGGCTGCTACTTATACCCTCTTAAAACCTGTGGAAGCAGTACTTTAAAATACATAAAAAGTGAAGCCCTGCCTCCAGTTGTTTCTTGCCATGTAGCCAGTTTTCAGAAATTCAGTTCATTTGTCTCAGATTTCTGTCTTGCTCCCAATAAAATAAAAGTTTTAGTTTGTGTGAAAAATGACATTTAATCAAACACAATGTTGCAGTTAGACTGGACATAGAACGCTAACTTTCAGTCGATGCAAGAATACATTTAGGGCTTAATCTGCAACTTGTATCTGCACCAGAATTTGGTGCTGCTGGCTGGAGTTTCAGCAGCAGTTGTTAGGCCCTGGCACCTCCTTCTTTTAAAATAAATGGTGTTTCTAAAGACACTCGGGGTAGCATAGGGACAAGAGGATATGCCAAAGCTGGATTTATTGATAGATATTAAGAAACATAAATAAGAAAAACATGGTTTTAATAAAGAATGAGGTCATTAGTAATTCTAGTGATTTATTAAGTAGAGTATCAGGTTTACCCAAAGAATTGGCCAAGAATTTGTTTTTTATTTTCTAGTACAGTCGTCTGTGACTGCAGACTTCTCTAGCCAGTGTTTAAGGATGAGACAGACTGATGTTTCTTGGTAAATTAAAAGGATGCCTTTAGGGGTCTGTCGAGCCTCTTTTTGATTTAGTTTGTTCACATATTTGCATGTTACAAAACTTCGTTACGAAGCTCGTTTTATGTAATTTTGAGCTCTGTGATGATCCGCCAGCGGCAGCCTATTAACGCTGCCTGAACTGAACTGTCTACTGGAATGGCGATTCTCTGGTGAACTCCACAGCTCATTCTCTTATTCCTCAGTAGGCTCACTTCAGCTCTCCAGTTACACAAACCTTTCTTTTTTTGCACGATGTTGGAATGGACAATACTGTCACACACACACAGACACAGCCCCAGGTCACGGAGTGCAGACACACACCAGAGCTATGAGTGTCGTCTGGCTTCGGTCCACTGGAACAGCTGAGGTACGAACCAGGCGAGGGAAGCAGCAGGCGAATGCCACATTAGTCCCTGCTGTTGCACCAGTACACAAACTCACACACAAACACAACGCATGCCTCCACATGCACAAAAGCAGACTGACTACAGCTCACTGTTCCTTACTCATGTGCACACAATGACACACTCACAGCTGAGCTCGCACTAGTCACACACACAAACACATGCACAGCTGAGCACATGTCTATACAGGCTGAACAGATGCAGATCGTTGCGAGAGGTGGGGTAGCACTTCAAGAACATTTGCCCACCCAACCCACCAATCTACATTCCACACAGACTGCATGATACATCGTGTGCACACTTTGTTCCCCCCCATTTTTTTTAAAATTTATTTTAAAAAGCATCCTATTGCAACCTTTAAATTAATCTTTCTGGTTGAAACTGTATCTATTCCTCAATGTATTTGCTGCCTGTACATACAGCCCCCATATTTAGTTTGCCAGCTTGCTAGACTTGTTTACATGACCCCGGCTGGATCACAGTTGGGACTGGAATAGAGGATGACTCATCCCCCTGTCTGCAGAGGTGAATCTGACTGTGTGTCTTTTTCTCTATATGTGTATGTAAGTTAGTGTGTGCTTTCTTATAGCCTTAAGTAACCGGTCTGCACAGCAACACTCTAGGAAGACGCTCCAAGGGCGCATCAAAGCAATCCTATCTCAAAATCTGTCTGCCCACCTACTCAAATTTTCCACAGTCTGGTCTTGCTCAACATATTTATTATTAACCAGGCGCTCGAGAGTGTTTTTCTTCTGACATTTTTGTTTTCATCCACCCAATAACGTGTCAGGCATGTGTATTTGTGTTGTGTCTTTCGACAACAGGTAGTTTTCATGAAAAAACATAATATAAGATAAACTTGAGGTTGTATAAAATTGTTTACTCAAATTGGATCTTAAAACTATATAAAATGATTAAGAAACACTGAAATTCAGTATCAGGTAACGTGAATAAACAGATAATAAACAGGGAAGCTTTAGTCCCTGACTTTCAGGACAGAAACCACCATAAAGGATATTTATCTTGTGTGATCGGGAATGTATGCTGATGTGGTTGACTCATTCAGGCTTTATGATAACTACACCTACAAAATTACTTCTAAAAGCCATAAAAGGCTCCTTGACCAAGTGGTGGCAAGCTCCTATCCTTAAAAGTCTTCCTAAATGATATCACCCATCTATTCTGTTTTATTTTCTTTATCTTCTTTCCCTCCCCATCAAACATGCATGCACTCCCTTGTATGCTCCGATAAGCCTGGTGACCCAAGCCTGTCCACTTTAAACATGTCACGGCAGCACAGCAAATCATTGTACGTTGTGCTCGATGTTTAGCTGTCGCTAAGAGAACGCGATCTGCAGGTTATCTGTAGTAAAACATCAGACTCGTGTTTTCTGGTAAGGCACCTGCAGCCTGGAAACTCTTGCCCCATCTATTCTGTTGCTGGGTAAATGGTATATTTATGGTGGGTTTCGGGTTTCCTTTAAAAGACAGGATAACCTTTAGCAGGGAATTTTTGGAGTTTGGAAGACAGTCATGTTCTGGTGTGAACCTTTAGTAAACATCAGCACTGACAATCAATTTACACCACCTTCACTGGCCTATAGTTTTGGAAGCGGTTTGGCATTTGTAAAATAAATAATAAAGTAATTTCGGGTGCTGCTTGTATATATTTAACACATTCATGTGTGTTGTGACTGTCTTTGCATCAGTAGATGCACAGAGTAAACACCGACTCATCACTTTCTGTCACATGGTTTATCTTGTTTGTTCTTCTACAGAGTCCGCTTTCCAAGTATGGGAATCTGTGTATTCCAGTGTTGTTGTGTTGGAACAAAGAATTCTGAGAAATTTCAATTTTGTATTTCTACTGGACAACAAGATAATCGATTTAGTGTCCTTTAGTCAGGCCAGCTGTTCTCTGAATGCTTTCATAACCACCCGTAATTCTTTATCTGTGGCTACTTGAGAAGTCAGCTCAATGCTGATTACACTGACTCTAGTTTGAAGAGGGCATACTGCATTACTTTGTAACAAGGGACAAAAGCTCCACTGAAATCACCCCTGAAGGTATTACACAGTACATTATATGCTGGCGTTTGCGGGACAGGGTGGCACCAGTGTTGTACAAAGATATTTGTGCATATGTTTGTAATTTTGCGTCTTCAGGGGAAGCCCCACTGGCCTCATTCTTCTCTATGTCCTCTTTCTGAGCTCTCTCTCTGTTGTTAGCAGCTGCTGAGTGGATTGTTGTCCTAAGAGTTTTTTCCATGGCAGAGTGTGAGGAGCTGCTGTTACTGTCTGCTTCTGACAGGAAACATCCTGACCTACTGATGAGAGGAGAGCAGCGTCTCCCACAGGAGCCAAAACAGTGAATTAGCCTCTTCTTTCTGTATTATCCTACCCCTTTGTCTTATACACACCAATACACACACACTGGAAGAGGCTAAAGCAACGACTGAACACAATCCATCAGCTGAGCATTAATAATTCAAGTGCTCTGCAAAGTGTTAATGTTTATGTTTCACTGGCAGCTGAGCGCAGACTTAGTGCTACATTAAGGCCTAAGGCATTGTGTTAAGAGGCAAACTGGCTGCTTAAACATCGCAAGCAGGGTAAAAAAAATCCTAATAAAGGGAGAGACAGAAAAAGAAATGAACAGAACAGAAAAGACGTGGCAGTATCATTTGGTTTGTAAGTCCTTTAGTTTTAGTTCTAGCCATTTAGTGTAGCTATAGAGCTAGAGATCAGTAGAGCACCTCTAAAACTGCCTAATAGCAGATTGTGTTCTTTGATGAATCTATTTTTTAAACTAAAAAAAGACAGTTCCTTGTTTACTGGTTCCTGGTTTTATGTGTCCTTTGACTTTTTTTCCTCCTTAGTTTTCTTTTTTTGGTTTGGAGCAAGTAATTAAATGGAGTGTCTGCTGGTTTCCTGGAAAATACACAGAGCCAAGAAACAGTCTGGCACATAACCCACAACATTTTGCTTAGACAGGGCCAGGCTTGCTCTTTCCACTGTTCCCAGTCTTCAGACTAAGTGAAGCTAACTAGCAGTTGACTGTATCTTCTTCACTTTTAATGGGCAGATATGACAGTGGCATGCATCTCCTCGACTCATCTTCACCACAGAACAAAAAAGCATGCATACAACAGTGTGCGAGGCCTGCTGCAGTTAACAGTGGTAGTGCACTGGTCGTGTTCCCTGACAGTCCTGGGTTCAAGAGTTCAGGGCTTAATGTTACTAATCCTGTCAGTTGGTGAAAGATACACTGGGAACGTGAGGCAGGGAGGGAGATATTATGTATATACAGTATGGATATACTAAAAGTCCAAAATGGTCTATTTATGTCATCTATCCGTAAAGATGGCATGGGTTCACATCATCTAGATAAGCAGGTGTGGTTGTTTCTGTTAGTGCTGCATGCCCATGATGGTTTACTGTATATGCATGTCAGGGGTAGGCCAAATAGTACGCAAGAGGCGTGACAGGACATAATATTGGCAATGAGGAATATACAGTATGTTTTAGGAGTGGACTCCAGGAATGGAAAGCTGTACTAGCAGGGTGTGTGGGTCACACAACCATACAAGGACATAGTAGAGGCAATGGTCATACCAGCCCTGCACAAGCACATACATCAGTGTGGGTGTGTGCATGTGTGGTGTGGGGGGTGGTGGTGCCAGCTGGGCAGCTTAAAAATAGTGCCGAGTGGAGGATTGCAACTGCATGGGACTCTTAAGAACACATGACCGCAAGTCCAGTAAATCACAGCAGATTTCTCTCAGCTCTGTGATGTCTGCTGAGACAAAGAGGATGATCATTAAACCAAGTTATGTCTTAGGATTCATCTCAGCTCTCTTTCTTCAATCATAAGACACCAGCAGAAGTGTGATGCAGGCAGGTTAAGGTGATGCTGTAAGTCAGTTAGGGCTGTATTAACAGAGCAAGTACGCCAAGAATATGGAATATTCTGAAGCAAATCTAGTCGATCAGACGTGTTAGGGCAGTGGGGCAGTAGGCTGAGTGTAGGAGGTGAAACGTGATGAGGATCAGACTGGCAGGATTAAAGAGCACTGGCTGGGCTGACCTCTGCTAATACGCAGAACACAGTGGAGGGAGGAAGAAGCACCGCTAGGCTGCAGGAACAGCTGTTCATTAAAAAGAAGCACAGCGCTCTTCTCCATAACAGATCAACACTCATGCACAGATGTTAATACATTTGATTATGTACAAAACATGCAGCAAATGTAATCTATATAAAATGTCGGGCTGATTTAAACTGGACCATATTCCCATGGACAAAGTGGCTCTTTCACCTCATGTAATCTCAGTTTGGATTAACGTGGATTATTGGATTACGAGCCCCCCCCCCTTGCAGGGAGGCAGGGACACAGACTGAGAGAAAAAAAGATGGACAGCTGAAACTTACACTTGCAGAACGAAGCTGATACCAGTAACCACATAGCTTAGCTTAGTTTAGCTTATCTTATGTTAGCATAAAGACAGGAAGCTGGGGAAATAGCTAACCTGGCTCTTAAAGGGTAACAAATTCCAATAAGTGACTGAACTAAAATTCATACAGTGACTTGTTTAAATAATTTAGTATAGAACCTAAAATGACATGTTTCTGTAACACAAAGTTATTAAGCTAAGCTAAGCAGGCTCATATATAGCAGACAGACAGGACAATGCTAACCTGCCAGAAGATGAGCTTTAATCAGAACATCATATAAGCTGTTAGTGAACAGTCAAGGAAAAGATCCATAATATATATTGGGCTTACCTGGTAGAAAACACAGAACTTTGGTGTAGTAAAATAATAAAGTTTTGGTCCACATGACATTTAAAGCTTCTAACATTTTTTTTCTAAATTTTCCAACACAAATGAGATTCTACTGTTTTGAAGTTTAAAGCGTTTTTTCTTCAGTTGTGTCTCTGCCAAATGTTCAAAAAATTATAAAAAGTTAATGGTGAACTGGACTTTACGCTGAAGCAGAGCATAAAGTGATTTACGAGCCAGCCTTAAATACCATGAAAGATTTTTTTATTTTCATGGGATTCATATCTGAGCACCGAGACAGATGCTCAAAGAGATTCCTGAAACTTACTGTGAACAACAAATATGCTTGGAATCACTGTCTTGCTCAAAAGTCCTGTGATTACCAATATTAAATTTCCAGAGGACAGAGGACATCACATTCATTTTCAAAATTACCTATAATATACACAAAAATTCAAGAGTCACATAATCAAGTTCCCGCAATGGCAAGGGACACCACCCACCTCCACCAGTGCCTGATGGGATGGACTTGTAGCTGATCTGCTAGGGCCAAACATTTAATCACTAAAACTGACTTAGAGAACTCTGTTACTGAATCTCTGTAACGTCACCATGAGTTTTTATCTTACTGACATCCATGTCTCTTAGATTTTGATCATGTATTGAAACAACTTGTCAGGTTGGTGAAATAGAATAAATTCTTTTATAGCTGGAGCCTAAGGTATTGCACCTTTACATGGCTTCTGGAAGCTTAATTATGTTTTATTACAGCTGTAACTGATCTTAAATGGACGACTGAACAAAGGAGAAATGGGCCAAGTTTGATATATAAACATGCCATGTACTTGGCTCAGTGAGAGAACACTGATTTAAAGCATGGAAACTTGAACTGAACTGAATATGTAAACAAACATACACTGTGAGCTTCATGTTGATATCTCAAGAACAAGCAGAACTGCGGTTAGTGTACCATGCTGTTTGGATATTCTGCATATGCATCTCCATCCGTGACAAAATAACAACCGCCTGGGGTCAAAGCAGCCCTTTGAGTCATCTTAAGGTGCTGAGTGTGTCCTAGGGTCGTATCAGACAGATTTAACTACCAGCAATAACTGAGTGAGTGTGAGAGTGTATCTTCTTTCCAAGACTGGGTCAGTGGACAGGAGTGAATCATTGGGAAAAAAAAGCAGCATGGAATTGTTGTGTCTGGTTGGAAGTGGGCCTTATGCCAGTGGACCAATAAATGCAGAAACTCTCTGTGCAAAATAACTGGAGCATCCTGCAGCCACATGCCACTGGGTCAGCAGAATCAGACCTGCATATCTGTGTGTGTGCCCAAAAGTGAGAAAGAAACAAGAGATGGCCAAAGCTGTAAAATGAAAAGGAAAAGGGGGCGTGTGAGGCTGGTTGTTAGTAGGGTGGAACTGAAATTAGGGCATTCTTTACAGCTGAGCAGGGCAAAAGAAGAGCTGGCAGCAGAAGTAGGCTAAATAATCATGTCCTATCATCAAACAGTCTCTTGTTTATTGGTCGGGGGGCAGAGGGGGACAGGAATGTTCATGTGACTAAAACGTGAGAGCAATTGGTCACACATGAAACCCACAAGTTGTTGTCCTTCTATCCATGAAAGAGAAAAGAAAGAAAGAAGGAAATCTTGTTCATCTGCTTATTTCTTTTACCAGCTTAAAAATATCCCTCCTCAGCTCCACAGAGGACCAGTTTGAAAAAGGCCAGACTATGTGACCATGAGGGCTCTCGTGCCTCTGCAGGGACCTCTGTGATATAGTCTCTGTTCTCTTATGAAAGGGGGATTCCAGTGACGGTCACATGCTTCCTGCGGCGCTATAGAAGAGGCCAACTACTGCATGGAAAATAAGCCATACATGGTTTTCCTTTGTGTCTGGATGCATGTGCATACAGCATTTCTATAGCGTTGTGCAGGTCAATGTCAGTCTATGCTTAACGCATTCCTTTTTTGTCTTTAGTTCCACAGGTATGTACCATAAGTATGTGTTAGAGGGAGAGAGAGAGAGAAGTGAGTTTAATGTTTGGTCTTTGTCACAAGGGCTTTTATGTTTTATTCTTTCATCTGCTCCCTTTAGCGTTTGCCACAGCAGATCATCTGCCTCCATCTCACCGTATGCTCCTCTGTCATGTCAACCCTTTGCATGTCCTCCTTTACTACTCTTCTAAGGTCTTCTTCTTTTCCCTCCTGCCTGGCAGCTCCATCTTTAGCATCATTAGTTCAGTGCATCCACTGTCCCTCCTCTGCACATGTCCAAACCATCTCAGCCTTGCCTCTCTAACGCACTAAGTCACTCCCAGTGAAACCCTTAACATCTTCAGATCTGCCACCTCCATCTCAGCTTCCTTTCTCTTTGTCAGTGCACCATCTCCAAACTGTACAGCAGAGCCGCTCTCACTACTACCTTGTAAACCTTCACTTTCACTCTTGATGCTATATACTAAACAATATATATATTAGCTGTATAATACCAGTAGGCCAGCTCTAATAGTAATTTGGTATGGCTTCGCGAGCCAAATGTAATTAGGCTGTGGGCCAAATTTGGCCCGCGGGCCAGAGTTGAACACCTTTGCTTTAGATGGTTGACCCCAGATATTTAATTTCATCTGCTTTCACTACCTCTTATCCTTGCAGCTTCAGTCTTATACCTCTCTTCCTCTCATCCACACACATGTATTCTGACCTGCCTCTGCTGACTTTCATTCCTCTTTTCTCCAAAGCATACCTCCACCTCCCCAGGCTCTTTTCCACCTGCTGCCTACTCTCACTACAGATCATAATGTTATCTGCAAATATCATAGTCCACGGAGACTCCTGCTTGACCTCATCTGCCAGCTTGTCCATCACCACCACTGCAAACAAGGGGCTCAGAACCAGTCCCTGATTTAATCCCACCTCCACTTTGAACCCATCTGTCACTCCTGCACACCTCAACACCGTGTCCTCAAATATCACATACTTCTCTGTGACTCCTGACACCTTCACGCAGTACCACAGTTTATCTCTTGGCATCCTGCCATTGGCTTTTTCTAGATCCAGAAAGACACAGTGTGACTTCTTCTGATGTTCTCTATACATCTCCATCAACACTCTGAAAGCAAAAAGCACATCTGGAGTGTCCTTTCAAAGCATGAAGCTCACCGATTGTCACTCTCACTGATAGTTTCTTACCCTAGCTTCATCAACACGTTCCCATATCTTCAAATTATGCCTATCAGCTTTATCAGCATACCACCTTTGTTCTTTCTTTCTGTTCCGTTATTTGAGGTTATGGGTGTTATCTGACTGGACGCAAAACTCAAAAACACACGAGACGCGCCATTACTCCAATGAGTGTCCTTTGACTACGATGACCTGGATGACTGAGAACCTTCACAGACACAGTGTCCTTTATTATTTTTCATCCCCCCCACAACAACCCAGCAGAAACGTTCCTACCTCTTAACATTTACCTGATACTACACCCCCCTACTAAATAGGATGTGATGCTGGGATATAACCAAGAAATCAGATTAGACAGATTAATCAGATTAATATGATGTTTCTTCGGGCTACGAAGTGAGCATCCAACCTCCTTTTAACGGTCTCATAATTGCTCGCCTCTTCGGGAGTCAGGTGCAGGGATACCTGCCTCCTCGCCCATAGTGTAGATAAGGGCGTTCACTTGATTTTCGTCCGCTTGCGTCTCCAAGTCAGACGCGATGCGAAATCTGTCAAAACGCTTTATCCATTTGGTCCAGTCGTCGGACCTAAAAGTGAACGTCTCCGGCGGGGTGACTTGAAACTGACTCATGACGTCACGTCTCTTTTCGCGCAGCTCCTCTATGGCTGACCTTTAACCTGGCACCGACGCCGAAACCTTTCGCTTATGCCCAACTAACGTTTCCAGTTGTCTTCTGACACCATGTTCCGTTAGTTGAGGTTATGGATTTTATTTGACTGGAGGAATGACTCACAGACACGAGACGGGCCATTACTCCAATGAGTGTCCTTTATTATTTTTCATCCCCCCACAACAACCCATCAGAAACGTTCCTACCTCTTAACATTTACCTGATACTACACTTTCTACTTTCTTCATCTCCCTAACTATCCCACTGTTCTTTGCCACCTTCTTTTTTGAATATATATCAGCTTACATCTGTTCCAATCACCACTCTCTTCCCCTGGGGACACTCTCTACCACTTCAACCATCTCTTCTTCCTTCCCTCTAGTTGGCTTCAAACATGCCTCCCCCATTCCTCTTCCTTTGTCTTCGGCCAATACTAGAACAGAATGAGGACCTTGTTCATTCTTAACATAGGCCGCACTGACCCAATATGGAAGTCTCATTCTTGATGATTGGTATGTTTGATTTGGCAGATTTTACACCGGATGCCCTTTCTGATGTAAACCCACCGATTTGTGTCTCCTCTTGGTTAAGTGAGTGTGTAAACTCTCTACACAAACGTGCTCCATGAGAATATTGTGAAAGAACTTGTACTACTTTATGAGCTGAATTAATGAATTATTTTCACTTCCGTTAGCACACTTGCACACCAACTCACAAATTAACTCACGCTTACACTATCATCTACAGACCATGACATATTCCAGAAATGTATGTTGTGAGACTGCACGTGTCTTTGCACACGCTGTATCACTCCACCACAAGCCACATGACTGGACTGCCTCATAGCTAGTGACTATGACTTATCGTTGTGATATTTACAACCTACTATGTTTGAGAACATGAGAAAGAGAGGGATACCGTGAGAAAGGAGGCTAGAGAAAGGGAAATTTTAGTAATGCACTGTCTTTAAAAGCTACTGTATATCTGTTTCTAACAAAACTAGAACAGAGAAACCAGATCTCCTGAGGAGAGAGCATTTTATTATTGGCTTTCTGAAAAACCAGACCATAAGCATGGAAATAACTGAATTTCTAGTTGAAGATTCTACAGATTATTGTTTTTTGGCTAAGTGAAATCAGACTCCATGCAAACAGATGCAGCTAAATCAGAGTAAAATGGGAAAACGTTAATTTATGGGTTCTTGTTGTTTCACATAACAACAGAGACATGAGAGTCAAAGAGAAAAGAGCCGAAGTTGGTGGGAGACAAAGATCATAAGAGGGCATTATAACGGGTGTGTGTCTGATTGTGTGTGTTTGAGTGCATCAGTGGGGTGAGCAGGTTCATCGGGTCCCATGTTGGGCAGGAGGGTTGGAAGTGTTCGGGTGCTAGAATCCTATATCAGAGCCAGTGCTGACCATGGGTCTATATCAAGAGTCGGCTAGAGTTTCAGCCCTGCGCGGAGGATTATTCTGAGAAAGACGGGTTCTAGCCAGCCTGAAATAACTGATCCAAACTTGCTTTGACTTATGAACTCTAATGAAGAACAGAGAGGGGTGCAGGAAATACGAAAGGAGATGCACCTCCTGCCCCTGTCAGGAAGTTAAAAGAGGTGCTGTGAAACAGGAGAGAGTGTCTAGGGAGCATTCTGGGAAAGAGTGGAGAAAAGGAAAATGTCAACATGCCAAACTGTGCAGCCCTGTGCACCGGCCACGCATTCCTGATTCTTGTAGAACAGGATAAACTTTGGGACACTGCTGCATAACCCATGGATAGAAATCTTCTATGTTTAGTTGGTGTCATATAGTCACTCAGGTTGCTTTGATAATGAAGAAAGGTTGGAGCCAGGACACTAAACCCTAGGTGAATATTGTTATAAACAGGTCAGACCAGTGTCTGGGTAGACACTATAAGTACTCCACGAGTTATGTAAAGAGACTGTGTTAATTCATCAGTACAAAGCTGTCAAAAGCTCAGGCGAGCGTTTCCATTTTCAGAGCCTTCACTCAAATATTCCGCATGTGGTATATGGAGTCTGTATGTGTGTTCATGTGCTTGTGCAAAAGTGTTTTATAAGATGTACTCTCTGCATACATATATATAGGTGGTCCGTCAGGACATGTGATGTGCTTCCCTTACATAACTGTGGATAAAGAGGCATAAAGACAGAGATGTGCCTGTACACCATGCCAGAGAAAATTTCTGTTGGTTGGAAATTTATGAAGCTTGTAAGATGTCCTTTATCCCTGGCATATTAGCTTACTTGTAATAGGAAGCAGTTGGTTAAAACAGCTGTATCATTTCTTCTGCTGTGTCCAGGTAGTATATAAAATCAGCTTTGGCAGAGCTTGGCCACCATTTAAGTCTGTATGGTGAAGCTTATAGGAGCTACCATTTTTGGATCTTGATCTGTGATAAAAGTCTTATTTTTGTGGCAAAGATTCATGCTAGAAACCTATTGAGAGATCTGGGTCCATATTGACATGATAGCATCACAGTTCTTTGTCCTGTTCTTCTGTAGTGAAGGTGCTCTGGACTGAGATTATTGCGAATGCTGCCAGTGTTTTTCCAATCTTTTATTATGAATCTGCGTAAAATTGCAGCCTCAGTTTCCTGTTATTAGCTAACAGGAGTGACACTCTGTGTGGTCTTCTGCTGCTATAACACAGATGCTCTTCTGCATACCTTGACTGTAATGAGTTACTGTTAGTCTTCCTATCAGCTCAAAATATGCTCACCATTTGCCTCTGACGTCTGACATCAACGAGACACACTTTTTTGTCCAGAGAACTGCCTCACTGGATATTTTCTCCTTTTCAGACTTTTTTCTGTAAACCCTAGAGAAGATTACTGGGAAAATCCCAGCATATCATCAGTTTCTGAAATATTCAGACCAGCATGATTGCCACCAATAAGAGTTGTGGTCAGTGAGCATATGTCACTAGAATAAAATGCGGCGTTTCTACATAATTGTGAGCCAATTACTGGCAGATGAGTGTATGTGTATTTCCATTTAAGGTTTTTAATAATGTGGCACTACTTTGGATAAACCTTTAAAATCTTGATTTCACACATTAAACATATCTTAGTTGTATTCTCTCATTTCTGGTGGCAGTGAAATAGACTTTGATTTCATTCAGCAACACTTTCAGGTGAAATCTATCCCACTCACAGACAGAAAGTTAACCAAACTGACCTGTGACTGTTGGAAGCACAATGAGAATGACCACATGAAGTTTTTGTATACTACATATGAATGCTGCAATAATGTTTGTGTTCAATAACAGTCCAATTTTTATTAAAAGGTACTTTTTAAGTTGAAATCTTCAGAGCCGGTGCAGCATGATTGAAATAAACAATACTTTGCACAAAAGGAAACCAAAGCATATACATTGTTGGAAGATGGCGTTCCAAACTGATTTTTCAGATTGTTTTTAGATTTGGCTAATTACCATTTGAACTACACAACTACATACCAAAGCATTTCAATGGAAAAAGCATTGCAAGCTCTTCAGATCACTGTTAACATTTTGAAAAAGTTAAAAAATAAACAAATATTAAAACATTTTAATGTGACCCACATTGTACACTATACACTGTTCACATTCTTCTCCAGTGAGATTAAAAACCCTATATTAATATGCTCTGAGGAAGGCGTTTCGTTAAGACTTGTCTGCCATCTCCTGGTAAAAAAGAGGCGCTGCATTCAATTTATAGCTTCTCTACCGCCATTAGTTCCGGACCAAGTGCTTGACACTGTAGTAAGAAATTAAAGTGGCAGAAAAATAAACAGAAATAATGTGCTTATCTATTTCTGCACGTTTTTTGTTTGTTTGTTTTTTGTTCAAATTGCAGGCTCATTGTTATTGTGCCAAGGCCAGTACTACACCATATTAACTTGAAAAGGGAACCAATTTTGACAGGATTTGGCTAAAGTCACTTTGCTGTTCCTTTGGAACAACCCCCCCCCCCCCCCCAAACAAAACAACAACAACAACAACAAAAAAAACTGCTTGCACTCATACACTTTATCTTTTTAATATTTCAGAGGCCAAACAGGAGACAAAGAGGAGACCTTTTCTCCAGGTGCTTAAGTGCATCAGTGAACTCACCAGAACAGCTGAATGTAAGCATGGAATATCCTCAACACACTTCCACTTGTTTCAGAACTGCAGAGCAGAGTGATGCTTTAAAAGTTGCTCAACGACCACTATTTTAGTTTCAAGGACACATGAAGAATACACCTCAAAGTCTGGGAAAGAAGGAAAGTGGACATCTTTAGGTTTGTGAAGACGCGTCACCTCTCATCTAAGAAGCGTCTTCAGTTCTGAAAATAAAGGATGGAGAGACCCAGGTATTTAACCCCTAGCGCCTAGTGGGATTTCTCTCCTTTGGAAGTAATTGAATTCTCACATGAGCCAAGGTGTGAAAAAATGCACAGGTCAATACCATCAATGGCGGTTAAGGGTTAAAACACTGAGACCTCACCCCACCCTGTTGAGGTCACCTGAGGCAAGGTGTGAGGGAGGGTTAAAGCGCCAGGGAGGTGATATCAAAACTGCATTGTAGGTGGCTGATAGCTGGTGTTGTAAGCCACCACTCCTGTTCACCAATGGCTGTTCACAGTGGACATAAATGACCTCCTGCATTCCTCTTTCAAACCATCTGTCTTCTTGGTCTAAAATGTGGACATTCTCATCCTCAAAGAGTGACCTTTCTCCTTTAAGTGATGTACAGCTTGGGTCAACTGTACTAGGGTTTCAAGACATAGGTCTCTCCAGCCTCTTAGATGATGTTTCCACTAACTTAAAGAAGTCCAGCTTCCTTTTTAAAAAAAAAAGCTGTTAAGACTACCTTGACATGGACAACTGAGAACCTACACAGACTGACCTGCAGAGGCCCATCTGCTCAGTTTCCTCCTCAGTCATGCTGGTTACCATAAGCCTTCCCCTATCCTAACATTTTTTGTAATCATTTCTTTTCCACAGTTATTGTGCTGTCTTATTCCCTTGCAGATTAGCAACACAATGTATCCCTCTGAAATGCAACAATGCTGCAGTGATTTAGGCTCAGAGACAGCCTACTGTAAAGGTACCACAGTTTAATTAAAACGTACGGACCAAAACACCATGTTATATCTGTATCTTGTGTTGAAAGTGGAAATTTTATATCCTTGAGGAAGTTTTCATTTAATAACTAGAATGTAAAAATGATAGGTATTAAAGTGATTGCACAGGCTATTGTTAGCATTCAATGCTGCTTTTAGGCTAATTAATAAGGCTTCATTTTTTGACAGTGACAATATTAGAAGTTGCATGGAAAATATTTTATATACTGCTGCCCTTTGACATACATACAGAAAAAAGACAAAGCAAGATGTGTGTGTGTGTGTGTATGTATGTGTGTGTACAATCCTGGTTGCTCTGTAACTTCAATACTTTCATGCAGATCTGGGTTCTAATTCGCCAATATCGTACCTTTCTCAAAACAAATCAATGTGAAAGTAGGAACAGCAGACTTAAAGGCACAAAAGCTCTAGCGCTGAGGTCACCTATAGCACTTTGGTCCTTCTGGTCAGAGATTAGTGTGTCTATTTTCGTCCCTGTTAGACTGCTAATAAACTCTGGAGGGGGGTCTCTTGCCTGAAAGACTGGCAATTAAAACCTGCGTAACGCTTCATACTGTCACACAGGAAACGCACAATAAAAATGCAGGCTACTCTTAGATTATCTTTTGGCAAAGTAAGTCTCTGTTCTTGTAAACGCCTGTGCGTGTGCCCTCTCCTGGCCGACGCTCCAGTCTGTTGTATGAATCCAGCCGTTTCCTCTGGCGCACTTCTCCTTTAAGCGCCGAAAAAAAGCCCCGGCCATATGACGTCAGAAGCTAAACCTGCTGGGTGTCTGTCCGTTGGAAAGTGAAGTGTGTTTGTCGTGCTATTGCTATCGGAGTTTTCTCTCCCTGTGTTGCCTGTCTTTCGTGAAGTGTTTCTGTTATTTTTGTTTTTACTTCCCTCGAGAGGTTTCACGGTATCGACTGGAAAAAAAACTCTGCCACTGTTGCCGCCTTAGAGGATGTTTTAGAAAAGTTCCTGAAGCTTTCTTTGAGGAAACCGGTGGACGGCGGACACCACCGGAGATGGATAAGCTAACCGATAGCTGAGTTGTTAGCTGAGAATCACAGAAAAGACTCGAGCTACGATGCTAATAGCTAGCTAGCTAACTTGGCTTTTTACCGGCTAACCGAGCGACTTTGTGAACCCGTATCGTTAGAACTACTGCCAGATTTTCCTCGGGCCTGGACGCGACGCGGTGAGCAGTTTGTCAGAGGCCAGCTAACTCAGGAAGACTCGGTCTCTGTATTGAGAACAGTATTGTTGAGGGGAGGCTGCTTACCTCTCAGCCCCGAACTATGAACATGCTATCAAACGCACAGAACCAACCACTGTTTCCCAACCCGGCGGGGCAGCAGAACCCAGCCGGGCAACAGAACCCTTCGGGCCAGTTCCACTCCTTCCAGCCCAGACCCACCTTACAGATCAGGAAGAACGCAATCACTGACGAATACAAGGTGACCAGCCAGGTGTTGGGGTTGGGAATCAATGGAAAAGTGCTCGAAATAGTACAGAAGAGCACTGGCGACAAGTATGCCCTAAAGGTAGGTCATATCTGTAATGAAAGCAACACAATTTTGTCCAGCTATGAGTTCATGCAGTGGTCACTATTTTGCAATGAAGACTTTTAAAGTTCAATTCTACACCACTGGACGCTTTAATAGGCAAGCAGAGTCAATCAGAGCAGTTCATTTTTATCCCACAGTGTCATTTTTAGACTTATTATTTAGGCATATTTCTCCTTGTTTGTTGTCCTGCAAAGTATTAAATTTAGCTAGCAGCCTGCTGTTTAGATAAAACATATCAAGACCTCAAACTTTCAGGAAATTCGACTTTCAGCGTGCTTACATTTTACAGAGCACCAAATTTCTGTTTTTTTTTTGTCTTCCTTTTCATTGATGTGGCAATGTTGGTAAAAGTGTATCCACGAATTACATTTTTGATCACCTTTGGCAATAATTTCTTACCCTAAAACATGTCCCGATGTTGTCCAACGGGTGATTTTTAACTCCTATTATTAGAACATGTAACTTCATCATAATAAGCTGGTGCACAGTGAACCTAGAGTAACTTATAAGCAAATAATGAATTGATACACAACAGGTATCTCTAGTTCAAGTGTGCAGTGCTGCTTCTTGTGACTGGAGGTTGCTATGTGATGTTAAAGCTTTTTCTCAGTTGTGTGCGTTTTTGTTTTTTTTGTTTGTTTGTTTGTTTTTTTTTTATTTCACATTGTCATTGTTTTATTTGTCACCCACTTTCACCACGTAGAGTAACAAGGTAAGAATGTCATACGTAGCTTTAAAAAAAAAGCGTGTATGGGTTGGGGCTGGTGGTTGTTAGGGTTGTGGCTGTAAAGTGACACTGCAGTATCAGGATCTACCTCTTAAGAGATCATTTTCTGTATTGGTCAATGATTGATAAAGGACAAACGTCACAATAGTTATAAACACACAAGTAACTGAAATGTTATCCAGTGAGGCTAAATATCACTGAAGGCTTCCCCCCCATCATTATGATAGAGAGTGTAATCTTAAGATTGTCAGCATACGTACATAACTGTTGCACAAAATCTTCTACAAGTGAATGAGTCAGGGAAAGACAAAACGAAAAATACAAATCTAAAACCTGAAAAAACAGGTGTGTGTGTGTGTGTATTAAACAGCAAATTCACACAAGCTCCCACGCAACCGTCAATCAGCCATGTTTTTGTTTGTTCTTAAAACACTTGTAACAAGTATAAACTTAGAAAGTCATGTTGAACTTTCAGGCCTTCTCAATTGTCTTCTCAGCTGTTTTGTGTGAGCAGGGGCCTTATACATTGATAGCGCTGCATGTAAAACTATAGTTGCCTTTTATGTGAATATAGTTGTCGTTTTTAAAGTGGAAGTGGACTCAGTTCACAGTGAAGTGTAAAACATTTCTAGTAAAGCAGTATTTAATATCCAATAGAAGTGCAAAGCTGAAAGGAAGTTGGCAAAAGGCTCCCATGATTATTGTTGCAGTTGCTCAGTAATTCATGTAAAATGGGTGCCACTCGATTAAAAATCAGTTTTATGTTCACCCTGTGAAAAATTTTCCAAGCTAAAGGTCCACAGATTACACAGAAGTGGGCTGAAATTCTGTACTTCTTAATTTGTTTCCAGGATTTTTGAGCGCTTAAGGCTGAGGGAGTAGAGAACTTTTTTCCAAGTATGATTTAATATATTGGGTCATTCTTTTATTAAATCTTAGTCTTATTAGGTTGAATGTGTCCTGGAGGGTAAAATCACATTTGCAAATATTGTCAATTTTCCATCAGTTTCAGACCACATATATATATAAATTCTTTCTCAAAAGAAGTAAAGAAAAGATATATGAACTGCAGCTGGTAACTAACTAGTGTTAGCTAGATTCTGTCTCATAAATGAGTAATTCATTTTAGTGTAAACTTTCTAGAAAAGTAGTGACAAAGCAGTGGTTAGGTTAACATAACATCTTGGAATATGAGTATAATTAAATCCATTTCCGGTGTCAGTTAAAATGATCCAAAACTGAAAGATATTTTGCACATCTGCCTTATAAGATAATTGCTTAAGAGGGATAAATGACAGGCTGTGAGAGGGAGACTTGGGAATCGGTAATGAAATAATTTTGTTTACATCATTGTAAAATAATTTTATGTTGTAATAATAAATCTATTTTCTTAATTTCCTCAGTACCAAAACTAGGGATGTTTCTGGCGACTAATAGACCTTTTCCACTAGTGCCTAGTACCTGCTTGGCTCGACTCAACTCCATTTTGTAGGGTTTTCCAGTATGTGGTAGTACCTCGCACCAGATACCTACTTGGCCAAGGTTCCAAGTGATCTGAAATAATCCAAAAATGTGAGGTCAACAGACTCCATGCCACTGATTGGCCAGTTA
This sequence comes from Pundamilia nyererei, assembly GCF_000239375.1. Taxonomy (NCBI): domain Eukaryota; kingdom Metazoa; phylum Chordata; class Actinopteri; order Cichliformes; family Cichlidae; genus Pundamilia; species Pundamilia nyererei. The sequence continues at coordinate 674,209 of NW_005187493.1, forward strand.
TTGTTGTCACTCAGTGAATCATGAGAGCAGCTCCTTCACAAAAAATCAAAACCACAATTTTTTTGAAACCTAGCAACAAGGGAAATGGCTACACAAAAAACAACATCAGTGTTCGTAGAATTTAGCTAACTAAACGTAGCAGTGCTAGCAGCAGCAGTGGCCTTCTTTTATCCTAGCATTCACACCCTGACAAACGGCCACTTGTTTTTTTTGGGGGGGTGACAGCCATGCTAGCCGGCTGTCATCTGTTTACTTTTCCCCTTGCTTGTTTGCAACTTCCCTTCAAAGAAAAATTAACAGACAGAAAGGGGGTGGCATCTGTCTGTCAGAGCTGCAGCCCAGGTTAGTGGCCATTGGGGTCATAACATCTTTGAATCTCTAACTGCTTTTTTACATTAGGTCCTTGCCCTTTAGAGACAGTATCTGAATACCTCTCCTGTATCCTTAATGACATGTTTTGACACATCACTAGATGTGGTTCAACTAATTCTGACATCCTTAATTCTGACATTAGAATACCAAATATCAAACTAGCAGAGGTATTTACCAGCATTTTTAACAAATCTTTATTAAATGCTGTTACTGAAAAATTTCTTTGCAACTGTAAGGATCTTAGACTTCCATCTGGCCACACCCCTCAACTGAGAAATGGACTCAACCCTGAGCAATAAACTCCTGAATCAATCCATTAAGCCACTACAGACTATTCATAGTCTCTAACACTGGAACACCCCATTAGATGGCAAAGGAGCTTTTTTTTTTTTTAACCAACTTTGTTTAGTTAGGGTGACAGATACTTGTTAAATTGGATGCATTAATGACTAGCCCCTCTGTTTGTTCACAAATGCTAGCAAAGTGTAGTACAGGCAGACTCCTGAACACTGTCTGCCTTGCAGAAAATTAACTGCTGGGTTGGGTTTAGAAGTAGGTATCAGTTTAAATAACTTGAAATGAGAAATTGTTTGCTTAACACTAACGCTTCATTCAAGTTTCTGTGAATCAGGGCGTTCAGGACAGTCCACTCAGGGATCCTTTAAACATGGCACCCCGAGCTCCCAAAGACAGGTTCCAGAACCGTGTTTCACCTAGAAACAATATAAGAATAAGATAAAATTGTAAGAATAAGAATATTGTTTCCATAACACTACAAAAAACACTAAAATTGTAATTCTCAAACTGTGACTATGATCCTAATCTAATATGAGGTATAATAAATAAAGCAACTGCTGCATCTCCTGACTCTGGTCACTTGGTGAAGTTGAGTAGTTGCCATTATTGCACATTAATATAATTGTTTTGAATCTTCAAGCATTCCTGTGTTGAGAGTTGTCTGAATCTAAAATGAATCACACTGAGCAAACCCTGTTTTGTGGCATCTCTCCAACTAAATATACAAGTCTGAACTAAGTGAAGTTGATACACATAAGACGCCAAAAGGAACCCCCCCCCCCCCAACCTGCATGCGCTATAATTTACTTTGCCCGATTCCTTCAGTCCTGAGTGTTCATTATTCTGGTCTAGGTGCTGGGAAATTTTGCTATTTTGTTACTGTGTTCAATGCTGTAAATGCCCAATTGAAAAACATGGACCTTATGCAAAACTTAAGGGAGGTTGGGTCATGTGATTGCTTGAATGACAAAGATGCTGCAGTTTGGTGTTTTTCTTTTTTGTTACTGTGTACAAGCTGAGTATTTAGATGTCTTTTTCTTCTGTTGGATATAGTGGCTTGAATGCATCCTTTTTAGATGTTTTTTATCTCTTTTTCTTTTTACTGCCGCTACATTGAGAATGTTTTATGGCACGCAGTATTATCACATCTCATTTGATATGCCAGCCGTAAAGGTTGTTGACGTCTTAGTGTAATCATGTGGAGCAACAGTTTTGGTTTGAAGGTGGGTGGTAGGGTCATTTAATTTTAGACTGGTTCACGTGGGAGGGGTTAGCCCTTAGTAATTATGGTGTGGTATGGGTGTGTTTATTACCGGGCAATAATAAACCCTGTCTTTTGCATCTACCACTACCCCATTGTCCATGCACATCCACAGCGCCTAAGTCATGCTGCATCTGCTAATGCAATCAACTTTTTAGGGGCCAATATGGGGTTTTCTTTAGTGTTTGTTATCGTCAGACTCGAGATCGTGTCCAAGAGGCTGTCAACAGTGGATCATTTTTATCCTTTTAATCACAACACAACAAATTTCTTAACTGCACACATTAGGTTCACTAAAATGACTGAAGTTATAAAATCTGAACACTTGTCTCCTAAATTCAGGTGACCTCGCAGCCTTATAATTTTAGGTGTTGGTGCACATCAGTACAAAGAGTTTCTGAGGAATCACTTTTATCTTACAATGAAATATTTTCATCCTGATTTGAGTCCCTCCGAGGGCGACAGTGCACAAGGTGGGGGAGTCACTAAGTGGTTGATGAAAATTACATTGTCAGACACTAGATCTCAACCCAACTGAAGTCCTATTGGAGATTTTGGAGTTGCATATTCAACAGTACTGTACACCATCATCAAAACGCCAAATGGGGGAATATGTATTAGTTTCAGAGACCTACAAAATCTCTGCCAAGGCACATTACAACTGGCAGCACTTTGCGGCTCATAACCTAAGATATGGGGTGCCATGTAGATTTTCCCTTTTTGGTCATGTTGCCAACCCCGAATTTCCATCAGCAAAGCAGTCCTTCCCCTGATATGAACTTGTATATTTAAAAATATTTGCCAGAAATAGCTGCAGAACGTGACAGATGGCTTAATTAATATTATATTGTTGATAGTACAAAGTCAAAACTGTTGTTAGGACTTCACTGATAAAATGCAATTGAAAAATTGGATTAGAAGACATGTTGCTGCAAAGAAGCCCCTAAAATGGAAGAACAAATAGCAGTGATGAAAGATAACGTTTGCACAGAACACTTGTTCTCTCTCCTAACCGGAGACAGAAGTTGGGGGGATTTGCTGTTTATGTATCACAGCTACAGGAAAGTTAGTGAAGATTTTACCTAATCTTTGTACACTGTTTGAATGACAACATAAATATGCTTCCACATAAATATTCTTATGTTTTAGCATCTGGACAGATGGCTTTGTTAGCTGCCTGTCTGATTTCATAGACTCAAACAGTAATATTATTGTAAAAGGCTACTTTTTATTTCTTCCATAAGACCCCTGAGCCCCCACTAGGAGTTGGTTTAAAAAAAATTGATTTTCCAATTCTAATCGATTTTGAATTGAATAAAGGAATATCGATTCATTAAATCCTGAATCGATTTTTAAATATAAATGTATTTTTTCAGAAACGCCAGAATCTCAGTTTAAAGCTCACAAAACTATTTCAACAACTGCCGAACAGCTAAAACGGCAAATGAGCGCAGGTAAACGGATTCCGCACGAAGACGTAAACACAAAGCGCGGATCGTTCACCCTACACAGGAGCTGAAAGCCGAGATGTCACAGATTGTGAAGCTGCAGGTTTTGTCAGTCTTTCACCAAAATTCACTGAACCAGCAGCAAAAGATCAAATCTAGGTTTCATGTTTGATAAACATCGTCATTAATTCCCTGTTACTTTTGCTTTCTGCTTCCAGCACGATAAAATCAAACTTCCTGCACTGCTCTCTCTCTCTCTCTCTGTGTACAAGAACCGTTTCCCATCTCAAATCTGTTTTCTGCATTATTCGCTTGCTTATTACGCACCAGTCAACTGTTGTGTACAGCACTGTCGGCTGCTGATTTTTGTGTTTTTTCTTCTCAAAAATGACCTCCGACTGGTAGAAGCCAAACTTTTTTGAAAATTACGCCAAATTGCAAAACTCTTAGCTGCGCCTCTAATAAAACCTCTGTAACTTTGCTCTGCTTCACTTCAGCAGTATCGGGTAATTTTCACATGTTGATTCATGGTTTTCTTGCGTTTTTGATCTACTGCAGAATATCTTTAAGGCGGTCATATAATCTTTGCATCTGCTGTGATGCTTACACCTCTGATGAAGTCTCACAAGTGTCAGCTTTGTTTTTATACATAGATATAAAAATGTGGATATGTACTGATAAATTATCATAATTATAATATTTCTGACTGGATCAAAATGGAATGGAAACGAATTGAATCAGGACCCTGTGAATCTGAGTCAAATTGATTATAGAAATTAGGGACGATACCCAGCCCTAGCCCCAACCACCACCCCCACCCTCAGGACTCTGCCGACATCTCCCACAGTGGCGTCACCTTGTAAAATGTTTTCTTGAACCAGGTTTTATGGTAATAATACAGATGAAAAAGTCATGATTATTCAGCTGTGCATGCAAGAGATACTGTGATAAAGAAGTGGAGTCCCTTAGGGCTGCACGATTTTGCATAAAATGAGAATCACGATTTTTTTGGCTTAGAATTGAGATCACGATTCTCTCACGATTTTCTTTTCCAGTATAAATATTTATTGCACTTATTAACTGCACATCAACTTCGTAACAGTTGAGACTGAACATAAAAACAATGAATAAACATAAAAACAACAAATGTCTCACGTTTTGTTGTTGCTGCAAAATGTTGTACTGCTTGAAATTCCGTCTCCACCGTTGCTCGACGCTGCGTGTATAGAGCAGGTAGTGCAACAATAGAAAAATAGTTGTGGGACGGCACTGTGTAGCGTTTGTCTAGGGTGTTGATCATTTTCCTAAATCCCTCATTTTGTACAGTGTTGATGGGAGCCATATCTTTGGTCAGGTGATAAGTAATAGCCTCCGTAATTTCTTTGTGCCTGCGGGAGTTTGACGGGTATAGGGAAGCGCTGTATAAGGTTCCCGTTATTGATGCTTGGGTGGTTGACCGGGACGGATTTTCTCCTGTCACTTTCTCGTCATCCCTGACGTGCTCTCCGTTGTTTTTTCCCTGCTAATTTTAGCAGCCAGCTTCTATATCACGTGGTATAAGGCTCCGCCCTTGTCATTTGTTGAGCAGGAAGAGTGAGCGCTTGTTTTCATGCAGATTACGTCCCGGATCAAAATGCAGTACAATCGTGGTCGTCTTTTTTTTTAAAAATCGTTGTCATTTGGAAATGAGATCGCACATAAGTATGAATCGAGATCGCGATTTTCTAACGATTAATCGTGCAGCCCTAGAGTCTCTTTCAGTTGCAACCTTCTGATGTATTGTGCTTAATATAGTTTGTCACACAGAAACACTAGCTTTGACTTCTTAACTTTTGTGGGAGACAGTGTTGTGTGTCCTTGTTTGAGCGTTTCTTGGAGGCAGTGTTCAAAATATGTGGTGCAACCGGGTCCGCAGGCTACTTGTGCTTGTGGTGTTGAAAAGGGCGAATTATAGCATAAAAAGAGAAGTGAGAACAAGTGTTTAAAAACTATGAATTGTGTCCACTGCAGTCACTGTCTTTGCTTATCAAATTGAAATTTTGTTTGTTGATGGAAGCAACAGGCTTCGTTCTGGAGGTCACTGGAATAGGAGAAGCCTGTTGTACCCTTCCCTATTTCGGCCCACTTTTTAGCCAACTGGTATTTGCCCCCATGTTTGTATACATTGACAGTACCTCTCCATAGGCAAATACCTAATGGATGCATCTGCTGTACCGTAAAACGGGCACGAATTGGTTTATCTTTAAAGTGTCGTAACACAGGCGAACCCTTACAAGGTGTGAAGCATTGCAGGTGTTGTCTTACAATGCCTGCATTTTAATGCTGACAAGCAAGCAGGTTATTGGAAGCGCTTAAATTCAACGTCACATTTTAATCGAAACACAAAGGGTTTTATTTGTGAAGTTGTTACATGACACAGATAAGAAAATGAAATGCCTCCATACAGTCCTAATGGGATAAGGCATTCATTAGACTTGCTTGATGCCAGAATGCTACACGGTTTTTCAGTTTTACTGCTATCATTTTTTTTCTCTTTCTCTAATGTGTGGTAAAAAATGGACTTCAGTGTCAGGACTCCTTGCTGTGCAATTTCAGTGGTGTCTTCACAGTAACTAAAGAGGTTGAATACAGCAGGCACTTTAGAGGTTTAAACCTGTAGGATCTAGCCGGGTACATTTATTTTTTAGATCACAGAGGATTGTGCCTGTTTATATAGGCTTGTTATACATTATGACTGAACTGTGTTCCAGCTGGAAGTGAAGTTTACAGTGAAGCCTGTTTGGTTGACAGAAGGGTTATTTTAGTGACATACTTTAGTGTTATGTGATTGTAGTTGGCTGCAGTTTGTATATTATTTAAATAAAGACAAATAAATGATGTTAGATGAACACTAACAAACTAACAAAACCATAAAAGGGAATGCAGAACAAGGCTGAGAGGGCTTTAGGCCTTCTAGACTATATGGGCTTAGAATGAGCAGAGATATTTTAGAAACTGTAGCGATTTCTGGAATTAATACATCACCAATGGCTTTTATAATTTATTTATTCTGTGTGGGTCTATCATATATTATTATAACTATATTTTCTGTTTTGGAAGAAAGCAGTCATCTTGCTGTAGTCAAGTATTTCCACTAGACTAGGATGTTCGCATAATGTTGACCCACAAATGTGAAATTAACAGTATGTTTTCAAAAGAAGATATCCCTCTGAAGTTTGTTCGTATCTGGAAAGGAACTCCCTGTACTGTGCATTTTTAAGGTGTTTAAGCACTTTCCACATGAACTGAATTTTATTCCTAATGCTTTCTGTCTCTAAATTGTCAGCTTCCTAGTATGAAGTCAGCGTGATGTGGCAATGTGTGAGTAGTGCAGGTAACTGTCACTTGGACATCGTCTGTGTATTGCAGTATTTTTTGTAGTGAGAGGCAAGCTTCCTCTTTCTGCATCAGAAATAGCAACTTTGAGCAATATCCCAAACTGATTCTCTTGACATTGTGTGAAAATGACAGTAGACAGAGAAACTAAATCCTCTGGACACATTTTCAGAGTTGTTCCAACAGTTGTCCCTTCTGAGGTAAAAAGGGAAAAAAAATGCTTGACTTATTCAAGTGAAGTAAACACCTGTCAAGGTCTGTTTAAGAAAAGAGGAAGTGGTGATCTTAGGCAGTTTAAATGTGTGTTTTTGTGGTTTGCATTTCCACAATTTCACTTGGACTACAGAGCAGAGGAAACCTGTCTAAATGGTGCTTTAAAAGTAGTGTTTTTTTGAAACGGCTAACAAAAAGTCTAACATCATAATTTCTTGTGACTTTATGCTGGTAAGGGGTCTGATTAAGTATTATCACTGATGGAGGAAAAACTGCTCACCCGTTAATCATGAGATGGCAGGAAAAGGAAGGACGGGGAGGAAGGAAGAGGTTCTCTTTTGGTCTCCTTTGAGTTATTTCTCTACCCTTATGATTTTCCCCTATGAGTTTGCCATCTCCTCTCTCTCTTTTCATTGCTTGATGATGAGCTACTTCCATTATGCATCTGATTACCTGCTTAAGCAAGATTGAAATCCCCCTGCTTTCAGCATACATTTAGTCATCACTGATTTGCTGTGGAAAGTGAGTTAAACAGAATGTATTACTCAATAATTTAATCCTTAAATCTCTAAAAGTATTCTTTTCATTTTGCCATCAGATACCAGATGTACCAAACTTCTGGCTAAAAATGTTTTTCACTCTTAGAACACATAATTTCGCTAACAGGCACATTGATCCACTGAAACTCTGCTTTGAAGGTAGTGTGAAACTGAAAGACAGTAATGTTTTTCATTTTTAAAGAGTGAAAGGAAAAGGGGAATGTCTGGACAGCAAGAATAAAATGAACTGACTTGATGTTATAACTCAGTGTGTATATGTACCTTTTATCTGTGGGCAGAGAGCCAACTGTTTACTTATTCAGTCAGTAGCTACAATGACGCAGATCATAGGTATGACGCTGAAACAAAACCTGTTGGGGTTTTGTTACTCACTAGTTATTGGCATTTTGGTCTAGACAACCCAAAATGTGATCTCCACATATGTGGACGCCAGGAGGTTAAGAAGAAAGACCATTGTCTACTCTTTGTGCTTGTTTTGTGTTTAGTCTGAAGGTCACAGGCTCGGTGACAAGTGGGATCTGTATCATAGCATTATTTAAATCTTTATTGCTGTCAAAATGGTGGCATATTTACCCCCAAAAATGTGTTTGACATTTGCCACAAACAAAGAGATTAGCTCAAGCCTCATAAACATCTCAGGGGTTTAAGCTTCTTTGGCCTAATATGATTTAATCAGTTATGTTGTCTGTGATCGAGTGTAGTAACCACCCAAAGATGTAGATGTTGCTTGACTAGTAGATAAATGAGGTATGGTGCATCTCTTCTTTGTGAATGTGGCCCCTGTGAAAAAATAACTAAATTTCAACTGAAACCACCCACACATACTGACCATGTCTTTTTCTTGCATCTCTTTCTGTGGAGGGAAGTGCTTTTGGAAGGATGTGGTATTGTGGTTGTGAAAGATGGTCCCAGATGTAGGTAGGCAACTGTAGATGTGACAGAGTAATTTCCAAGCTGATGCAGTACTTTGTGAAACTAAATTAGCCCCTGTTTCTGTGTACTTGCAAGTTCTTAGTTTTTTCATGTAACATAATTAGGCATATTTTATGTATTCATCCTCACTTTTTTGTTCTTTCTTCATGTATTATTTTCTGCTCGGGTCTTATGATCAGTTCCTAATATGGAAGCAGCATGGTTAAATAGTGCTGAATGGTGTTAACAGTAACGGGAAGTGAGTGGTTTCTCTTGCTCAGAGTTCATTCATGCAACATATCACATAGATCTGTTGCTTTTGTGTCAGTTGTGACACAACACTCTAGTAATTCACAGATTTGAAGCTAGTTATAGTCATTTAAAAGCAAAAGTTGCTGTTGTGCAACTTTATTTTGAAATTGTGAAACAAAATAAAACTGCTGAACTCTTAAGGATCCTTAATATGCAAAAGAGTGGAACTTCCTTATAGCTTAACTGTTCTGGGAACTTGTCCTGCTAAACATCTTAGTTTGTCTGTCTGAAAACACTCTCACACACTCACGCCTGTGACTAACCGGGAACTGGTCACATTGTTGGCCTGCTGTCATTTGAAAGCACTTGATAACACGCCACTTTGCTTGTATTTATATAGTAAAGCCACAAGTGCAGGTGGGGATTTACACAATGAATCACAGGGTGACCAAAGGGAGGCGGTACTGAGGCTAGCTAAAAGGAAGGGTTATAGTCAAAATGTTGCTAAATGTCATTAGTCTCTATTTCACTATTTCACTTCTATAATAATTCCATCCACTGCCTGAAACGGTTTTCATCTGTCCCAACTCAGCTGCTTCTATTTTAAAAAACAAACAAACAAACAAAAAAAAACCCCTCCATCTTCCAGTCTATATTGGGAAGTGAGACAACTTGGTGTTTTTTGTCATAGAGACATAGTCCTGTCTCATTTCCTTCTTTTAACAAGCCACTTGTTTTTTTTCATGAATTGAAATGCTTTAAGCCATCTGTCCTGCTAGGTTCACAGTCATTATTATTGACAGAACTTCACAGTGCTGTTTGGTCACTGGTAAGACATTCAAAACGTAGATTTAGTTTTTTAAATTAAACAAATTCTCACCTTAAGTGCCACAGTTGAAAACTGTGTTTACTTGCCACAAACAGTATGTTCTGTGCAAATGTTAGCTTTAACCAGCTGTCACAGGACCAGAGGCAGAGCACATCTTGGACAGATTGTCTGTCCGTCACAGGGCTACGCATGAACAAGCTGCATTATTATTTTTTTATGTGTTTTCTAGCTCAGAGTGACAGACCTATAGAACTCACTGGGAATTTGAGGCCTTTGTTTTCGCTCTCAATCAGCCCACCTTACTCTTACCTTTGTATATCTCTCCATGTACAAACATTTCACCCAACTACAAACAGTATTCACCCATGGATGTCTAATTTGCACTGTGCAGGGTGAATTTGGATCTTTGCTTTGTCTTGACATGCAGTCACTCTATAAAATTCTGTTTGTATTTAGCGGAAGAAATGAACTTTTTATTGTACTGACTGCAAAATTGTACGCCTTTGTATCTGTATTAAACAGGAGTATTGGAGACTGCTTATTGAAATGTTAGTAAACGTACAGATGTACGAATCTAATTACATAGATGTGCAAAACATGATTTCATGAAAGTGTGCAGACACACAACAACAGATGTGATTGTATTTTGAGACTTAACAGATGTCTTTAATCAGATCATGTCCTATTAACACACAAACATGTTTGGTGCTTCACTGAGCCTACAAAAGGAAAAAGTCACATACAGAAGCAAGTCTACTGCTACAGTGTTGTTTAACCCTTTTTGTTTTTCTAATTGAGCCTAGCTTAACCTATCGCCTCTCCACTGAATTTCACTTCCCTACCACCCTCTGGTCTCACTCTAATCAGCCCTGGGCTTTTCCTTGGCTCAGGAATAGCAGGTGGAGGATGGTTACTTCCTTTAGCGTAACCCCATCCCACCTCCCACTGTCCTGCTCTGGGCAGGGGAGCTTTTGTGCCGGCTAAAGGAAGTGTATTGTGTGCCCATCTGTCTTCCACATATCCCTCCATCTCTCCACAAGCTTCGGTCTCAAAGGGCTACCAGCAGATTGGAGGGGGGTTGCAATGCAGTAATGCATCAGCTGAAAGGTGACAGGAGCATGTTCATCTGTGCCCATATACTTAAAGATGTGGTGTGAGTGTTTCATACAATAGTTTTGTTTCCAGTACATGCATGCACACCAGTCTTTAATTAAATTGTGCTTTTACAATTGGACAACATGATAATGATGATGATAATAATAATAATAGTAGTAGTAGTAGTAGTAGTAGTAGTAGTAGTATAATAGTCAGTGTAACAATAATTCAGTCATTCTCAGTCACAAAAACTGTGTAACTCTTGCTCTCTTTCTAGTGTTAACTATTATTAGTGAGGGTGGACAAAAGACCAGAGGGCTAATATCTAGAAATAATTAATAAATAATACCAAATTTAAAAACATTGCCACAATATCGGACTGTTTTGTTTCCCCTTACAGGGTGAGTCCCAGGTTGTGACCGATATTTAAAATGTTTAGTGTTTTAGAGTTTAAAATGAACACATTTCATGTAAATAACTATTGCAGTGTTTAAGGCCTACTCCATTAGCATACTCTTACTGATGGAAAACAGCTAGTGCACTAACGTGTTCCCAGTGTAACTCACACTTTGTTATTGTACTTGTTCTGTCCAGAGAGATATTACAGTGTATTCGGTAATTAATTGAATCACAGAATGTACTGAACTAAGGGAGTTGGTTTGGTCTGTCTACTGCAGCAGCTGTCTGTGTTTTAGGCTGCTTTTTTTGATCTTTTATCTCTTTTTTTTTTTTCTTTTTTTTTTTTTTGCACCTCTTCCCCTTTGTACTGAACTCTGCTTTCAACAGCATTTGACCTACGCATAGCATCGTCACCGTCTGGCTGTGTACTGTTTTTGTAAGCCTGCCTTTGAAGGTTGCATACCCAAAATCATTCACTCTACAAATGCCTACATGAACAGACACAAAGACAAGACAGCAACACTAATTTGTTAAATATGCGAGATGTATTATAAAATGGTCTATAGTAATTTTATATACTGAATGGGGAGCATATACAGTGGGGCAAAAAAGTATTTAGTCAGCCACCAATTGTGCAAGTTCCCCCACTTAAAATGATGACAGAGGTCAGTAATTTGCACCAGAGGTACACTTCAACTGTGAGAGACAGAATGTGAAAAAATATCCATGAATTCACATGGTAGGATTTGTAAAGAATTTATTCGTAAATTAGGGTGGAAAATAAGTATTTGGTCACCTCAAACATGGAAAATCTCTGGCTCTCACAGACCTGTAACGTCTTCTGTAAGAAGCTTTTCTGTCCCCCACTCGTTACCTGTATGAATGGCACCTGTTTGAACTCATCATCTGTATAAAAGACACCTGTCCACAGCCTCAAACAGTCAGACTCCAAACTCCGCCATGGCCAAGACCAAAGAGCTTTCGAAGGACACCAGGAAAAGTATTGTAGACCTGCAGCAGACTGGGAAGAGTGAATCTACAATAGGCAAGCAGCTTGGTGTGAAAAAAGCAACTGTGGGAGCAATCATCTGAAAATGGAAGACATACAAGACCACTGATAATCTCCCTCGATCTGGGGCTCCACGCAAGATCTCATCCCGTGGGGTCAAAATGATCATGAGAACGGTGAGCAAAGATCCCAGAACCACACGGGGGGACCTGGTGAATGACCTGCAGAGAGCTGGGACCAAAGTAACAAAGGTCACCATCAGTAACACACTACAACGGCAGGGAATCAAATCCCGCAGTGCCAGACGTGTTCCGCTGCTGAAGCCAGTGCATGTCCAGGCCCGTCTGAAGTTTGCCAGAGAGCACATGGATGATACAGCAGAGGATTGGGAGAATGTCATGTGGTCAGATGAAACCAAAGTAGAACTTTTTGGTATAAACTCAACTCGTCGTGTTTGGAGGAAGAAGAATACTGAGTTGCATCCCAAGAACACCATACCTACTGTGAAGCATGGGGGTGGAAACATCATGCTATGGGGCTGTTTTTCTGCCAAGGGGACAGGACGACTGATCCGTGTTAAGGACAGAATGAATGGGGCCATGTATCGTGAGATTTTGAGCCAAAACCTCCTTCCATCAGTGAGAACTTTGAAGATGAAACGAGGCTGGGTCTTCCAACATGACAATGATCCAAAACACACCGCCCGGGCAACAAAGGAGTGGCTCCGTAAGAAGCATTTGAAAGTCCTGGAGTGGCCTAGCCAGTCTCCAGACCTCAACCCCATAGAAAATCTGTGGCGGGAGTTGAAAGTCCGTGTTGCTCGGCGACAGCCCCAAAACATCACTGCTCTCGAGAAGATCTGCATGGAGGAATGGGCCAAAATACCAGCTACTGTGTGTGCAAACCTGGTAAAGACCTATAGTAAACGTTTGACCTCTGTTATTGCCAACAAAGGTTATGTTACAAAGTATTGAGTTGTATTTTTGTTATTGACCAAATACTTATTTTCCACCCTGATTTACGAATAAATTCTTTACAAATCCTACCATGTGGATTCATGGATTTTTTTTTCACATTCTGTCTCTCACAGTTGAAGTGTACCTCTGGTGCAAATTACTGACCTCTGTCATCATTTTAGGTGGGGGAACTTGCACAATTGGTGGCTGACTAAATACTTTTTTGCCCCACTGTATGTGTATATGTCCTTGTTTTATGTGTTTAAGGTATTGGGCTGTTTTTTTTGCGTATGTTTGTTTGTTTGTTCCATTTTATTTGTATCTAGGAGCTGGGGTATGTTTGTAGTTTATATTACCTATTGTTCCCGCCTTCCCAGACTCCAGGTAGAAACTGGCTGCTGACTAATTCTGATACAGTGGATCTCTTCCTCCTGTGACGGTCGTGTTATTATGCATAGTCTCTCACAAGTGAAGTAAACCAGCAGTGAGCTACTTTTTATTTTTTGTATTTCATAAATTTATTTTTATATTTCAAATGTGTAGATTGTACAGCCTGCTGTCAGGATGAAGGACATGTGATAATGTGCCACGCTGCACCGTGGATTTTTAATTTTCAAAATCTATTTTTTAAATTGATTCACAAGATGTGCACAAAATATCAACTGTTATGTCACAGAAGCCTCTGTTCCCTTCATGCCTGTGTGTATCCATAGACTCGTTCCTTTTTTGACGAAGGAAGTAAGACCCACCCTTGTTTGTTCTGTTGCAAAGGGTGGTTGAACTGTCCTGTGAGTTCAGTGTTGACATAAAGTGGACTCATACATCACACCATACTCCTCCTGGATAACACTGTCACTTTTTAATGGTCAGTGAGCCCTAAGACATTTGATTCTCACCTTAACAATCCATGTGTTTTGTACCATGCAGGGACATTCCAGTGAAAGGTTTTGACACATTGACTCTTTTGTTTTTCCCTGTTTTCCCACTGGAAAGCAGTGGTGACATTAAAACAAAACATAAAGCATTTGGATATGGGTAGGAAGTCAAAGTGTAGTGGAAAAGTGGAATTTTCAATTCCTCGCACATCTCCCCCTTATACTGATAACGAGCTTGTGCATACTTAGCATTCTCTTGGCCAGCTTCATGATAGTTGCCTGGAATTTCTTTCCAAATTCCTTTAGGTGGTTCCCTCATGTGGTCAGCATACTCCAGTTCAACCTAACCGTCTCAGTTTGGGTTAAGTTAGACAATTATGGAGGCCAGATCATCTGATGCAGCACTGTCACTGACATTAGTCTAATAGCCTGTACATGGTTAAGTGTATTTTGTCATGTTAAAATTGTGTTTTTTAAATGTACCCTTAGGTGGTGATTTGTTGAAAAATCTAACTCAGAGCTATTACTGATTTGGGTCGGAAGCATTTAATACTAATGCTGTTTTTCAACTCCAATCCAGAGAAAACATTTAGACTGATGTTACTGATGGTCTGACTAAAGGTTTGTACATAAAAGTTTGTACATAAGGCAAATAAGAATTTACTTTCATTGTATGATAAGGACAGAATGCTTTATAAAGGTAGGGTATAGATGATATGACTGAAACTGTTTTTTTAACACTTTGCTTAATTTCTTGTTTTCCTGGTATTTCAAGGGAACGAGGTTATCATGTATGTAAATGTAATGATGCTCAGCCAACAGACTGGACACTCCAGCTGGAACTAAAGTGTGTGTGTGTGTGTGTGTGTGTGTGTGTGTGTGTGTGTGTGTGTGTGTGTGTGTGTGTGTGTGTGTGTGTGTGTGGGGTGGGTAGAGCTGGAATGTAATACACAACAAAATAAACAGACGGCGGCTCATTGGCTAAGCTACATGGCAGAATTCTTTCTGTGGGCTGACAAAGATATTTTAAGGTTGTGGGGCTACATTAATTATCTTTTAACTAAATTTGTAAATAAAAACATGTAGTCATGCACTTCTATCAGCAGTGCAACTGAGTTAAAAAAACAAACAATTCTCTAGAGACATTTTGAAAAGTGTAGCTTATGTTTTCCTGCTTGGTATATTAATCTATTTCCCTTTATTTGCTATTTAAGAAAGGCAGGAGCTTATATTTTAGACCTTCAGGTCTTTATTTGTCTAAGGAACAATTTTTACTAGTGTAACAGAATCGGCTGGTTTCCTGTGTCAATCTCGTAGGCGTTTTAATGTGTTATTTACAATGGGCAGGGTCATAACACCCTGACCCTTTCCTTTAACTTACATTTACACTCTTTGCTAAGTTTAATTACATGTGATCATAATGTAGCAGTATTGAATAATAGAATAAACAGAATATTACATACCAGCTGAATGTGCATGTCGTCTACCAAGGTCAGTTGATTGATCCCTAGCTCCTCCTGTCCATGTGTTGAACTATCCTTGGGCATTTTACTGAATCCCGAGTTGCCCTCCATGAATCCATCGGAGTGTCTTTGAATGTTAGGCAAAGTGCTTAGGTAGAGTTAAAGGCATTGCATGATTGTGTATTACTGGTTGAATGAGACGCCTAGGTATGTTATAGATTCCAGTCCATTGCATTTACTGTATATTGTTTCAATGGCTTATAATGTTGAATGGTGCATTGACCAGGTGTAACCAACAGAGGGTGCCACTTTCACATGAATGGAAAATGGAATGGTTCATGATTTTTGTCACCTGATGGCAGCACTGCACTCTTAATGGTTGGTATTGATGTGAATTGGAGGCATTCAGTTGGTCTGCAAATTCAAACTTTTTATTCTCTACTCCAATTTAAAAAAACAAACAAACTTTAATATACACCTGATAATTTTAATATAACATGGACTTCAGTTTCTTCCTAAAGCCTGTTAATTTCTTATTGTTATTCTTATTGTTATTAACCTCAATGTCCCTCTTTGTTGTTCTACTCAGATGCTACAGGATTGTGCCAAAGCCCGCAGGGAAGTGGAGCTTCACTGGAGGGCATCACCTTGTGACCACATTGTGCGTATCATCGATGTTTATGAGAACCTCTATCAGGGCAAAAAGTGTCTGCTTATCGTTATGGAATGGTGAGTATAAAGTTTTGGGGTGCGCGCCCCCCCCCCCCCCCCACACACACACACACACACACACACACACACACACTGAAAATGTGCAATTGGGCCTATAAGTAATTAGACAGTGACACAGGCTTTACAGATTTGACTCTGTACACTGTCCAAGTAGATTTTGAATCAGTCAGAATTGTTCCACTGACAGTTTGATACACAGCAATTAGTATACATTATCAAAAAAGTCAGACTCAATGAACAAACTAGTAAAATTCTGAATTTGAGGTTCATTGTAATTAATTGGATTTTAGTAATGCTTTTTCTCGTTCTTTAAGTTTAGAACTCATGGCCATGACTAAATGCTATGTTTCCCTTCAGATTCTTTCCCAAGCCTTTACTGCTGCCACATTCAGTTGATCCTTGTGTGTCTGCCTTCAGTTTTGTTTATAGTAGCTAAATATCCCATTTCTCTGTCGTCACTGTCCTTTTAAAAATGTACTGTTGCAAAATTACTTGCCTGAGTTCTTTTGCACAAACTGTTTCTCAGTTGTATCATTTTATATTAAAATAAACCTGCTCAGATTTAAGTTAAGACATAGAGTCACCACCATGCTACTGTGGCACCCAAATGTGTGACCATTTGCCCAAATTGAGTCATGCAAGAAAAAAATGACCCCACGTATCGTAGCAAATCTACAGCAGAAACTCTTGGGAGGAAAATAGTGTTGCAACGTCCCAGTGAAAGTTAGGAGTTAGGACCTCTGCATGATTGAAATGCTTTGGCTTTACCTTAAGAGAACTGTGCATAAACACAATACCCACAAACCTCAATGAACTGAAGCAACCTTGTAAAGACGTTCCTCAACAACAATGTGTTCCTCAATATCATACTGAATTGTTTTCTGTAAGACTGGAGTCATGCAGAAAATTATGTTATTACTGCTAAAGATGCAAGCATGATGCCAGCTAAGATTAGATGAGCGTCATTGTATGCACAAGTGTACAAGAAACTGTTGAACTTGGTGCACACAGACAAACAAACAGGTATTGATGGGTTTTACTGTAGCTTTTCAGAAGACTGCAACAGGGCAGTAATTCGATTTGAATTTGATAGTGCTCTGGCTAAGAGCTGGAAAACGTGTTAACTCTCTGGATACTTTTTTTTTGGGGGGGGGGCTTCCCCTTCAGAGTCAAAATCAAAATCGTCAGGTGGAAGAACCCATGCATTTCCCAGTCGACTTGCTTCCCCCTCGACCTGCCCAACCATGCAGAATGAGCATCTAACCACTTGACATAGTCATACATTCTCTGCATATTACTTTGAATAAGGATCTTTGGTGCTGGCTAGCTAGCTAGCTGCATGCAGACCAGTAGGCAAGCATATTTACCACTTTCACTGATCATGGAAGAAAGGTAACTTCCTGATGCACTCTGAATGCACTTGCCTTTTTCTGAAGAACAATTAGATCATAACCTAAAAGACTGAACTGTGAAGAAAAAACAATATACAGTGGGGCAAAAAAGTATTTAGTCAGCCACCAATTGTGCAAGTTCCCCCACTTAAAATGATGACAGGGGTCAGTAATTTGCACCAGAGGTACACTTCAACTGTGAGAGACAGAATGTGAAAAAAAAA